>NC_036863.1:21308712-21362844 GCF_002910315.2 Salvelinus sp. IW2-2015 | reverse complement strand
TTTAAATAACGTGCCCAACGTAAACGGACATTTTCTCTGGCCCAGATGGTAGAATATGCATATAATTTACAGATTAGGATAAAAACACTACAACGTTTCCAAAACTGTCAAAATATTGTCTGTGAGTATAACAATACTTATTCTGCAAGCGAAAACCTGAGAAAATGAACCCGGAAGTGATATTTAAATGTAAAAAAAATCTGTGTTCCCTGGCCCGTCTAACCTCCATTTAAAGGGTATCAACCAGATTCCTTTTCCAATGGCTCCTCAGGCTGTGACCAGGCTTTAGACATAGTTTCAGGCTTTTATTTTGAAAAATGAGCGAGTTTTTCAAAAGTAGTCAGGTGTCCTCTGAATATTTCCTGCGCGCGAGAGAGGGCACCCATTTTCCTTTTGTCTCTTAATGAATAGGTTATGGTCCGGGTGAAATATTATCGATTATGTTTGTTAAAATAACCTGAGGATTGATTATAAAAAACATTTGACATGTTTTTACGACCATACGTATACTTTTTGGAATTTGTCAAACGGAACACGGCTTTGATTTTCTGACATAATGCGCAACCCAAATGGCGTTTTTTTGTGAAAATATAATATATTTATCGAACAAAAATAACATTTGTTGTGAACTGGAGTCTCGTGAGTGGAAACATCCGAAGATTATCAAAGGTAAGCGATTAATTCCATTGCTTTTCTGACTTTTGTGACCAAGCTAACCAAGCTAATATAAGGCTAGCTGTTGTAGCATTGAAAGCTACACTCACAAAAGCTTGGATTTCTTTCGCTGTAAAATAATTTTCAAAATCTGACAGATAGGTGGATTAACAACAAGCTAAGCTGTGTTTTGGTATATTTCACTTGTGATTGCATGATTATAAATTTTTAGTCAATATTTTTAACCTTTCACGAGCCTCTACCCCGGATCCGGAGCACCCCCACACCCCCACACACTAATTAGCATACCTAGCATAGCTTCAAAATAGATAGTAGCATAAATATCATTAAATCACAAGTCCAAACACCAGATGAAAGATACAGATCTTGTGATATAAAGATCTCTCTCTTTGGCTAGCTGTTGTAGCATTGAAAGCTACACTCACAAAAGCTTGGATTTCTTTCGCTGTAAAATACATTTTCAAAATCTGACATGATAGGTGGATTAACAACAAGCTAAGCTGTGTTTTGGTATATTTCACTTGTGATTGCATGATTATAAATATTTTTAGTAATATTKTTGCATTTGGCGCCCTGCAATTCTAGCGGTTGTTTAGGAAAGGGATCGCGTAAAAGGGATCCGTAGCGCAGAGAAGTTAATAGGTTAAACATTTCACTTTTAATTCCAATGCTTTTTTTTCAAGATACAACATTGTCTTCTTTGGCGGTATAGATGGATTTTCAAGGAATGTAAGTATATTATTTTGTATRCATWTTGAATATTTCCCATCACCTAATGAACAACCACAATACCAGTCTGGTGTTAAGCTTTCCGTGCTGTATTGACGTATCCTGAAAATGACATCTGCTACTTTAGATTGAACGGTCATATCTCAGTTATTGTTTTCATATTTACAAAAAATAAGCTTTTTCCTTTACTTTCAGAGTGCGAGCTGATCAAGGTGTCAGAAATGTAGCTATTGCCAGATGTTCACTGTCCGAGGAACAGGCAGTGGAAGCTTTATTGCTGGCAAAAGTGTCCATAACCAGAGGTAATTAAACTGTTCTTTTTCTCTCTTCCTCTCTGCCTGTTTTGATGTACATGGAATCTGTCTCACATGCATGAATTAAAAAACCCTTAAGATGTCAGCTGCTAATTTTCAGATTTACACCATCTAAACACTCAGCCATTTTCACTGGACTATCTGTTGCTATCTGTTGCTGCCAAGTCATGATTTCCCTGGGGGTTAGCCTTGCAATAACCAAGTGGTGAGACACATAGCCATCTATATTTAAATATTTCAGGTACACTCAGATAGTTGTCTGCGTCACATACAGTCAGTAACCACTCACAGAGGCACACACAACGTGCATTTCTATAACCTTGGACCCACCTCAGTGTTCACTATTCATGGAGGAAGGACCACAGAGATTAGGTCCCCCCCCACAAAACCCTTTATTTCTCTCTGTTAGAGTGGAACACTTATGGAGAGATGTTTGGAGTGCTGTGACATGTCAGTACTACAATTTGCTGCACAGTTTGGAGGAAGAACGATACCTTGACCTGTCAAATTTTATCCACCTCTTCTGTGTGGGATATGTGTTCCTACCTCGTCTGCAGGCAGATCTACAGCATTTCACAGAGAGTTGGAATAATCACCCTTTAAGTACAGAGGCGAACCTGACATCTCACCAGCTGTGGCATATCGGAGTGCTCCAAACACCTGTGCACATTTTCGTTTTTGTCTTAGCACTACACAGCTGATTCAAAGGATCAAGTCATCATCAAGCTTCAAGTGGTATTTATGTCTAATGACATTATCTTCTATTGTTTGTCCTCATATTTAAAGAGATGATTTACATTGAAATACAGATAGAGATGTAGTAGTCCCAGAGTTAATGATCCAAGGTCAGTTTTGCCTTTCACCTCCTGATGATTATGATGGGAGTTTTTCCTAGCCAATGTGCTTCTACACCTGCATTTCTTGCTGTTTGGGGTTTTAGGCTGGGATTCTGTACAGCACTTTGTGACATCAGCTGATGTAAGAAGGGCTTTATAAATACATTTGATTGATTGATGACTGACCATGTTAGAAGAAAAAAAACTGGCTAAATCATGCTCTCTCTCTATCCATCTGTCTCTCGTCTGCAGGTATGTTTTGATGTGAGAGAGGAAGCCAGTCCCGTCATCGACTGACCATGTTAGAAGAAAAAAAACTGGCTAAATCATGTTCTCTCTCTATCCATCTGTCTCTCGTCTGCAGGTATGTTTTGATGTGAGAGAGGAAGCCAGTCCAAGTCATCGACACCTCATCCCCTCTTAAAACGTCTTTGGGACAGGGGGGCAGTATTGAGTAGCATGGATAAAAAGGTGCCCAGAGTAAACTGCCTGCTACTCTGTCCTAAAACATAGAATATGCATATAATTAGTGGTTTCGGATAGAAAACACTCTGAAGTTTCTAAAACTGTTTGAATTATGTCTGTGAGCATAATAGAACTCATATGGCAGGCAAAAACCTGAGAAAAAATCCAACCAGGAAGTGGGAAATCTGAGGTCTGTAGTGTTTCAACTCTTTGCCTATCCAAGATACAGTGGAAATGGGGTCATATTGCACTTCCTAAGGCTTCCACTAGATGTGAACAGTATTTAGAACCTTGTTCGATGTCTCTAMTATAAAGGAGGGGGGAATGAGAGGGGATTGAGTCAGAGGTCTGGCAGAGTGCCACGAGCTGGCCACGAGCATTCACATGAGAGGTAGCTTGCGTTCCATAGCATTTCTGAATACAAAGGAATTCTCCGGTTGGAACATTATTGAAGATTTATGATAAAAACATCCTAAAGATTGATTCTATACTTAGTTTGACATGTTTCTAYGGACTGTAATATGACTTTTCGTCTGAACTTTCGCCTGGACCTGCCAGCGCGTCGTCAGTTTGGATTGTGTACTAAACGCGCRAACAAAAGGAGGTGTTTGGACATAAATGATGGACTTTATCGAACAAACCAAACATTTATTGTGGAACTGGGATTCCTGGGAGTGCATTCTGATGAAGATCATCAAAGGTAAGTGAATATTTATAATGATATTTTTGACTTTGTTGACTCCAACATRGCGGAAATCTGTTTGGCTTTGCTTTTGTTGTCTGAGCGCCGTACTCAGATTATTGCATGGTTTGCTTTTTCCGTAAAGTTTTTTTGAAATCTGACACAGYGGTTGCATTAAGGAGAAGTATATCTCTAATTCTGTGAATAACACTTGTATCTTTTAKAAATTTTTATTAKTAGTATTTCTGTAAATGGATGTGGCTCTCTGCAAAATCACCGGATGTTTTGGAAGCAAAACATTACTGAACGTAACGCGCCAATGTAAACTGAGATTTTGGGATATAAATATGCATTTATCGAACAAAACATACATGTATTGTGTAACATGAAAGTCCTCTGAGTGTCATCTGATGAAGATCATCAAAGGTTAGTGATGAATTTTATCTCTATTTATGCTTTTTGTGACTCCTCTCTTTGGCTGGAAAAATGGCTGTATATTTATATAATTATGTCTCTGACCTACTCTCTTATAATTTATTATTATATTTCGCCTTCCAATTTACATTTCCAACATTGGGCTGTCACAACAGGGACACTAGCGTCCACATATCCCAGAGAGGTTTTAAAGTAGACTTTTTACAGACTTTTACAGATGCACAATCGACTGCATCATGTCAGACTGTATCATCGCCTGGTACGGCAACTGCTCCGTCCTCAACCGTAAGGCTCTCAAGAGGGTAGTGAGGTCTGCAACAACACATCACTGGGGGAAACTACCTGCTCTCCAGGACACCTACACCACCCGATGTCACAGTAAGGCCAAAAAGATAATCAAGGACAACAACCACCCGAGCCACTGCCTGTTCACCACGCTCTCATCCAGAAGGCGAGGTCAGTACAGGTGCATCAAAGCTGGGACCGAGAGACTGAAACAGCTTTTATCTCAAGGCCATCAGACTGTTAAACAGCCATCACTAACTTGAGTGGCTGCTGCCAACATACTGACTCAATCTCTAGCCATTAATAATAAAAAATTGGATGTAATAAATGTATCACTAGTCACTCTCTGGGATCGTTCGGGACGCTAACATCCCACCTCGCCAACAGCCAGTGAAATTGCAGGGCGCCAATTCAAAACAACAGAAATCTCATTATTTAATTCCTCAACATACAAGTATCTAATACCATTTTAAAGTGAATCTTGTTGTTAATCCACCACAGTGTCCGATTTCAAAAAGGCGTTACAGCGAAAGCACCACAAACGATTATGTTAGGTCACCGCCAAATCAAAGAAAAACACGGCCATTTTTCCAGCCAAGAGTGGATTCACAAAAAGCAGAAATATAGATAAAATTAGTCACTAACCTTTGATGATCTGCATCAGATGACACTCATAGGACTTCATGTTACACCAATACATAATCTTTGTTTTGTTCGATAAAGTTCATATTTATATCCAAAAACCTCAGTTTACATTGGCGCCATGTTCAGAAATGCCTCCAAAATATCCGGAGAAATTGCAGAGAGCCACATCAAATAACAGAAATACTCATCATAAACTTTGATGAAWGATACATGTTTTACATAGAATTAAAGATAAACTTGTTCTTAAACTATGCCACTTTATATAATGTTTACATACCCTACACTACTCATCTCATATGTATATACTGTACTCTATACCATCTACTGCATCTTGCCTATGCCGTTTGGCCATCGCTCATCCATATATATTTKTATGTACAAATTCTTATTCATTCCTTTACACTTGTGTGTATAAGGTAGTTGTTGTGAAATTGTTAGATTGCTTGTTAGATATTACTGCATGGTTGGAACTAGAAGCACAAGCATTTCGCCACCCTCGCATTAACATCTGCTAACCATGTGTATGTGACAAATAAAATTTGATTTGATTTGGCCCTAGCTAGCAAATACACAGTACTAGACAACAGATAAAGACAAAAATGATACTTATCACTGCTGGTTATATCAGGAGTCCTCTAGCTATAGAATGAAGCTATATCAATTGCTTATTACCAATGGTAAATTGCACTTGGGTATTTAACTTGAAGGATAATAATTCCAATTCTCTAATTGGTGACCTGGCTTTAATTGATGATATGGAGTAAACCACAGAATAGCGTATCCAGCATCCCATCACCACTCAGTAGATAGCCTCTTCTCCAGCCAGGGCTTGGCTGACAGCCTCTAATCCCAGTGTAACTGAAGCCCCATTAACACTGTAATACTGTGGGTCCTTTACAGTGGAAAAACGGGTGATCTTAGAGAGCATGCTCCTTGGCAGGGGGAGAGATCCCCTGCTCTCTCCTTCYTCCGATGATGGATACTTCTGCCCTCCACTCGTTTCACGATGCCTTCCCATCAGGAGGATTCTACAGCCATGCCAGGAGAGCTGGGAATTAGGTCAGTCTGAATGTATTAATTTGTGGATGTCCATAATCCATTTGGTATGATTTTTTACAAATTATAATTCRTATTATATATTATGAATTGCAATTTGTACCAATTTTGTATAATTGTTAGTTTTTTTCCACATCTCAGGGATAGGCGTCCCGCTAGCGGAACAACTTCCGGTGAAACTGGAGGGCGCGCAATTCAAATAAATAATCATAAAAATTATGGATATTAAACATTTAGGTACATACAAGTGTCTTATATTGGTTGAAAGCTTAAATTCTTGTTAATCTAACTGCACTGTCCGATATACAGTAGCCATTACAGTGAAAGCATGCCATGCGATTGTTTGAGGACGTCACCCCACATCAAAATATTTTTCCACCGGCACAGGTTTCATAAATTCACAAATGGCGATTAAATATGCACTTACTTTTTGAAAATATTCTTCTGATTTGTCATACAAAGGGTCCCAGCTATAACATGTAGTGTAGTTTTGTTAGATAAAATCCTTCTTTATATCCCAAAAAGTCTGTTTAGTTSGCGCCATCGATTTGAGTAATCCACTCGTTCAACATACAGTGAAAGGAATCCAAAAATCTACCTCTAAACTTTGTTTCAACAAGTCAAAATWCGTTTCAAGTCAAGATACCCTAAAATGTAATCAAACTATAATTTTTCTTATGGAAAGTAGTATGTTCAATAGGAAACCGATTTTAGCAGGTGCGTCTTGTCTTCATGGCGCGCGAAAACATGAGCTTCCACGACTGTGTCCCTGTACTAAAACTGTTATTTCTTATTCGTTTTGGAAGTTACAAGCCTGAAACCTTGAACATAGACTGCTGACACCCAGTGGAAGTCAAGAATAAGGGCATACTCAATTCTTATACTTGACTTTGGAAGAGCATGGTCTCTCAAAGAAAAAAGATTACCGGTTGGTTTTTCTTTGGATTTTCTCCTACCATATCTATTGTGTTATACTCTCCTACATTATTTTAACATTTCTACAAACGTTTCTTTCCAATGGTACCAATTATATGCATATCCTGGCTTCAGGGCCTGAGTAACAGGCAGTTTACTTTAGTCACGTTTGTCACGACTTCTTCCGAAGTCGTTGCCTCTCCTTGTTCGGGCGGTGTTCGGCGGTCGACGTCACCGTTCTTCTAGCCATCATCGATCCATTTTTTATTTTCCATTGGTTTTGTCTTGTCTTCCCACACACCTGTTTTCAATCCCATCCATTACCTCTTGTGTATTTAACCCTCTGTTTCCCCTCATGTCTTTGTCAGAGATTGTTTCTTGTTAGTATTGTTTTTTATGTGTATAGGTGCGCGACGGGTCTTCGTAYYCATATTTGTTTATGTTCGTTTCTTATTAGTGTTATGGAGCAYGTATTTGGACATTCATTAAAATACTCMATTTTACACTCCGTTTGACTCTCCTGCGCCTGACTTCCCTGCCACCTATACACACGACTCTGACAACGTTATTCAGGCRGAAATTGAGAAAAAAGGAACCTAGCCCTAAGAAGTTTTAAGATTGTAATTTAGCTAGGAACCACGATGGAGAAATGATCATATTTTGTCTTAAGTGAGGAACTTCCTATGTGTTCTTTTTGTTTTATTGTGAAATGCTGTTTAGTAGCATTATTATTCTGTTGAAATCTGTCGGAGGCACATTGTCTCTTCGCCTTCAATATTGTCTCTTCGCCTTCAATATTTGTTATTTTTCAACGTTGTTTACAACAAGTACCAAACGTTTTTAGGTGGGTCCCCTTCCCACACATCAACACTGTAGTTTGATTCACCTTTTCAATACAGTCACCTCAGTGCATCAAAGTCAGTTATAATTGCAGAAAAAAATGCCAGTTTCATATTTCTCTTTTCTCATACAAATTTACAAACCTACACGGCATGCCAAGAGGCAGCCAACTTGAAAGAAATGTCAAGTTGATTTCAAAGCTTTCTAGCTTCTTAGGTATCATAGTTAAAAGAGGTTTTCTTCATTAATTTATGTAATTTAAATGTACGATGGCCCAAGGACTATCAACCCAGCTGTGTCATTTAATTATAACTGTTTGAAATGAGTTTTCTCCTTTAATGTTTCCTGGAATTGATAAGAGGAAGCTCATCACATTACACTACGGCGCTGGGATCCTCATTGTTGCAGCTCACTCAGCCTAATAGTCGCATCAGAGGAGCAGGCAGACACTCTCAACTATTAGCTAAAGAGAATGGAAGTGCTAATGGCTAAGAGAGAGAGAGAGAGAGAGAGAGAAGGGACAGGGAAATAGAGAGAGACTACGGAGGGGGAAATAGAGAAAGAGGAGATAGAAAGGGAGGGGAGAGGATGAGAGAGGGAGAGAAGGAGAGGGAGAGGGAGAGAAGGAGAGGGAGGGGGAAATTGAGAGTCTCCAGCCTTGGGGGAAGACCTCCCAATCTAAAACTGCAAATGTATGGAAACCTATGTGCCATGCAGGTCCACGTTCAGCAAATATGTAAGGCCATGTATGAAGATGAGAAATGTCAGTGAGAGTGAGAAAAGATTGCATATCTGAATATCTTAGAGGAGGTTAAAATACTTGTCCTGCCTAATGGGAATATCTGTAGTGGTGGGAAATTGTCTGCACATTTCATGCTCTGTGGTGAATTATCAATCTAACTGCCAGATATTGAATTAATTGAACTATAAGTAAATGACATGAGTGAACAACTGTATTTATACAATAATACAACTATAATAGAAAATACCACATTTGAAACACGCACGCACACACAAACACACACACATCCTCCCCCCCACACCATACGTTTCCCTTTTTAACTGCATTGAATAATGCAAATCCAACTTTAATTCGGCACGTACACAATTTACAGCAGGTATAAAAGGTGTAGCCACATACATGCTTGTCTGCTTGCTCCCTCAACATTGCAGTATAAATAATCAATATTGATATATATCCATCAATATTTGCATGCGGCTTAAAGGTAACCAAATACAGGTAGAGTTTGTGCTCCCCAAAATCAACATCGAAAGGCCATCCTTCGAATTCATCAGGAAAATTGTCTTAAATAGAAATCAAATCAAATAAATCAAATCAAATTTATTAGTCACATACAACATGGTTAGCAGATGTTAATTGCGAGTGTAGCGAAATGCTTGTGTTCTAGTTCCGACAATTTGCAGTAATAACCAACCGTAATCTAACCTAAACAATTCCACGCTACTACCGTTCACACAGCACACACAAGTGTGAAGGGATAAAGAATATGTACATAAAGATATATGGATGATGTGGTGGTACAAGAAACGGCATGGCAGATGCAGTAGATGGTATAGAGTACGGTATATACATATGGATTGAGTACTGTAGGGTATGTAGACATAAAGTGGCATAGTTTAAAAGTGGCTAGTGGTACATGTATTTGCATAAAGATGGCAAGATGCAGGTAGATGTTATAGAGTAGCAGTAATATACATATGAGATGGGTAATGTAGGGTATGTAAACATTGTATAAGTGGCATTGCTTAAAGTGGCTAGTGGTACATTTTTACATAATTTCCATCAATTTTCCCATTTTTAAAAGTGAGCTGGAGTTGAGTCAGTATGTTGGCAGCGGCCGCTTAATGTTAGTGGTGGCTCGTTTTAACAGTTCTGATGGCCTTGAGATAGAAGCTGTTTTTCAGTCTCTCGGTCCTGCTTTGATGCACCTGTACTGGACGCTCGCCTTCTGGATGATAGCGGGGTGAACAGGCAGTGGCTTGGGTGGTTTGTTGTCTTGAATGATCTTTATGGCCTTCCTGTGACATCGGGTGGTGTAGGTGTTCCTGGAGGGCAGGTAGTTTGCCCCTGGTGATTGCGTTCGTGCAGACCTCACTACCCTCTGGAGAGCCTTACGGTTGTGGGCGGAGCAGTTTTGCCGTACCATGGCGGTGATACAGCCCCGACAGGCATGCCCTCTCCGATTGTGCATCTGTAGAAGTTTGTGAGTGCTTTTTGGTGACAAGCCGAATTTTCTTCAGCCTCCTGAGGTTGAAGAGGCGCTGCTGCGCCTTCTTCACAACGCTGTCTGTGTGGGTGGACCAATTCAGTTTTGTCCGTGATGTGTACACCGAGGGAACTTAAACTTTCCACCTTCTCCACTACTGCCCGTCGATGTGGATAGGGGGGTGCTCCCTCTTGCTGTTTCCTGAAGTCCACAATCATCTCCTTTGTTTTGTTGACGTTGGAGTATGAGGTTATTTTCCTGACACCCACACTCCGAGGGCCCTCACCTCCTCCCTGTAGGCCCTCTCGTCGTTGTTGGTGATCAAGCCTACCACTGTAGTAGTCATCCGCAAAACTTGATGATCGAGGTTGGAGGCGTGCATGGCCAGGCAGTCGTGGGTGAAGCAGGGAGTACAGGAGAGGGCTCAGAACGCACCCCTTTGTGGGCCAGTGTTCGAGGAATCACGGGGTGGAGATGTTGTTACCTCCCTCACCACCTGGGGGCGGCCCGTCAGGAAGTCCAGGACCAGTTTGCACAGGGCAGGGGTCAGAGACCCAGGGTTCTCGAGCTTGATGAAAGTTTTGGAGGGTACTATGGTGTTAAATGGCTGAGCTGATAATCGATGAACAGCATTCTCACATGGGTATTCCTCTTGCCAGATGGGTTAGAGGCAGTGTGCAGTGTGGTTGCGAGTTGTTGCGTCGTCTGGTGGACCTATTGGCGCTCGGGTAGCAAACTTGGAGGTGGGTCTAGGGTGTCCGGTAGGGTGGAGGTGATATTGGTCTTGACTAGTCTCTCAAGCACTTCATGATGACGGAAGTGAGTGCTACGGGGCGATAGTCGTTTAGTCTCAGTTACCTTTAGCTTTCTTGGGCAGAGGAACAAATGGTGGCCCTCTTGAAGCATGTGGGACAGCAGACTGGGATAAAGGATTGATTGAATATGTCGTAAACACACCAGCCAGCTGGTCTGCGCATGCTCTGAGGACGCGGCTGGGAATGCGTCTGGGCCTGCAGCCTTGGCGAGGGTATACTACGTTTAAATATGTTTTACTCACCTCGGCTGCAGTGAGGAGAGCCGCAGGTTTTGGTAGGGGGCCGTGTCAGTGGCACTGTATTGCGTCCTCAAGGGGCAAAAAAGTTGTTTGGCCTGTCTGGGAGCAAGAACCATCCTGGTCCTCGACGGGGCTGGTTTTCGTTTTTGTAATCCGTGATTGACTGTAAGACCTGCCACAATACCTGCTTGTGTCTGAGCTGTTGATTTCGACTCGATTTTGTCTCTCGTACTTGAGACTTCAGCCTGTTTGTATTGCCTTGCGCGAGAGAATAAGCTACACTGTTTGTATTCGGGTCATGCTTCCGGTCACCTTTGCCGCTGTTAAAAGCAGTGGTTCGCGAGCTTTTCAGTTTCCAAGCGAATGCTGCGTCAATCCACGGTTTCTGTTTGGGAATGTTTTTATCGTTGCTGTGGTACGCACCATCCGTCAGTGCATGTCTAATGAACTCGCTCGACCGAATAGCATATTCGTCAATTTGTTGTTGACGCGATGCGGAACATATTCCAATCCGCGTGATCGAAGCAGTCTTGAAGCGTGGATTCCAGATTGTTCGGACAGCGTTGAACAGACCTGAGCGCGGGAGCTTGTTGTTTGACGTTTCTGTTTGTAGGCAGGAATCAACAAAAATGGAGTCGTGGTCAGCTTTTTCCGAAAGGGGGGCGGGGGAGGGCTTGTAAAGCTTCGCGGAAATTAGTGTAGCAATGGTCCAGTGTTTTTTCCAGCCCCTGGTAAGCACAATCGATATGCTAGATAGAGAATTTAGGGAGTTTTGTTTTTAGATTAGCCTTGTTAAATCCCAGCTACGATGAATGCAGCTTCAGGGTGTGTGGTTTCCAGTTTACAAAGAGTCAGATAAAAGTGTCGTTCAGGGCCATCGATGATGTCTGCTTGGGGGGAATGTATAAGCGGCTTGTGCATTAATGATTGACGAGATTCCCTGGTAGATAATATGCGGTCGACATTTGATTGTGAGGAGTTCTAGATCAGGTGAACAGAACGACTTGAGTTCTTTGTGTGTTATTATGATGGTCACACCACTTCTCGTTAATCATAAGGCATACCCCCGCCCCTCTTCTTACCGGAAAAGATGTTTGTTTCTGTTCGGCGCGATGCATGGAGAAACCCAGCTGGCTGCACCGACTCCGTTAGCGTCCCTTGAGTTAGCCATGTTTCCGTGAAGCAGAGCACGTTGCAATCCCTGATGTCTCTCTGGAATGCTACCCGTGCTCGGATTTCATCAAACCTTTTGTCAAGAGAACTGGACATTGGCGAGTAAGTATGCTAGGGAGTTGGAGCGATGTGCCCGTCTCCGAAGCCTGACCACGAGACCGCCACGTTTTCCCCTTTTTCGGCGTCGCCCAGGGTCGCCGGCTGGGATCAGATCCACTGTATTGTGTGGAAGGCAAAACACTGGATCCGTTTCGGGAAAGTCATATTCTGGTAGGAACGATGGTGAGTTGACGTTAATCGTATATTCAGTAGTTCCTCCCGACTGTAATGTAATTGAAACCAAGATTACCCGGGGTACCGATGTAAGAAAAACACGTAAAAAAACAAAATACTGCATATTTTCCAAGGAACGCGAAGCGAGGCTGCCATCTCTATCGGCGCCGGAAGTGGAGCGACTCTGCCTCCACTTAGAGGTACATAATATTGACTGATATCATAGTGCACTACTTTCTCTTGTACACTAAGGACCTGGCAAAGAGTTGCACGGGAGAGAAGAGAAGAATGTACCTACTTGAAAGCTAGACATAAAAAATTAAAAACTATCTTCACAAATTATTCTCATAGCACGCTTTTAATCATATATTGTCGACAAAATTGGATGCTTTCTCAATGGTAACATCGGAATTCCCTCAGTAAGGTGGACGTCGGGAACTTCCTGGATTCCTCGGAGGTGAGGTGGGAGCAGTGGACGAGCAAGTGTGACTGGGAACAGACATCCTCTCCTTCCTATGTTCCGTAGCCGCCCATTTATCTGTAAAGTCAATGCAATGAGGGAGTCAGGTCCATGTGAAGCTCCCGTGTGCGAGCTCGTCTTTAACCTCCTCCGATAATGTGTGAAGGAACGTGTTGAAAAGAGATTCCGGGTTCCAGGCACTCTCAGCGGCCCAATGAGAAAATCTACCGTGTAGTCTGCCACACTACCGGAGTTTTGAAGCAGTTGGAGTAGCTTCTGAGCAGCCTCTCTCCCAGACAACGGAGAATCGAACACCTTCTTAACTTTTACTTGGTACTCATCCGGATCCGGGAGCACTCCCACAGTAAAAAAGCTGACTAGCATAGCCTAGCATAGTGTCACAAGTAAATACAAGCATCTAAATATCATTAAATAACAAGTCCAAGAACCCAGATGAAAGATACAGATCTTGTGAATCCAGCCATCATTTCTGATTTTTAAAATGTTTTACAGGGAAGACACATATGTAAATCTATTAGCTAACCACGAGTAGCAAAAGACAACAACTTTTTTTTTCCCACCATTTTTTTCCTGCATCAGTAGCTATCACTAATTCGACTAAATAAATATATATATAGCCACTAACCAAGAAAAAACTTCATAAGATGACAGTCTGATACATATTTATGGTATAGCTAATGTTTTTTTTGAAAAATGTGCATATTTCAGGTATAAATCACAGTTCTACATTGCAGCTGCAATCTGAAATAGCGTTGGAAGCAGCCGGAATAATTACAGAGACCGACGTCAATTACCAAAATACTCATCCTAAAACATTTCTGAAAAATACACAGCTACAGCAATTGAAAGACACAGATCTTGTGAATCCAGACAATATTTCAGATTTTCTAAGTGTTTTACAGCGAAAACACAATATATCGTTATATTAGCATACCACATGAGCTAACATCACCCCGCATTGAATCAAGGCAAAAGGGGCGATAACGTTATCGCCACCAAAATATATTAATTTTTTCACTAACCTTCTCAGAATTCTTCAGATGACAGTCCTGTAACATCATATTACACAATGCATATAGAGTTTGTTCGAAAATGTGCATATTTAGCATCACAAATCGTGGTTATGCAATGTAATCTGTCAAAACATGGCATGCATTCTGGCCAGCGCCATCTTGGAAAGGCACCTATGTTTACGATTATTTATCGATTAGATTGACTAAACAAATACAGGTTGGACAGCTAATGAAAGATGCATTGGTTATTAATGCAACCGCTGATTTAGATTTTTAAAATTAACGTTACTAGACATACATTGTGAGTTACAGCCACTAGTGCGCAAAAAAATGGCCGACAACTGCGTTTACATTTTTCCACATAATACGGAATAAAATCATAAATAACTCTTACTTTTGGACGAGCTTCCATCAGTATCTTGGGCAATGTGTCCTTTGTCCAAAAGAATCGTTGCTTTGTTGTAAAACGACCTCTTCAACTTCGGAACTAGCAGCTAACGATAGCTACACGGCACACACATGTCCAAATCCTCAAACGCAATACTAAGGAAATTCCGAAAAATAGCAATATACTCGCATAAACTGATATAAATCGGTTTCAAATAACTTCGTTATGATGTTTCTAACACCTATATCGAATTAAATCACAGACGGATATATCTTTGATCAATAACGAGAGCTTTTGAGCATGCCATTCTGATGTCCTCCCTTGCATCCTGGCGAGCGTCCAAAAGAAGGGACATCTCACTCCATTGCGTTTTATAACTCTGAGAAACACGTAGAGACGCCATTCCACTTCTCATTGGTTACTGACATCCAGGGGAAGGCGGGTGCAGTTCATTTCGATCCATAGGGCATACACAGAGCTTAAAACTGATCCGAGATCAGAGACTATTTTTCAGAGCTTCGCATGTCCTGTCATGATTTTTGCTGTAGAAAGAGTTCTGGTTCACCCACAGACATATTTCAAACGGTTTTAGAAACTAGAGATTGTTTTCTATCCAATAGTAATAATAATATGCATATTGTACGAGCAAGAATTGAGTACGAGGCAGTTTAATTTGGAAATGTAAAAAAAAAAATTATGCTAACAGCT
This sequence comes from Salvelinus sp. IW2-2015, assembly GCF_002910315.2. Lineage (NCBI taxonomy): Eukaryota > Metazoa > Chordata > Actinopteri > Salmoniformes > Salmonidae > Salvelinus > Salvelinus sp. IW2-2015. Next base: position 21,347,649 of record NC_036863.1, on the reverse strand, counting down.
CCCCCTATTGACAAAAGGTTTTAACCTCCGCCACAAACTCGATTGTTGCTCCAACACCGCTGTCGCCCAGGCGAGWGCCCTCCTGGACATCAGCATTATAAGATACGTTATCTTCGAGAGATCAATAGTTCAATTCACTTGCTAGAAATGTGTAYAGCATCAGAACTTCCAAGTTTATTGTCATTTAGCAACCTAGGGTCCCTCTTCATGGGCCTCTGTGGTACAGAACCCATCTTCTGATTTGAGGGGTAGAGCCTTTGCTTACTTCACCACAGACCCTGTGGTAAAGAAGACAAAGGCTCCACCTCTCAGTGATCACCTAGGTGACTCAGTGATCCAGTCTCTGTGTCAAGGGGTCAAATAGAAACCTACACCTACAGAGAGTACCTTAGGACAAGACAAAACATTCCTATGAGGTAGGTTTTAACTCCAACGTTTTTACTGTTATAACGAAACAAAACTCTATTTTGAAGTAATGGAAAGATTATACTTGTGTCTATACTGGTGAAGTTGAAATACATTTCCATAGATGAGTTGTTAAACAGGTTATGTATTGTATTGTTAATATGTGACCCAATTCAGGAAACTAGGCGCATGTTGCACGACTTCACAGGAAGTCGTTTTTTGGCAGAAATGTCTTCTCGAACATGTGAACTTTCATGTGCCTTAATATCAAAKTTGTATGCCATCTGTAAATACAAATAAAATTGTTAAAATACCAGCCTAGTTGGTTTAGCCACAGAAAAAGTGAGCAACCTTCCCGCTAGCCATGATTGGTTACATTATATGTATGCTCTCTACTTTCTGGAGGACCGAGTTTTGAAATCAGTGGAATTTGAGTATGATAGGTAAGGAGATGGAGAAAACACCCATCAGGATTACATCATCAAACTAAGGCAACCATGAATGGTATCAGACAGGAGACGCTGTCTGCTACTCGCTGTTTATCATCTATCCATAGTCACTTTAACTATACCTACATGTACATATTACCTCAATTAGCCTGACTAACCGGTGCCCCCGCACATTGACTCTGTACCGGTACCACCTGTATATAGTCTCACTACTGTTATTTTTCACATTCATTTAAATGTTTTTTTTCTTTCCTTACTTATCTATTGTTTACCTAATACCTATTTTTTACTTAATAATTGCACYTTCRGTTAGGGCTTGTAAGTAAGCATTTCACTGCATTCGGCGCAAGTGACAAATAAACTTTGATTTGAGACACGTCCAACCACGATGTATATTGGTATGATTTTCAGATATTACGCACTTCTAATTTTGACAGAAAGCGGTTTCATTTCAAGTGTACTGTTAGCTAACTAACGTTAGCTGGCTGGGTCACTAGCTAAAGTTCTGTGTATGATCTTATTCTTTGTATCTCAGACACATTTGCTTGACTAGTTATATAACCTGGTTGGTTACTTACCTGCAGATTCATGCAGGGTAGTAACGTCATGAGTTGTGATTATGGTCCATTGTTTAGCAAGCTAGCTACATGTCTTAAAACCTCTTGGAAATAGGGGGCGCTGTTTTCACTTTGGGAAAAAATCGTGCCCAAATTAAACGGCCTCGTACTCTGTTCTAGATCATACAATATGCATATTAGTATTACTATTGGATAGAAAACACTCTGAAGTTTCTAAAACTGTTTGAATTATATCTGTGAGTAAAACAGAACTCATTTGGCAGCAAACTTCCAAACAGGAAGTGATCATTCTGAAAGTGGGGCTCTGTGTCAGGGCTTGCCTATTCAATTGCCTTATATTTATGGATCTGTATGCACTTCATACGCCTTCCGCTAGATGTCAACAGGCAGTAGAATGTTAAATGGGGTGTCTAGCTTGATGTGAGACCGAATGAGAGCTTTTGGAGTGACAGGTCCGCCCTATTGGCAGTATTCAACTGCGCACCAGGGAACCCCGCATTGTCTTCTGAAATGCGTTAGGTATACACGACGAAATGCTCCGGCTCTGACTTTATTGGATACATATGAGAAAAACATCATAAAGATGGATTTTCAACCGAGTTTGACCAGTTTATTCAACGTTTATTGTGAATTTTGGAATTTTTCGTTCCATGCGCCAAGAGTTCTTGGACATGTGSGCTCCACAWKGCTAGCCAAAGTTGCTAATTCGACAGAAGAAATGGACATTCTAAAACAAAACAACGATTTATTGTGGAACTAGGACTCCTTGCACTACATTCTGATGGAAGATCATCAAAGGTAAGATAATATTTATGATGTTATTTCGTATTTTTGTGGTATATGTTGGCTCCAACAAGGCGGAGAATTGGTGGGCGCTGTCTCACAATATTGCATGCTGTACTTTGTACTTAAGTAATTTTTAAAAATATAACACAGCGGTTGCATTAAGAACCAGTGTATCTTTCATTTGCTGTACAACATGTATTTTTTAGTAAAGTTTATGATGAGTTTTTCTGTTAGATTACGTGACTGTCCAAAATTTCTCCGGACAATTTGGTGCATTATGGCGACGTATTCACAATGTAAAACCAGGATTTGTAGCTATAAATATGCACATTTTCGAACAAAATATAAATKTATTGTATAACATGATGTTATAAGACTGTCATCTGATGAAGTTGTTCAAAGGTTAGTGATTCATTTTATCTCTATTTGTGGGTTTTGTGAAAGCTATGTTAGCGGTGAAAAAATGGCGTTGTGTGTTTGGCTATTGTGGTGAGCTAATATAAATATACAGTATATTGTGTTTTCGCTGTAAAACATTTTAAAAATCGGAAATGATGGCTGGATTCACAAGATGTTTATCTTTCATTTGCTGTATTGGACTTGTGATTTCATGAAATTATATTATATGATATCCCTGTGGCGCTAGGCTAGGCTATGCTAGTCAGCTTTTTTTGATGAGGATGATCCCGGATCCGGGCTGGGGGGTCCGCAATTAACAAAGATTACAAAAATATACATCCATTTACCCTCTGTGCCAGTTCCACCCCTTTCTGTTTCAATTTGCTCTCTTAGACAAGGCACACTCCCCGTGAATGCCTCCCTTCACAAGGAGTAGGGAGGTGCAGGTTGTCAGGGTTAGTTTCGGTCCAAGGGGTAATGCAGGTAGCTGGTTTAAGTATGGGGTTGMTGCAGGAAGTGTTCTTTTGATTTGCAAGCAGACGCCAATACCAGTATGGCAGAATGGCAGATGGTGTGGAACGAAACCCCAGTGAAAGGGGATACGAAGGTTGAGGTCTATGTGATACATTTTTTTACCAACATCACGCAATTCCAACAAAAAGGAGGACATGAACCAGAGGCTTTCTGGTAGTTTCTGAAACATGCCACAAACAAAATAAATGAAAAGGTGAACATGAATGTGGTAAAATACAGGTTTATTACAAATGTCTCAATTGGTTTGACAAATTGTGGGAAATCCCATGCACTCAAAACAGTTAACAAATCTACCAAAACAGTTATGGTCAAGTAAGGAAATCAAAGTATGTGAGAATAGGGTTTGCTGACAAAATAAGGGCCGCCCATWTGTGGTGGTGGTATTGTAGTTTAGCATCCTGATGGTGGCAGGGGAAGAGGAAGGCAGATCCAAATGTAGGCAGTAACAGCTCTCATCCATGGTCCTAAGGCATCAGGCCCTCTGGCAGAGGAGACACAGAGAAAGAGAAAGAAGGGGGTTAGTGGGAGCGTACCTACAGTATGACCACACAGTGCACCAGATAAAACAAGCTGACCCTGCCCCCCCCCCGACCCCACAACATATAAGATATTGCAGCATACATTATGCCACCCACTCTGACAAGGAACAGCTCTCACCCCCAACTTGCTACCCTAAGGCACGACTGAGTCAGGGGTTCAACCTGAGTTTATCTACCACAACGCATGTTCCTAACAATATGCCAAACTAATAGTGTAAAACTGTAATTGTCCACATCATATTCCAGTCCAGAAGCAACCCCTACCCCCTAGTCACATTTGGGTTTTGTAATCGTTGGTATCAATTATGTAAAAGTAAATGCAATTAGGTGATAATCTGTTCCTGTATTCATAAAACATTGCAGAGTAGGTGTGATGATCTAGGATCATGGCTCCCTGCCCATGTATTCATTATGATATAAAAGGCATAACTGACAGCAGGCTGTTGTTATGTTGTGTTGTTTTCTGTGAAGTATACTATTGTGCTATATTGTTTGCCATTTCTTTCTTTGCAGCGCTGGTAACTATACTGAACAAAAATATAAATGCATCATGCAACAATTTCAAAGAGTTATGGTTCATAAAAGGAAACCAGTGAATTGAAAGAAATGTATTTCTCTAATGTCAAACATGTAAGTGTGGTGTACTGCAGGGCAGCTCTCCACGCCCTCTACTCTTTTCTATTTTTATCAATGACCTGCCACTGGCATTAAACATGGCATGTGTGTCCATGTATGCTGATGATTCAACCATATACACATCATTAACCACAGCTAATGAAGTCACTGAAACCCTTAACGAAGAGTTGCAGTCTGTTTTGGAATGGCTGGCCAGTCCTGAACATCTCTAAAACTAAGAGCAATGTATTTGGTACAAATCATTCCCTAAGTTCTAGACCTCAGCTGAATCTGGTAACGAATGTTGTGGCTGTTGGACAAGTTGAGGAGACTAAATTACTTGGTGTTACCTTAGATTGTAAACTGTCATGTTCAAAACATATAGATTCAATGGTTGTAAAGATGGGGAGAGGTCTGTCCATAATAAAGAGATGCTCTGCTTTTATGACCCCGCACTCCAAAAAGTAAGTTCTGCAGGGTCTAGTTTTGTCCCAAAATTTTATTTACCCCTTTTTCTCCCCAATTTTGTGATATCCAATTGGTAGTTACAGTCTTGTCCCATCGCTGCAACTCCCGTATGGACTTGGGAGAGGCAAAGGTCAAAAGCAGTGTGTCCCCCGAAACACAACCCACCCAAGCCACACTGCTTCTTGACACACTTCTTAGCGCTAGGGGTCAGATTATTATTATTTTTTTCAAAATACGTACCCAACGTTAACGTAAATTTTCTCTGGCCCAGATCGTAGAATATGCATATMATTTACAGATTAGGATAGAAAACACTCCAAAGTTTCCAAAACTGTCAAAATGTTGTCTGTGAGAAAAATAATATATATTCTGCATGCGAAATCGTGAGAAAAAGTAACCCGGAAGTGATATAAAAAAAAAAACGTTGTTTCCTGGCCTGTCTAACCTCCATTTAAAGGGGTATCAACCAGATTATTTTTCCAATGGCTTCCTCAGGCTGTGACCAGGCTTTAGACATAGTTTCAGGCTTTTATTTTGAAAAATGAGCGAGATGTTTCAAAACAGGTCAGGTGTCCTCCGAATAGTTTCTGCGCGCGAGAGAGGAGCTCTCCATTTTCTTTTTCTCTCTTATTGAATAGGTTATGCTCCGGTTGAAATATTATCGATTATGTTTGTTAAGGACAATGTCACGATCGACAAAGGGAGAGAAAGCGGACCAAGGCGCAGCGTGTGAAAAATACATCTTCTCTTTATTTAGAAGATGAACCAACGAAGCAAAACTAACCAAAAGTCGATGACCGTGAAGCTATATACCGACTAAATGGCAAAACATGCAACCTTGACCAGACCCTAGACCTAGACACAGACTTAGACAATGACCCAACAAAAACATGATGCCTATGGCTTGCCTTAAAATATGGCTCCCAATCAGCAGACAAAATGATCAAGACATCTGTCTCATGATTGAGAACCACTCAGCCAACATTAGACTTAAACTAGAAACCCTCAAAAAACCATAAGAGTCCATACCTAGACACTAATTCACTCAACACCCTCAAAACCACACACAAAACCCCAACCACCCCTTTACCATATACAATCACCCAAAAACAAACATACCCCATGTCACACCCTGACCTAACTAAAATAATAAAGAAAAACCAAGAATACTTAGGCCAGGCTCTGACAGGTCCAACCTGAGTTTGATTATAAAAAACATTTGGAATGTTTCTACGACCATTTCGGATACTTTTGGGGATTCGTCGAACGGAACAAGGCGCAAACAAATGGCGGTGTTTGTGAAAAAGTAAATTTATCGAACAAAAGAACATTTGTTGTATAACTGGAGTCTCGTGAGTGGAACCCACCTGAAGATTATAAAGAGTAAGCGATTAATTTGATTGCTTTTCTTACTTTCGTGACCATGCTAGCCAAGCTAATATAGGCTAATGTTATAGCATTGAAAGCTACACTCACAAAAGCTTGGATTTCTTTCGCTTAAAATACATTTTCAAAATCTGACACGATAGGTGGATTAAACACAAGCTAAGCTGTGTTTTGGTATATTTCACTTGTGATTGCATGATATAAATATTTTTTGTAATATTTTTTTAATCTGATACGTTTGGAAATTTCCGTCTTTTTTTCATGACCGGAATGAGGCTGTCGTTTTTTTCATCCATGACGCACAAGCCAAATGGCGTTTTTTTGTGATTAAAAGTAATTATTTTATCGAACAAAAAGAAGATTTGTTGTGTAACTGGCAGTCTCGTGAGTGGGGAAAACCGTCTGCAACTCGATTATCTAAGGTAAGCGATGAATTTTATTGTTTTTCACACTTTCGTGACTATGCTAATTTGGGGTTAGCTGATGTAGCATTGAAAACTACACTCACAAAAGCTTGGATTTCTTTCGCTGTAAAATACATTTTCAAAATCTGACACCATAGGTGGATTAACAACAAGCTAAGCTGTGTTTTGGTATATTTCACTTGTGACTGCATGATTATAAATATTTTTAGTAATATTATTTGACTGTGGCGCTATGCTATTCAGCGTTGCTGATGACAATTATCCCGGTACCGGGATGGGTGGTTCAGAAAGGTTAACCCGGAAGCCAGCTGCACCAATATGTCAGGGGAAACACTATACACCTGGCAACCATGTCATCGTGGATTGCGCCCGGCCCGCCACAGGAGTCACTAGTGCGCGATGGGACAAGAACATCCCTGCCGGCCAAACCCTCCCCTTACCCGGACGACGCTAGGCCAATTGTGTGCCACCCCATGGGTCTCCCGGTTGCGGCCGGCTGTGGCAAAGCCTGGACTCGAACCAGGATCTCTAGCCTTAGACCACTGCGCCACTCGGGAGGCCACTTCTTTTTATGAGAAACATTAATGTGTTGAAAATTCCAAATTGTTTGCATAGTCAACTTACACACAGCTCTGACAGATATGCCACCAGGGGTCTTTTCATAGTCCCTAAATCCATAACAAATTCAAGAAATTGTATAGTATTATATAGTGTAGCGTTGTGGTTAGAGCGTTGGGCCAGTAACCGAAAGGTTGCTAGATCAAATCCCCGAGCTGACAAGGTAAAAAATCTGTCATTCTGCCCCTGAACAAGGCAGTTAACCCACTGTTCCTAGGCCATCATTGTAAATAAGAATCTGTTCTTAACTGACTTGCCTGGTTAAATAAAGGTTAAAAATAATAATAACAGAGCCATTATTGCATGGAACTCCATTTCATCTCATGTTGCTCAAATGAACAGCAAACCTATGTTGTGATGTGACTATCATTAATGTGATGACTGTTATTCAAATAATGACCTATGTTTATTTGTTATTAGATTAAATTAATGAAACAATTAACTATATCATTAATTAATTAAATCATGAAACAATTAACTCATTAGGAATTTGGGTCACCATGGGAAAAGTTGTTAAACGAGTTACCGTCTCCCGAATTAACGCAAAAAAATATAGATAGAATTTCCTCATATCTGTCTCATTCTGAACGTCGCAGACTTCGTGAATCTGCACAAACCCTAGTCTCACTAATCATCCCATACTACACAAATTGATTTGATTGTTTATTTAGTAACAAACTAAATTATAACATAGGATACTATCATAACACAAGGCGAGACCCAGATGCAGACACAGGAGGCAGATGGTTGGAGTCTTACAATATATATTAATCCAATAGGGTAAGGCAAGAGAATGGTCGTGGACAGGCAAAAGGGTCAAAACCAGTTCAGAGTCCAAAAGGTACCGAAGGGCAGGCAAGATGATCAGGTAGGCGGGAATGTATTTACGTGTTGACAATCTTCGTTGTGTATCTCTGTTGGGCCAACGCCTTCGTGGGCAGGGTTCAGCTTAGTGAAACGGGTTCAATTGGGCCTTCATATTTTGGATGGCCTTCTCTTTCGCCAGGTGTAAGTCTCTGATTGTCCACAAGAGGTCACAATGTCCGTCTTCTTAGTTGTCTGTTTACCTGCACTCATTCAGGAAGAGTGGTCTCCTGAGGACGGCTAATCAGCCGTGCCGATAATCCCASAGTGGTGATGAAAACAGTGTAGGCAACGAGGATTTGAAGAGAATAACCGGATGGTCCTACTTAAATTCACCTTCTTAGATACAGTACTTAGAACAGCTACTCAACTGTAGCATTGATTGTTAAGAGGTTCTTTTGTCTTCTTCAACCTCGTGTTGCGTTCCGGGGTCGTGACTAATGTGGACCTACCTGCAGCTTGTGGTCCGTCTAGTCTGATATGTTTATTCTTAACTCTTTACCCCCCTGGGTAAAAAGGAGGCATTTACATCATGCTGACAGGCTCTCTAGGCTCCTTGGGGTGTGGCTAGTTATGAGGCAAGGTATCATCATTTACTATGATCTCGTTAGAGAACTAAAATCACAATCTTATCGTCACAAAAACACTCGCTTTGTCCTTGATATTTTCTACACAAGGGTGTAAACCTGACATACACAGTGTTAAAGCTCTTAAAGTTACAATGTTTACGTTATAACGTCTTTCTACCAATTTTAATGACATCACAAAATAGACATTCCTTTTCCATATTCCATCTATCATCATTCCCAACTTTCRGATGTTGAAATATATTGTCCCAGTGTTCATTGTTTGATGTTGAAGTTTTGTGTGGCAACTCTTCTGTAATACAAAGACATTCCAATCACCCAAATTAGAGAACAGAAAGGGGTCGGTCTGCTGCATTATAATTTACGATCGACGTGAGGCATCATAAAAACCCCACAAACTCCCCCCCACCCCCCCTCTGTGGGTGAGAGGGCTCTGTAGAGCTTATCCACTGTAACCGGATCTTTGGATTCTCACAAGAGAGTCATGACACTTGTTTTTAAAAAACAGATAAAACTACACCTCATTGCACAACTCCTCTCCCCTATTTGACCTAGATAGTTTGTGTGTATGTATTGATATTTAGGCTACGTGTGACATTTTTTAAATTATGTAGTTCTGTGCTTGAGCTGTTCTTGTCTATTATTGTTCTGTATGATGTYATGTTTCATGTTTTTGTGTGGACCCCAGGAAGAGTAACTGCTGCTTTTGCAACAGCTAATGGGGAAAATACAAAAAATACAAAATACCATTAGGCCCTAATCCATGGATTTCACCTGACTGGGAATACAGATATGCATCTGTTGGTCACAGATACATTTAAAAAAAGGTAGAGGTGTGGATCAGAAAACCAGTCAGTTTTCTGATCCACCATTGGTGGTGTGTGACCACCATTTGCCTCATATAGAGTTGATCAGGCTGTCGATTGTGGCCTGAGAAATGTTGTCCCACTCCTCTTCAATGGCTGTGCRAAGTTGCTGTATATTGGTGGGAMCTGGAACACGCTGTTGTACAYGTCGATCCAGGGCATCCCAAATAAGCTCAATGGGTGACATGTCTGGTGAGTATGCAGGCCATGAGAGAAAATGTTCAGCTTCCAGGAATTGTGTACAGATCCTTGCGACATGGGACCAGGCATTATCATGCTGAAACATGGGGTGATGGCATGACAATGGGCCCAGGATCTCGTTACGGTATCTCTGTGTATTCAAATTGTCATTGACAAAATACAATTCTGTTCGTTGCCGGTGTTTATGCCTGCCCATATTATAATCCCACCGCCACCATGARACATCTGTGGCATTGTGTTGTGTGACAAAACTGCACATTTTAGAGTGGCCTTTTATTGTCCCCAGCACAAGGAGCACCTGTGTAATGATCATGCTGTTTGTTCAGTTTCTTGATATGCCACACCTGTCAGGTGTGTGGATTATCTTGTCAAAGGAGAAATGCTCACTAGCAGGGATGTAACCAAAAAGAGAAATGCACTTTTTGTGCATATGGAACATTTCTGGGATCTTTGATTTCTTCTCATGAAACATGTGACTAACACTTTACGTTTTATATTTTTGTTCAGTGTATTTCCTTTTCAAATGTACAAGAGGGCGTACTGAAACTGCCAAAAGTTTCAGAAGAGTGGGATGCAACGCCTATCTCCTTCACTCTGCAGTCCAGGTCAGACTTCATGGTTGTTATAGAAAGGCTTTATGACATCCACAATGGCTATGATCCCTCAGATCCCCAAGACCAACACTGCGGCCAGGTCCAGCCAACCTTGAGGGAGGAAATACAGACCTTGCTGCGTATTGGCGTAACACAGTCAATGATTCTGGTACTTGCACAGAATTGGGCCWAGGCACAAGGGCAAAGTCCCGGGAACAAGAGAGAGTACTTTGTGACATTAGGGGACATACAAAACATCCGTTCATGATGCAGAGACAACAAGTGGACAAAAATTATGCCATTAGTGTCTCGGAAATCGAAAGGAAACACAGTGGAAACAGTATTTTATTAACAATACATCCACAACAAACAACACCTTGTCCTTGTACTGATGACAAAATAAATGAGGAAAAATGTCATGGCCTATGGTAAGGCCATGGTCTTCATGGATGCCACAAATGGCCTCACCAACTATGGCTTCCCTCTCTACACCCTCCTGGTTAGAGAAGCCTCTTGCCATGGGTTGCCAGATGCCTACATCATTGCTCTGTGCAAGCACCTACTTTTGGTGTTTTCACAGAGCAATCCATAGACCAACTTACACACACCATTGCCGGATCCTCACATACCCTCAGGTAGTTGCAGAGGGCTGTGTCTGACATCTTCACTGGCCCATTAGTACGCCTCTTAATCTCCTCTGAACTGATGCTGTATGTCATTKTTTTTACTCCTTTCACTTGAATGCCTTCAAAAGAGAAGTACACACGTTTAAATCCATATTGACTGTCCTGCTTTTCTGACATGTACTGTAGCCTACAGTTTTAACCTATTCATTAAAGAAATAACCGCAGACCCTCTGTACATGATCTGGAAATAATGGACAACAGAGTAGAGACGACACACCATATGTTTTGGGTATTCAAGGCACTGCAACAGACTAACGTCCTGTCCAGGCTGCCTCACGCTACAGAAACAGGAGATAGGCTGCCTTTTTTATCTAGATAATTGATTGGGTAGAGCCATCTACATACCTGCACTCCTCTCTGCATCCTCTGCCAGCTGAATCATCTCCTGCTCCTCGGGGCTTATGTTCTCTGCAATTAAAACATGTCCTTGATCACCAGTAAAGTCAGGGTTTCTTATTATTACTGATCTCGGAGATGTTTGAGCATGTTGTTCCAACCCAGCAGTAACACATTAATATGCCAATCAAGGGCTTGATATTTGGTTGATACTAAGCTTGTCTGGTGTTTTAGTGGCAGTGATTAGCTAGAATTAAAGTGCACACACACACTAACCTTACGAACTCTCTCTCCAACGCTCCCCTGTACCTCTCTCTGTGACAGTCCTGGCATATCATACCTAGCTAGCTAGTTAGCTGTATGTCCTAGTAGCTAAAATATTATAATGGGCAAAAGCTACCGTATAGTTCAGCAATAAAATGCAAGAATTCAAAACACAAAACTGTCTCCTAGATTCGCTAGTCACGACCTTGCAGCTAAATTAGCTAACGTTATCTAACGTAGCTAGTTATAGTTAATCTCCTGAGAAGCTTTACCCTTAGCTTACCATTCATTAGCACAATGAAGTTGTTACGTTAATGTTTATTAAATAGTCTACTTACAATCGCTAATAAATGTAGGAAATGGAAATGGGTATAGCTAGGTGAAAGGTGCAGAGGTGAAATAAGCTAGGTAGCTACTTACCAGCAGAAGGCTCCATGTTCATGTTGTGCGGCATAAAATTCTGCGCTCTGATTGGTTTGACGCTGAAAATAATGCTGTGCAATGACCCAGGGTAGCTTAAAGTGACAAAGTGACTACCCTGAGTACGCTCTGACTTGACCATCAACCGTGGAACCCATTATGCCATCATTGACTTGAATGGGGACGGCCGTTCTATTAATTCTATTTCTTCAGATAGACATGCCAGGACAGAGAGGATAGTTGAAGGCTGATGAGAGAAAGACACAAGTACAGTTTAGTCAGCCAACCGTAGCCTGTACAGAAGATTACAAGGGTGCGGGGTCAGTGGAATGTCTATATGTTTATTAAATGAACTGGAAACTGAGACACGTTTTTTTATTGAAATAAGGGGTGAAAATATATACAATATATACATATATACACTGTATATTGTAAGACTAATTGAAAGCGCATTAGCACAAAATACCAATGGGGAATTAATTTTGAGCATTTAAAGGAAATAATTTCTGACTCTGCCTGGCCTGGCCCTGGCCTGGCCCTGGCCCTGGCCCTGGGAGGTTGAAGAGAGAAAATGAGAGAGTGTGAGAGGGAAAGAGAAAGAGAGATTGAGCCTGCTTATGAATGGTGGAGCAGCACTGTAAGACAATAAATGCGTGGCGGGAGCATTATCCGTTTACCTTTGGGTGGAGTGATTGAACCGGGGTCTGCCCCAGAGACCTGACATATTGCTGATCATCTGGGTGCGCTGGCTCGCTCTCTCCTCTGCCTCTGCTATCCTCCAAAATACAGTACAAAGTTTTCAATGAGATTGTCATGGGGTATTACAAATGCAGCAACATTGTGCGAGTGTGTGTCTGTKTGTGTATTTTGTACATAGGCCTAAATTCTATTGATGTAGAAGATTTTATCTATTGTGCATTTCAGAAGTGCACTGGATTTTCAAAGCATTATGTTCTGGATGGAGGGAGTTGACACCTGATTTCAAAATTGACAGTTACGTTGGCAGTCCTGTTGCATGCACCGGATGACCAAGTTAACCATCAGTACTGAACAGGTCATGCCACTGGAATGCTATAAAAAACAATCCAGGGACACTGCTCAGCACATCAAACGCACTGTCTGTAACAATATCATTTTTGACTTACAGTACAGCACAACTTCTCAGTGACAGCAGCGCACAGGTCATGACTGGGCTCCTCTAAGTTATATATACTGATCCAATCTGCATGGCACTTATATAATGAAGCAATCAGTCTGAAGGTAGGGGATGTTAATCCTCCCTGGCGGCTGACCTTTTTACAGCTATGTTCAGCTGCCTGATAGAGGGACAGGGCTAAGTGACACTGACAATTGTAAATGGTGAGCCTTATTCGGACGTGATTAGTCAAACAAATCTTACCGGAGGTCCACCAAAGGTTATTTGGACTCTGACTGTGCTGTCAAGTAGGTAGTGAGAAGGGAACAGTGATGGGGATCCAGTGACAGGGTCAAAAGGAAATGGCTCTGATAGGCCCTTTATCTGTCGACTGTCCTGGTCTATTGAACTTGCAGGTGAAGTAGCGTTCACCCTTGGGACATTATTCATTAGGGCCCCGATTCAGACATAGGATATGTACGTCTTTCCTACACACGCCTTTCTTACGCACTTCTTAGTAGTTGGTATTCAAGACTTACCTCATGCACGCGCACAACTGGTTTTACAGGCGTGGTTCCCTTGCGCGCGCTGAATACATTTTATTAAACTGCTGAAAACCTTTCCACTTGCTGGCCAACAGATTTTCTCATGGAGTTTTCATTCAATAGGGTTTTCAATACACTTACCATCCCTTTAAATATGGTGTACCTTTTAATTGGAATTTTGTCGACAGGCTCACTAGAATACATAGAGAGAACGGGGTCAGAATATAGGGATCAATAAAAGAAAGCCATCAAAATATATGCACATTCGTCTCTGTTTCAGCACCAACTTATAGATTTAAAAATACTCTGTTAGGGTTAGGAAAGTAGGTCCCGCTTTAAATGATGTTCAGCTTATAAATACTTCGTAAATCCTTCATATGCCTTCATAAGCACAACATACATGTGTTACAAAGCATTTATAATCATATGTCATGCTTTATAAAGGGTTCATAAATGTAGCATAACTGTGACATAATCACCAATGTCAAATGTGACATAACCGACTAGATCTAATATGATATAAACATGTGCTCTATAAAGGGTGACATGATGTGCTGAAGGATGGCACACACTCTAAAGTGAAGTCATGTTAGTAACATTACAGCTAACCTCGTTCCCAGACACTTCTGCCCAAATGCACAGCCTTCGTTAGCCAATACAGAGTGTAGGGAGAATCTCCCAGCGCATTACTAATTGGCTTAGTTTACCAACCAATCATCTCCCACAGCACCTTCCCCCACGTGTCTTGTCCACCTCTGTCATACCGGTCCGACGCCTTGGCAATAAAGATATTGTGTTTGTAACTCTTATTGGGATAGTTTYCCCCACAAGCGTGATAGAAATCGGCTACAGATTTTAAGGTTCTAGTCTTTCTTCTTCACAGTGAAGCCATTAGCTAGCTAGCTATGTCCTTTGCTAATTACCTAGCTGAAAGGTAGGACCTGTTGTTTTTCTAACTCTCTTTGGAGGCCAGGGGGAATGGTTTCCCATAGATAGCACAGCCACAAAGTCAAAATTGGCTATAATGTAAAAATTCATGAAAACAAAAATGAGCTTTTTGGTCTTAGGATTAAGCATAAGGTTAACAGTGTGGTTAAGGTTAGGGTTGTGTTAGATTTTTTTGAGTGGCGTTTAGCCATAATTATGACTTTGTGCCTATGTTAACTAGTGATGTTTTTGCTAGCAAAGGACATAGTCTAACGACAAATACTTTACTCAGTAAGGTCATTGCCACAGAATTCTGTGGCCTAGCCAGTCTCCAGACCTGACCCCAATAGAAAATCTTTGGAGGGAGCTGAAAGTCCGTATTGCCCAGCGGCAGCCCCGAAACCTGAAGGATCTGGAGAAGGTCTGCATGGAGGAGTGGGCCAAAATCCAAACCTGGTCAAGAACTACAGGAAACGTATGATCTCTGTAATTGCAAACAAAGGTTTCTGTACCAAATATTAAGTTCTGCTTTTCTGATGTATCAAATACTTATGTCATGCAATAAAATGCAAATGAATTACTTAAAAATCATACAATGTGATTTTCTGGATTTTTGTTTTCGATTCCGTCTCTCACAGTTGAAGTGTACCTATGATAAAAATGACAGACCTCTACATGCGTTGTAAGTAGTAAAACCTGCAAAATCGGCAGTGTATCAAATACTTGTTCTCCCCACTGTATATAATTTTTTKGGGGAACATTAACCATGTGTGATCGTTTGTTTTGTACTGTTCCGTAGTTTCGACCCGATGATTCATCTGACAAACAAAGACCTTCGCGTCATGCAGGCCCAGGCATGGATCAAAGCTGGCGATTTTTTTATGGTAAGTTTGGCTATTTACAAAGCGAGAGTTACATAAAATATTGTAGCCTACACCTCACGGACTGCTGTGTTCCACAATAAATCACTGTTGCCTCCTTTTTCAGGTATCATGTCTCGAGATTTCTTTGAGGAAGAAATCATCAAGAGATATGCTGTACCCTATGTCAGAGAGGTGTTTCTGGGTACACATCRTTTCTTTCAAGGTAGGTTTATAGAAATATTTTGTTATGTTTAGGCCTATTTACATGTATATTTCTAGTATTGTACCGAATATTGKCTGTTAGGTTAAATTTATTTTTTTCTTCTCCTAATGCAGACAATGACCCAAAACACACTTCCGGACGGATTTGCATTGCAAATGAGGGCATAAACTGGGTCAAGATGCCAGCAGAGAAAGTAGACCTTTATGTATTAAAATAAAGGTTAAATAAAAATAAATAAATAAAATACCTACAACACCTACGGTAGGCCTACACTCTATCTAAAAATGTTTTTTAAATCTCTACATGTAGGTCTCCTGAGTTAAACCCGATCAAACTTGTTTGGCATCAACTGAAAACATTCATCCGTAACTCTGCCAAGCCTACAAGCAAAGATGAACTGGTCAAGTAGGAGTGTGTTCAAACCTACAATAGCGGGGCTATAAAGAGTCTATTGTCCTGCTAATACTGTAGGGCTACACCTGCTACAGTACTACAGTACACTGTTTTCAAAATTTCACCAGCTCTCCATCACTACTGTAAATAAAAACACAGCATCTTGTTTACATCCTTTATTGTAACCACAATGTCACAAATCATTTGAATCTACCTTTCCAATTACTTTAATGTTTGGGATTTACAAATGTGCTCTTCGTCATTTTTCGTTAAATCCAGTTAGGATTTAAGTATAACTTTTGATTGACGCCTTTAGTGAGAGGTCTAATTCTTTAATATTTAATCAAATCTGCCCTCCGAATTCATATCAAAGGGGCATTATTAGTTGCATTGTTTTAGTTTGAACGTGCAGACAGGCACGAAGAACAGTGAGAATGTTTCCCTRGTCAGCGTTTCTCTAGTCAGTGGATAAAGCTGGAAAACTGCAAGGCAATCCCGTTGTGCACCACTCGGGGGCCATGACCAATATGAYCAATATATATTGTCCTGCTAGAAACGTTGCTTGCAGAATTCACAGCCTGCTACGCCTGTGAAAAACAGGGTTAATAATATATCTGTGAGAATATCTAAGGGGCTTTATATAATTCTAAATTAATTAATAATAATAAAACTAGCTTTGTTTAAAAAAATWGCGATATTTTGGAGATTATTTTGTTTTCAAATAACGTAAAGTTCAGCGAGACAAATGCCATTCTTGAACATGGGGTGAAACATTGTTACTAATTTGTAAATAAAGACAGATTGTTATTTAGAATGATTTATTTCTGTTTTTAGAGGGAGAGAAATCAAAAGCCTACCATCACTTCATGGATCTCCCGGTCGCAGCCGGCACGGGTATTGAACCAGAATCTGTAACAACAATGCAGTGTCTTAGACTGCTGCGCCACTCAGGTGCTGTAAAACATGACCAGTCGACAGTAGGCTACAGTACTACAGTAAGAGCAAAACAATCCTAACATTTCCACACCCTAATTGTAGTCTAAGTTTGCTTTTTGGATAACAACAGTTTTATAGTAATACTGACGCGAAATAACAAAAAAATAATGTATTTTTAGAGACACCAGGAGCGTCATGGGACCCAAAACCATAATCATGCTCTAATCCCCTTGCGCTGTTCTGAGCAAAAACAAATCAAATTTATTTATATAGCCCTTCGTACATCAGCTGATATCTCAAAGTGCTGTACAGAAAACCCAGCCTAAACCCCAAACAGCAAGCAATGCAGGTGTAGAAGCACAGTGGCTAGGAAAAACTCCCTAGAAAGGCCAAAACTAGGAAGAAACCTAGAGAGGAACCAGGCTATGAGGGGTGGCCAGTCCTCTTCTGGCTGTGCCGGGTGGAGATTATAACAGAACATGGCCAAGATGTTCAAATGTTCATAAAGACCAGCATGGTCAAATAATAATAATCACAGTAGTTGTCGAAGGGTGCAGCACCTCAGGAGTAAATGTCAGTTGGCTTTTCATAGCCGATCAGTAAGAGTATCTCCACCGCTCCTGCTGTCTCTAGTTAGTTGAACACAGCAGGTCTGGGACAGGTAGCACGTCCGGTGAACAGGTCAGGGTTCCATAGCCGCAGGCAGAACAGTTGGCCAGGTGGACTGGGGACAGGTGGATGGGACAGCAAGGAGTCATCATGTCAGGTCGTCCTGAGGCATGGTCTAGGGCTCAGGTCCTCCGAGAGAGAGAAAAAAGTGAAAGAGAGAATTAGAGAGAGCATACTTAATATCACACTGGGCACCGGATAAGACAGGACAAGTTACTCAGATATAACAGACTGACCCTAGCCCCCCGACACATAAACTAATGCAGCATAAATACTGGAGGCTGAGACAGGAGGGGTCAGGAGACACTGTGGCCCCATCCGATGATACCCTCGACAGGGCCAAACAAAGGAAGGATATAACCCACCCACTTTGCCAAGGCACCACTAGAGGATATCTTCAACCACCAACTTACCATCCTGAGACAAGGCCGAGTATAACCCACAAAGATCTCCGCCACGCACACACCAAGGGGCGCGCCAACCCAGACAGGAAGATCACGTCAGTGACTCAACCCACTCAAGTGACGCACCCCTCCCAGGGACGGCATGAAAGAGCACCAGTAAGCCAGTGACTCAGCCCCTGTAATAGGGTTAGAGAGCAGAGAATCCCAGTGAGAGAGGGGAAACGTCCAGGCAAGGACCGCAAGGGCGGTTCGTTGCTCCAGAGCCTTTCCGTTCACCTTCACACTCCTGGACCAGACTACACTCAATCATAGGACCTACTGAAGAATGAGTCTTCAATAAAGACTTAAAGGTTGAGACAGAGTCTGCGTCTCTCACATACAATTCCATAAAAAATTAAGATCTATAGGTGGAAGCCCTGCCTCCAGCTGTTTGCTTAGAAATTCTAGGGCACATTAGGAGGCCTGCGTCTTTGGACCGTAGCGTACGTGTAGGTATGTACAGCCGGACCAACTCGGAAAGATAGGTAGGAGCAAGCCCATGTAATGCTTTGTAGGTTAACAGTAAAACCTTGAAATCAGCCCTTGCCTTAACAGGAAGTTAGTGTAGGGAGGCTAGCACTGAGTAATATGATCAAATTTTTTGGTTCTAGTAAGGATTCTAGCAGCCGTATTTCACTAACTGAAGTTTATTAGTGCTTTATCCGAGTAGCCGCGAAAGTAGAGCATTCGAGTAGTCTAACCTAGAAGCAACAAAAGCATGGATTAATTTTTCTGCATCATTTTTGGACAGAAAATTTCTGATTTTTGCAATAGATGAGATGGAAAAAAGCTGTCCTTGAAACAGTCTTGATATGTTCGTCAAAGAGAGATCAGGGTCCAGAGTAATGTTCACAGTTTTATTTGAGACGACTTTACAACCATCAAGATTAATTGTCAGATTCAACAGAAGTCTCTTTGTTCTTTTGGGACCTAGACAAGCATCTCTGTTTTGTCTGAGTTTAAGATAGAACGTTTTCAGCCATCCACTTCCTTATGTCTGAAACACAGGCTTCTAGCGAGGCAATTTTGGGGCTTCACCATGTTTCATTGAAATGTACAGCTGTGTGTCATCCGCATAGCAGTGAAAGTTAACATGTTTTCGAATGACATCCCCAAGAGGTAAAATATTATGTGAAAACAATAGTGGTCCTAAAACGGAACCTTGAGGAACACCGAATGTACAGTTGATTTGTCAGAGGACAAACCATTCACAGAGACAAACTGATATCTTTCCGACAGATAAGATCTTAACCAGGCCAGAACTTGTTCGTGTTGACCAATTTGGGTTTCCAATCTCTCCAAAAGAATGTGGTGATCGATGGTATCAAAGCAGCACATAGGTCCGATAGCACGAGGATAGATGCAGAGCCTCGGTCTGACGCCATTAAAAGTCATTTACCACCTTACAAGTGCAGTCTCAGTGCTATGATGGGGTCTAAAACCAGACTGAGCATTTCGTATATATTGTTTTTCTTCGAGGAAGGCAGTGAGTTGCTGTGCAACAGCTTTTTCAAAAATGTTTGAGAGGAATGGAAGATTCGATATAGGCCGATAGTTTTTTATATTTCTGGGTCAGGTTGGCTTTTCAAGAGACGCTTTATTACTGCCACTTTTACTGAGTTTGGTACACATCCGGTGGATAGAGAGCCGTTTATTATGTTCAACATAGGAGGGCCAAGCACATGAAGCAGCTCTTTAAGTATTTAGTTGGAATAGGGTCCAGTATGCAGCTTGAAGGTTTAGAGGCCATGATTATTTTCATCATGTTTCAAGAGAATATCGTATAAAACACTTAAGTGTCACTTGGGGAATGCTGCTTTTTAGTTAGCTTTGCGACAGTATCAAAAATACATTTCGGATTGTTCTTATTTTCCTCAATTAAGTTGGAAAAATAGGATGATCGAGCAGCCATTGAGGGCTCTTCGATACTGCACGGTACTGTCTTTCCAAGCTAGTCGGAAGACTTCCAGTTTGGTGTGGCGCCATTTAATTTTCTGGAAGCTTGCTCAGAGCTCGGGTATTTTCTGTATACCATGGAGCTAGTTTCTTATGACAAATGTTTTTAGTTTTTAGGGGTGCAACTGCATCTAGGGTATTGCGCAATGTTAAATTGAGTTCCTCAGTTAGGTGGTTAATTGATTTTTGTCCTCTGCACTCTTGGGTAGGCAGAAGGAGTCTGGAAGGGCATCAAGGAATATTTGTGTTGTCTGAGAATTATAGCACGACTTTTGATGCTCCTTGGTTGGGTCTGAGCAGATTATTAAATGGTGGTCCGATAGTCCAGGATTATGAGGACAAACATAAGATGGACAAAACCACTGAGTCGATGATGGCTCCGAAAGCCTTTTGGAGTGGGTCTGTGGACTTTTCCATGTGAATATTAAAATCACAAAATTTGATATTATCTGCATGACTACAAGGTCCGATAGGAATTCAGGGAACTCAGTGAGGAACGCTGTATATGGCCCAGGGGCCTGTAAACAGTAGCTATAAAAGAGATTGAGTAGGCTGCATAGATTTCATGACTAGAAGCTCAAAAGACGAAAACATCATTTTTGGGGGGGTAAATTGAAATTTGCTATCGTAAATTTTAGCAACACCTCCGCCTTTGCGGGATGCACGGGGATATGGTCACTAGTGTAACCAGGAGGTGAGGCCTCATTTAACACAGTAAATTCATCAGGCTTAAGCCATGTTTCAGTCAGGCCAATCACATCAAGATTATGATCAGTGATTAGTTCATTGACTATAACTGCCTTTGAAGTGAGGTCTAACATTAAGTAGCCTCATTTTGAGATGTGAGGTATCACGATCTCTTTCAATAATGGCAGGAATGGAGGAGGTCTTTATCCTAGTGAGATTGCTAAGGGACACCGCCATGTTTAGTTTTGCTCAACCTAAGTCGAGGCACAGACACAGTCTCAATGGGGATAGCTGAGCTGACTACACTGACTATGCTAGTGGCGACTCCACCAAGCTGGCAGGCTGGCTAACGGCCTGCTGCCTGGCCTGCACCCTATTTCATTGTGGAGCTAGAGGAGTTAGAGCCCTGTCTATGTTGGTGGATAAGATGAGAGCACCCCTCCAGCTAGGATGGAGTCCGTCACTCCTCAGCAGGCCAGGCTTGGTCCTGTTTGTGGGTGAGTCCCAGAAAGAGGGCCAATTATCTACAAAAAACAGTTTCAACTGAAAAACAGTTTTCAACTGGTTGAAAACTGCAGAAAACAGTTTAACCAGCATTGAGTTGTGAGACTCTGCTGTAGAGTCTCATCTCCCCCTAACTGGGAGGGGGCCAGAGACAATTACTCGATGCCGACACATCTTTCTAGCTGATTTACATGCTGAAGCTATGTTGCGCTTGGTGACCTCTGACTGTTTCATCCTAACATCGTGTGGTGCCGACGTGGATAACAATATCTCTATACTCTCTACACTCGCCAGTTTTAGCTTTAGCCAGCACATTTTCAGATTAGCCTTAACATCTGTAGCCCTGCCCCCTGGTAAACAGTGTATGATCGCTGGATGACTCGTTTTAAGTCTAATACTGCGGGTAATGGAGTCGCCAATGACTAGGGTTTTCAATTTGTCAGAGCTAATGGTGGAAGCTTCGGCGTCTCAGACCCCGTAACGGGGAGGAGTAGAGACAAGAGAAGGCTCGGCCTCAGACTCCGACTCGCTACTTAATGGGGAAAACTGGTTGAAAGTTTCTGTCGGCTGAATAAGCGACACCGGTTGAGCATTCCTACAGCATTTCCCTCCAGAAGCCATGAGAAAGTTGTCCGCGGGCGGGGACTGTGCGACGCGGGAATTTATACTACTATCTGTACTTACTGGTGGCACAGACGCTGTTTCATCCTTTCCTACACTGAAATTACCCTTGCCTAACGATTGCGTCTGAAGCTGGGCTTGCAGCACAGCTATCCTCGCCGTAAGGCGATCGTTCTCCTGTATATTATGAGTRCAGCAACTGCAATTAGAAGGCACCATGTTAATGTTACTACTTAACGTCGGCTGTTGAAGGTGCTGACGAACCATGTCCAGATAAAGCGTCCGGAGTGAAAAAGTTGAATGAAAAAAAAAAAATTTGAGGGAAAAACTAAAAATATAAACGGTAATTAAAAATGTAAAAATCGTAAAGTTGTCAGGTTGCAAAGTAAGGTTGGCGACAAAACGCATAGCAACACGTCTGCAAGTTGCAATATTATTGCCCAGTCGTGTGGTCCAGTGCTGCAAGGAAAGACCTAGTAAARCTGCAGCTGGCCCAGAACAGAGCGGCACGCAAAGAAGTAGAGTCGCAGGGCACGGTACTAAACCACAAAYTACCTCGAAGTCCCGCAGCATCATCACAACATCTTTAGTTGAGCAACCACTGTACATCTATTTTACCTTAAATCGCTGAAAAAAGACACATTTGAAAGCAGTCATAGGGCAGCAAGCTGAAGCATAACAATTTATCAATTTTCCCATAGTAAAGTGTATGAAATGCTGTGCTATTATGCAGAATTTAATGGTGCTACACAGAATTAATTTTGTGGGGGATTTTTGCATTGTAATTTCAGAAAATGTACATCATATATCTGGTGCTAATAGTAGAATGATAGTGTTTCACCGTGTTGTGATTGGCTGTGATATTTGCCTTTTGATTTCTCACACCGGAGCGGCATCTGTTGTCAAACGGTGGAAGCTGTTCTGACTTTTTGGCTGTGTTATCTAGTGAAAATCACTCATTTCCTGGTGGCTAAAATTCTCTGTTAGCTCAATTTCAGTTTATGTGAGAAAACAAGCACTGAATAGGCCCTACAGAAAAATTGCACAGCTATTTATAGCCTACTTCACTGTGGAAAAGGGGCCGCAATACATGTCATGTTGATATGATTTTCAGTTTGCTTCCATATGTCTGGTTTCACATTCATCTCCAGGGATCATAAAGATAAACAATCTAAAACAATTGCTATGTGTAGTTACAATCCCCTTCTCCAAATGGATTACTCATTTACTCTTATCAATAGCGCTTAGCAATTTATAAATTACAGTGCATGAATGCTGAAAAAATGGAACTGGCAGGTTCACTCGACCTTATTCATGGTTTCTTCTCGCGTAAAGGTGGTGGAATTATGAGGGAATAAGGTCAAGGTCAGAATACCTTAATTTCTTAGATATCCACCCCAACGAATAGCTGGTGAATAGCACGCTGTTCTCATGCATAAGTTCAAGGTCAGAATACGCAAAGTGGATTAAAAGGGAATTAAGTTTAATTTACTYGTGCTTAACTCGGTTCAGAATTCCCCCCCAATGAATTTAGGACTTGGCCCTAGATGTGTTTGTTGATTCAATGTTATAATCAAATTCGTCATCACAATGCAGCATTTTTCATTAGGCTCCATGAATTTGTGAGGTATACACTGTCATGACTCTCCTTCGAGCATCCAAGAGATCAGGTTACAGTGGATCAGCTCTACTGTACAGAGCTTTCTCTCTCCCACAGAGGGGGAGAGGGATGGATGTGGAGTTTTTATGACACCTCACGTCGATCGTAAACCATTTGGCAGCAGACGAGTCCTTTGGGGCCTAGTTTGGGTGATCGGAATGTCTGTGTGCCTTATGAAGAGTTAACCAGCCCAAAACTACATAATCAAACAATGGACACAGGGACAATATATTTAATTCTCCGAATGTTGGTAATGATGAGAGATGGAATGTAGAAGATGAATGTCTATTTTGTGATGTCATTAAAGTTAAAATGAAGAAATGATAACAAAAACATTGTAACTGAGTTATGTGGAAAATATCCAGGATGAAGAGAATATTTTTGTAATGATAAAATTGTGATTTTAGTTCTCTAAATGAGATCATAGTAAATTCTGATACCTTGCCTCGTAACTTTCTATGCCCGAGGGAACCCAGAGAGCGTGTCAGCAAGATGGAAACGCCCCCTTTTTAACCTAGGGTATAAAGCATTTGAGTTAAGAATAAACATATCGGACTAGAATGAGCACAAGATGCCGCCGATGTCTACGATTAGTCACGACCCCACAAACGCAACACGAGGTTGAAGACAAAGAAACCTCTTAACAATCAATGCTATGGTTGAGAAGCTGTTCTAAGTACTGTATCTAAGAAGGTGAATTTAAGCAGGACCATCAGGTTACTCTCTTCAAGTCATCGTTTGTCTACACTGCTTTCATCCCCATGCTGGGATCATCTACATGGCTGATTAGCCATCCTCAGACGTCCACTCTTCCAGAACGAGTACAAGGAAACAGACAACTAAGCGAAAGGACATAGTTACATCTTGTGGACAATCAGAGACTTACACCCGAGAACGATGGAGACGGCCATCCAAAGATCAAGGCCTCCGTCGAACCATTCTCACTAAGTGGAACTCGGCCCACGAAGGCCTGAGCCCAACAGAGATACCCAACAGAGATACCCAAACGAAGACCTTCAACACGTAAATACATGCATTGCACTTCTTACCCATAAGAGCGGCAGTACGGGGCAAGGTATTGGGCTACTATAAGTATAGTTTTCAAATGTATCCTAGTGTTGCTTTTCTCTCTTGCTCTCTCTCTATCTCTCTTTAAATCTCCATCTTGTCTAACACGTGTCATATTGTGTTGGTCCGCTAGGACCTGTTGTCATTGTATTAATTTCTAATCAATAACCTATACCATGTGTGTGTCTGTATATTATGTTATCATTTAGCTTGTTAGTAAATAAATAATCAAATACATTTGTGCGGTACGGAATGATTAGTGAGACCCGGGTTTGTGCAGATATATGGAGTCTACGACGTTTAGAATGAGACTGATATGAGGAAATTATTAATTGATGACTGGTATGATACAGTATCTATAGTCTTGAGTTAATTCGGGAAATGGTAACTCATTAACCTTTTGTCAATAGGGGGAGCTGTTAGCATTATTTATTTTTTTACATTTCCAAATTAAACTGCCTCGTACTCAATTCTTGCTCGTACAATATGCATATTATATATGCATATTATGGATAGAAAACAATCTCTAGTTTCTAAAACCGTTTGAATTATGTCTGTGGGTGAACCAGAACTCTTTCTACAGCGAAACTCATGACAGGACATGCGAAGCTCTGAAAAATAGTCTCTGATCTCGGATCAGTTTAAAACTCTGTGTGTGCCCTATGGCTTGACATGAACTGCACCCGCCTTCCCCTGGATGTCAGTAACCAATGAGAAGTGGAATGGTGTCTCTACGTGTTTGTCAGAGTTTATAAAAGGGAATGGAGTGAGATGTCCCTTCTTTTCGACACTYGCCAGGACGCAAGGGAGGACATCAGAATCGCATGCTCAAAAGCTCTCGTTATTGATCAAAGATATATCCGTCTGTGATTTAATTCGATATAGGTGTTAGAAACATCATAACGAAGTTATTTGAAACCGATTTATATCAGTTTATGCGAGTATATTGCTATTTTTCTGAATTTCCTTAGTATTGCGTTTGAGGATTTGGGCATGTGTGTGCCGTGTAGCTATCGTTAGCTGCTAGTTCCGAAGTTGAGGAGGTCGTTTTACAACAAAGCAACAATTMTTTTGGACAAAGGACACATTGCCCAAGATACTGATGGAAGCTCGTCCAAAAGTAAGAGTTATTTATGATTTTATTCCGTATTTATGTGGAAAAATGTAAACGTAGTTGTCGGCCATTTTTTGCGCACTAGTCTGGCTGTAACTCACAATTGTATGTCTAGTAACGTAAATTTTAAAAATCTAAATCAGCGGTTGCATTAATAACCAATGCATCTTTCATTAGCTGTCCAACCTGTATTTTTTTAGTCAATTCATCGATAATAATCGTAAACATAGGTGCCTTTCCAAGATGGCGCCGGGCCGAATGCATGCCATGTTTTGACAGATACATTGCATAACCACGATTTGTTGATGCTAAATATGCACATTTTCGAAACAAACTCTATATGCATTGTGTAACATGATGTTACAGGACTGTCATCTGAAGAATTCTGAGAAGGTTAGTGAAAAAATTATATATTTTTGGTGGCGATAACGTTATCGCCCCTTTGCCTTGATTTAATGCTGGTGTGATGTTAGCTCATGTGGTATGCTAATATAACGATATATTGTGTTTTCGCTGTAAAACACTTAGAAAATCTGAAATATTGTCTGGATTCACAAGATATGTGTCTTTCGATTGCTGTAGGCTTGTTATTTTCAGAAATGTTTTAGGATGAGTATTTTGGTAATTGACGTCGGTCTCTGTAATTATTCCGGCTGCTTCCAACGCTATTTCAGATTGCAGCTGCAATGTAGAACTGTGATTATATACCTGAAATATGCACATTTTTCTAAAAAAAACATATCCTATACCATAAATATGTTATCAGACTGTCATCTTATGAAGTTGTTTCTTGGTTAGTGGCTATATATATCTTTATTTAGTCGAATTAGTGATAGCTACTGATGTCGGAAAAAAATGGTGGAGAAAAAAAGTTGTGTCTTTGCTATCGTGGTTAGCTAATAGATTTACATATTGTGTCTTCCCTGTAAAACACTTAGAAAATCTGGAATATTGTCTGGATTCACAAGATCTTTGTCTTTCAATTGCTGTAGGCTGGTATTTTTCAGAAATGTTTTAGGATGAGTATTTTGGTAATTGACGTCGGTCTCTGTAATTATTCCGGCTGCTTCCAACGCTATTTCAGATGCAGCTGCAATGTAGAAC
Organism: Salvelinus sp. IW2-2015; assembly: GCF_002910315.2. Taxonomy (NCBI): domain Eukaryota; kingdom Metazoa; phylum Chordata; class Actinopteri; order Salmoniformes; family Salmonidae; genus Salvelinus; species Salvelinus sp. IW2-2015. The sequence goes on along the minus strand of NC_036863.1, from coordinate 21,320,782 downwards.
TGTGATTTATACCTGAAAAATGCACATTTTTCTAAAAAAACATATCCTATACCATAAATATGTTATCAGACTGTCATCTTATGAATTGTTTCTTGGTTAGTGGCTATATATATCTTTATTTAGTCGAATTAGTGATAGCTACTGATGGAGTATAAAAAAAATGGTGAGTAAAAAAAGTGGTTCTTTTGCTAACGTGGTTAGCTAATAGATTTACATATTGTGTCTTCCCTGTAAAACATTTTAAAAATCAGAAATGATGGCTGGATTCACAAGATCTGTATCTTTCATCTGGTGTCTTGGACTTGTGATTTAATGATATTTAGATGCTTGTATTTACTTGTGACGCTATGCTAGGCTATGCTAGTCAGCTTTTTTACTGTGGGGGGTGCTCCCGGATCCGGGATGAGTACCAAGTAAAAGTTAAACAAACTTTTCCCATGGTGCCCCAAATTCCTATTGAGTTAATTGTTACATTATTAATTTAGTCAAGTAATAATTAAATGTAGTAGGTAATTAGTCGATAAATAGCAGTCATCACATTAATGATAGTCACGTCACAACAACAATATTAAAGATTTATACTAAACTTTTGGAATGGCAGAAAAATGTTATCAACATGCATCTCACATTTCCTCTCCTATTCAAAACAAGGCCTTTCCCCCTCTCTGACTCGATGTATTCTGACCCCACTCCACTTTTCTAAGGGTAGCGTTGACATTCAAGATTATGGGCATATCAGTTTTTGAAAGTCCCATCTCGAAAAAAATTATATAACCAAGCAAAGGGCGCTGTCTGACCTTCAGCTCTCAAGGTAATGAGAATGAAGAACAAGTAAACAACTTTTTGTGTTTTTCTTACCTGAGAAGACACTCCTCCGTTTGGCTTGAGAGGTAGAGGAATGTAAATTATTCCAGTGCGCCTCTCCTCCGCTCATTACCACTGCTCTCTAAGAGAGGCCTGTACCACTCCAGCAGTCCCACACCGCACTTAGCATAGATTTAAAAAGATGAGATCTCTCAAAGTGGAGGATTTATATTAAGCTTTCCTCCAGGGTGTGGGAGCTGCAGGAGCTGCTTTAGAGGAAACACACACAGAGGTGAGCTCACCGGATTGGGCTGCCTGGGGAGTTTCGCTGAGTGCTGTCACATCTGTTTACTGATTAGCGCCATGGTGCGGCCCGATGCCGTTTACCACACAATGAGGCAATGAGAATCATCCCTACCAATACTTATCAAGGTGGCAGGAATGAATTGAAGAGCTGCTCTCCAGGAGGTGCTCGTCGACACTTGTTTGTGTAATGGATTGAGGCGTCTCAATCAAATAAAATGCAATTGTCGTGCTGCAGCATTCCTCTTCTCCCTAAACAAACCATTTGTCCAACTAGCTGCACCAAGACGATCCTGTGACAGTGTCCTTCAGAGGTTTAGATTGTCATTGTCTTGTCCGTTTTGCAAGAATGATAATTGCAATGTGGTTTTGAGATAGCTTCGGTGCCTGGAGTAATTTCCTGCCTATGGAGCAATTAATGAGACATCTACCCTAAACTCTTGCAATGTTTTCTTTCTCCCATATTTCTCCCTTTCTACCAGCTCAACAGGGATTGACTGCATGCCGTAACTGTAGAGACACAATCAGGGCTTCGCTGTATGCTGTGTCACACTTGAAGTGCTCAGATTGTGGTTTTCTCATCGCTGTCTAGCTAAGCCAATTTTAATTTTCATTGCACTCCTTAAATGGCAAAGCATGGAATCTCTCCAGGCAGTAGCATCATCCTCCTTGCCTTTCATCAGATTAAATTGCCCATCTAATTGTGGCTACATGCTTCATCTCGAAGGAAAGAGTAATCAGCACTTAAGGATTCCAGCAAAGACATGGTGGTATCTAGCAGAGAGTGCTGATGTCTATTGCCTAAAATCATTCCTTTGTATTTTTTTTTGTTTAGGATAATCACTTAGTTTACCTCGACTTTCCAAGCACACTCCTTTTTTGCATCATTAAATATTGGCATATGGTGATACCTCATCGTATTAATTAACTTTTTTAATTTCGATTCAGTTGTTACTGTAAGCACGTCAATACGCTGGATCAATGCAGGCATAATTTCCTTAATCAAAATGCATGGTGCACGGAACGCTGTAAAAGATAAGCACATTTTAGCTCTGAGACGTAATATGCGAAATAAGCGTTTCCTTTTAGACCACACACAAATTATCGAGTTGAAAGATCATACAATTTAAAAAATCACCAGGGTATTTGCATTGCTGTTTATCAAAGAGACTTAATGTACTGTATGTCAGTTTTTTAAGTTGTTGTTAGTAACATGTCAAAGCACTGTTTATAAGACATAAAAATACATTTAAAAAGGTAGGTGCTAATGCATATGAAATGTGGTCCACTTTTCAGGACGGTTCATTCAACTGAATGGTCAAATCATTATTCTGATGTAAATTAATAAAATGGAGTAAAGACTTCCATTCACACATTCCACTTCAGTTCCCCTTCAACTCTACATGTAACTCTACATGTAACTTACTACACTCTGAGTCTGGAGCAACAATGCCACAACCCTGTCTTCAAAGTGGCAGTCTGTGGTAAGAGCCTGCTAATCTAATATCCCCCATGGTCTTGAACCTTATATCCATTGAGGTCATATATGGATAATGGCCTTGCTCTCCTCCCCCTTATTTACTCCAAGGCGTCTGTCAGCGTTATGGTGATGTATTTTTTATTTACAGGCACTAGAAAGAGCCTTCAGGACAATTTTTTATTAGTTACTCCCACCACATTTCATTCCCAAGACACAGAGAATGTCCAGAGCCTCCCTCAATAATTAACTTAGTTCCACTTTTCAATCTCAAATCCAACATGGTTTAATTTACCTGCAGTGTCATTTTTCATCTGGGCTCCATTTTAACATGTCCTTAGCCTTATTGGACTGCGTGGTTACTCTGCTTAACCACTCTCTGCTAATTGAAACGAATGCTTTAGTTGCTCTCCAGGAAAATTACCAGCTGTCACAGAATGGGAACAACTGCTCTCCCCGTATGTGTTTTGATTATACTCAAGTCTAAAACCTGATTAGGTCCAGCACTATTGCATATAGTGTGGGTGTGTGTGTGTGTGTGTGTGTGTGTGTGTGTGTGTGTGTGTGTGTGTGTGTGTGTGTGGTGTGTGTGTGTGTGTGTGTGTTGTGTGTGCGTGTGTGTGCTTGCATGAGTGTGTGTGTGTGAGAGTTTGTATGATCTAGCACCACACCACACCAGCGTTTGAAGCAGGATGCTGACAGGAGAGGACAGGGTAAGTTTGAATTGGCTCAGAGAGAGCAACTGTCGGTATATTGTACAATGTCCTTTGTCACGAGAGACACACATTGTTAATATCACAATTCACTGACAGAGCTGTCCGTCTCGGAGCTCAAAGCATGGCAGTGTACTGTACCAGACAAGACAGGACACCCATCTTGTACATAACTTTCAGGAGATAAGACCACATGTTAACCATAAATTATTTATTTCTTGCATGTATTTATTTCCTATATATACTGAACAAAAATATAAACGCAACACGTAACAATTTCAACGATTTTACTGAGTTACAGTTTATATAAGGAAATCAGTCAATTTAAATAAATTCATTAGGCCCTAGTCTATGGATTTCACATGACTAGGCATGGACGCAGTCATGTGGAAGGGTGGGCCTGGGAGGGCATAGGTCCACCAACTGGGAAGCCAGGACCTGCCAATMAGAATGTTTTTTTTCCCCACAAAAGGGGTTTGTTACAGACATAAATTCATCTGAGTTTCATCAGCTGTCTCAGACGATTCTGCAGGTGAAGAAGCCTGGCAAGGTTACAAGTGGTCTGCAGTTGTAAGGCTGGTTGGGTGTACTGCCAAATTCCCTAAAACAACGTTGAGGCTTATGGTAGAGAAATTAACCTTCAATTCTCTGTCAACAGCTCTGGTGGACATTCCTGCAGTCAGCATGCCAATTGCAATCTTCCTCAAAACTTCAGACATCTGTGGCATTGTGTTGTGTGAAGAAGAAAAAAACATTTTAGTGGCATTTTATTGTCCCCAGCACAAGGTGCACCTGTGTAATGATCATGCTGTTTAATCAGTTTCTTGATATGCCACACCTGTCAGGTGGATGAATTTTCTTGGCAAATGAGAAACGCTAACTCACAGGGATGTAAACAAATTTGTGCACAACATTTCAGAGATATAAGCTTTTTGTGTGTATGAAAAATGTATGGGATCTTTTATTTCAGCTCATGAAACATGGGACCAATACTTTACAAGTTGCGTTTATATTTTGGTTCAAAATAGATGGTTACAAATGTAGTACCTGTCACACGTACAGTATAAACCCAGAACTGTACAAACACAGCTACTGAACATGTCACACCCTGATCTGTTTCACCTGTCTTTTTGCTTGTCTCCACCCCCCTCCAGGTGTCCCCCATCTTCGCCATTATCCCCAGTGTATTGCCTGCGCCTTGTATTTTAATAAATATCAGAGACTCGAACCATCTGCCTCCTGTATCTGCATCTGGGTCTTGCCCTGTGTCGTTATAAAACACCTTGTACACTGTCACGACTTCCGCCGAAGTTGGTCCCTCTCCTTGTTCGGGYGGTGTTCTAGCCATCGCTGATCCACTTTTCATTTGCCATTGGTTTTGTCTTGTCTCCCATCACACCTGGTTCCAATCCCATCAATTACATGTTGTGTATTTAACCCTCTGTTTCCCCTCATGTCCTTGTCTGTGATTGTTTATTGTAAGTGTATGTGTACGTCTGTACTGGTGTGCGTCGGGTTATGTTACCCATTGATTTTTATTATTATGTTTTCCGGTGGGTTTTGTAAATAAACTGCGCCGTTGGAAACACAGTTATTTCTCTCCTGCGTCTGACTTCTGCCGCCAGTTCACACCCTTACATACACAGTCTTGATCACCTTCCCTTGGGGATAACTGTGTGTCTTTAATGAGTCATTAATCATAGTCATGACACAGTTACACATATGTAAAAGCCACACAGACACAGTCTGTCATGTGTCTATATCCAGAGGCGTTGCCACTGTAAACAACTGTTTTGAATGAAACTCACTTTAGAGATTTCCTAATATGTTTCTCTAAATAGAACCAACAAGCCCCCTTCTGCTTTCTCTCTTTCAGACACAAACACACACACAGTCCCCTCAATCCCTCCAACCTACCATCCCTCCATCTTTTCCCCGCTCCTTCCATCCAGACCATCGTTTGCCGTCTATTGAAAGAAAGAAAAAACAGGGACCCTGTGTGACAAATAAAATCCCGGTGAAAACATCCAGAATGAGGAAGGCAGTAACTCTCGCCTGACCCTGCCCAGGAACACTGACTGACTCAGAGGGGGGCGGTGGGTTCTCCTCTGTCGCTCTTTTCCTTGTGAAAGGAGACGTGAAGTAGGGCCAAGTAACTCCACTTCAATATGTTACAACTGAATAGTAGATCAGGCCAAGGAGACGGCATGCTCTCAACATCTCAGCATCAGGTTCATTGCAGGTGAAGTGATAATCATAATCCACAAACATTGAATTTGTGTGTATGTGGGTTGCTTTTCTCTGTGTTTGTGTGTGCGTGCGTGTGCCTGTGTTGCAGGCTAACAAATGCACTGTAGAACAAGGATCCATAACTCAACGTCAGGAGCAGATGAGGGGAACACCAGGAACTATGCTCTCTCTTACATGGCCGGAAGCACATGGCTGGTTACACATTTTGTTTTAAGACAGAACATAAAGTAAAGATCTACCATTGACATACTATACTATACAAATGTTGCTGATTCATGTTTTGTGGGACTTTGACCTGATTCAACAATACAGTAATGCTCTCCAGTTTCAGAGCAGTAAGTCATGTTTCAGAGACTGTCTTCATTAGAATGTATCAAAGCACTGTAAACAGTATTCAGTATGTTTATCTCTGTTTCCCAGCTGCATCAGAGCATCCTAAGGCTCTCTCCCCTTCTGTTTCATGGTCATCTGCCATATTGTCAATTCTATGTCAATTCATTGTCTCTAAGGGACATTCTGTTCTAGTTTGTCTGAGTGCAGTTGATACCACAACACATTTTCCCTAGAATCATAAAAATGCACCCTTTTCCAAATTCTATTTGAAATCAGTGTCAGCCAAGTTCATCCAGGTACATTTCAGCAACAGCCAACCAGGACGGTAGTGCTGAGGTCTCTCTCTCTCTCACACACACTTGCTGTATTGATCTCTCTCTCTCTCTCTCTATCTGTTTCTCTCTCTCTCTCTCTCTGTGTTTCTCTCTCTCTCTCTCTCATATACCAGGAGAGGTGGAAGAAGTTGGGAGATGGAGGGATATAGTCCTCTGTCTGTAATGAGATATGTGTTCCTTAACAGCAGGCCTCCTCACCCAGGATGCTTAATTACTTGGTGAGAAACAAATTACTGTGCATAGGGAGACGAGAGTGAGGGAAACCTCTGGGGCATGGGCCATAATCACACATATCACTCATCAAAGGGCATCTGCAGGAGAGGAGCCAGTACGCTGCTGCTGCTCTCTGTGTTGGTATACTCACTGCACTTCCTGTGCACAAATATGTATTAACAAATAAGCAATGAAATGTCATATGAGTACGGAGAAAGGTGTGTTTTTTGTGTGAGGTGACAGCCCAGTCATCATAGTATGCATGGTGTCCTAAACGTTAGGAATGTCCCATGTATTTATCATTTTCTCAGGCTTCTTTTGATTAGCTTCCTGAAGTCTAATTGCCCCAAACAATATTGGCAGCCCCAGTATCTATCAAAAACAAATGCCTATTCCCTAATGATTTTCTAGGGAATAAGGAAAGAAAACCTAACAAACTTAATTAGCATTAACCTCTACTTCATCACCCTCCCGGATCCGGGATCCTTCTCATCAAAAAAGCTGACTAGCATAGCCTAAYGGGACAGGGATATCATATAATATAATTTTCATGAAATCACAAGTCCAATACAGCAAATGAAAGATAAACATCTTGTGAATCCAGCCATCGTTTCCGATTTTTTTTATGTTTTACAGCGAAAACACAATATGTATTTCTATTAGCTAACCACAATAGCCAAACACACAACCGCATATTTTCACCATGTTTCCACCGCATAGGTAGCTTTCACAAAACCGACCAAATAGAGATAAAATGAGTCACTAACCAAGAAACAACTTCATCAGATGACAGTCTTATAACATGTTATACAATACATTTATGTTTTGTTCGAAAATGTGCATATTTGAGGTATAAATCATAGTTTTACATTGCAGCCACCATCAAAAATAGCACCAAAGCAGCCAGAATAATTACAGAGAGCAACGTGAAATACATAAATACTCATCATAAACATTGATGAAAAATACATGGTGTACAGCAAATGAAAGATAAACATATTGTGAATCCAGCCAATATTTCCGATTTTTKAAGTGTTTTACAGCGAAAACATAATATAGAATTATATTAGCTTACCACAATAGCCAAACACACAAACGCATTTATTCACCGCAAAGGTAGCTTTCGCAAAAAYCAGCAAWAGAKATAAAATTAATCACTAACCTTTGGACAACTTCATCAGATGACAGTCTTATAACATCATGTTATACAATACATTTATGTTTTGTTCGAAAATGTGCATATTTAGAGCTGCAAATCGTGGTTATACATTGTGAATACGTAGCAACATTTCCCCAGAATGTCCGGAGATATTTTGGACACTCACCTAATCTGACCAAAGAACTCATCATAACTTTACATAAAAATACTTGTTGTATGGCAAATGAAAGATACACTGGTTCTTAATGTGCTCCGATATAGTGGGGGACCACACCAACCAATTCCTTGGTTTTCCTGAAATCCCAGATGGAGGATTCTCGGGAATTAGGCGGGAATAAGTAGGAAATCTGGAATCCTCTAACCAGGATTTCTGCAAAACCAGGGAATTTATGGAAAGTTTGCAGAATTTTGCAACCCAAAGTGGGAACCCTACAGTATATGTGACCCATTTCAGGAGACTAGGCGTATGTCGCGCGTCACTACTTCACAAGAGAGCCATTTGAATGTAAACTTTTTATTTTATCAAAATGGAACATGTGAACTTTCATTTGCCTTAATAACAAACTTTTATGCCATTTGTAAATATGAATACAATTATTAAATAACGAGCTTAGTTGATTTCGCCACAGAAAAAGTCAGCAACCTTCCCGCTAGCCATGATTGGCTGAGATAATGAGTGGGCTGKACATGCCGAGAAATGAGTTTGGATTGGTCTGCACGCTTCAGTCTATTTGAGCTGGTCAGCATGTGTAGGTACTCCTGTCTAATGCGGCTTTACAAAAATATATAACGGGTAGTAGCTCTGTGTAAGTGTTGCTCTCCACTTTCTGGAGGACCGAGAACTCAGTGGAATTAAAGTATGATAGCTAAGGAGATGGAGAAAACACCTGTCTCCGGATTACATCTTAAAATTAAGGGCAACCATGGCATCTTGACAGAGAGGGAGAAGCGTCCACCCATGTATACGGGTAAGATAGTCTAGCTAGCTACATTTTCAAGATATTACACGTTTCTGATTTTGTCAGAAAGTCATTTTAATTTCAAGTGTACTGTTAGCTAGCTAACATTAGCTGGCTCGCTAGCTAACGTTACGTGTATGATCTGTGTAGTAACATTATCCGTATCTCAGAGCCATTTGCTTTGCTAATTATAGCATAATGTTAGCTAGCTAACATTGAACCTGGTTGGTTAGCTACCTGCATATTCATGCAGGGTAGTAACGTCATGAGTTGGGATTATGGCAAGTATCCATTTCAATACAATGTTCATGATGCAACTGCGACACGACAGCTGTTGATAGACGTAGCTGGTAAATTCGCTCTGGCTATCTACTTTGAATTCAGAGCACTCTCATTTGAGTGTGCCAGAGCACAGAATAACTGACGCATTTACGAACACTCAACACCTGTTGAATATGGCCGGTGTCAGTAAACGTTGGCAAAAAAGCCTCAATTGTTGCCAGCGGCACAGTTGCAGTCACCAACTGGATAACATAAAAACAGCCTTACCAGCTCTGCTAGGGTGAGGAACATGGTCAGATTGAGCTGTTGTCTCATTTGTGTCCGGAAGTAGCTAGCCAACGTTAGCCAGTTAGCTTGGGTGCTTGACTGCTGTTGTTAGGACAGAATGTTCGGATCAACCCTTAAAGAGATGGGTTGTGATAAAACTTAAGAGGGTGTGAACGATGCTGAATGAGTGATGGTGCGAGACAAAGAAGAGCTCTCCAGTAGGTACCAAAACATTCAAAGGCCATTTTCTCAAAAGTGAGGTTACAAGTTACTTTCAAAGCAGAATTACTTTCCCATTGTTCCTCAACTGTAGTGTATGATATGCAATTTTCTAGCTCTGAGTCTCACCATAAAAAGCACAATTTCAAATCTTGCTACATAAGACCGAATCGAGTCTGTCGATCACGTATGTTTGGTTCACATACAGTGGGGTCTGAAATGACTACCTTGATAAAGATGAGAAAAATGACTGTATAAAATAAATTATTCAAATACTGGGCCATATTGTATTCAACAATAAATGGAAAATGTATACTAATACAATTGCTCAGAGAAAGAGATTTTGTTTTAACAAGTTTTTTTTTTAATTCTCAGGAAGGTAGGGGTCAAAATTATTGGCACCCTTGTTTTTAATACCTTTCAATAGGTACTGAGCATTTTTCTAAAATGTTTTATGAGATTGGAGAACACATTGGGAGGGATCTCACGGCGAGGAGGCTCGCACCATCACTCCTTACTCACTGAATATTTATTTGAGAATGCAGTATTTGCTATCAAGGTCAAGCAGCAGACTGCTACTGTACCTTCACAGGGGAGTCATTTTCCTCTAGAGTGTCACTTTTTACAGCTTTTATCTGCCCACATTTTCTTACCAAGCCCTGGGCAATAAATGGCAACAGACTGAAGTGACTTTTAGTGGGAATAAAGTCAACACAGGCAACTTTGTTTCTTTTAAACATTGACAGAACTGCTGTAAACATAGCTTGTTTTGTTCTCCTCCACTTCTTAAATTTCACTTTTTTCTATGAATCTATTTTTCAAAATCCCTCAATGCAGATACAATCCACATCTAACATAAAGCAACCATAGGCATGGTTGTGACTTGTCATGACAGGCTGTGAAAATCTAGGGATTATCTCTCCACATGTGTAATAGCCATCCATAATCTCTTTTATAATATTATGTTTATCTGGAGGCATGGGGATATTATTAACGCTTTGATATGTTTTGACATCTCTTATACAGTGTGATTAAAAGCTTTGCTCTTCTGCGGATTTGTGAGGTGTGTCTGTATGTGTACATCCATGTGTGTATATGCGTGTGTTTTTGTGTGTACACATGTATATGTGCATTTTAAAGTATGTTTGTGTGTGTGTGTTATGCGAACATGTGTGCGTCCATACTGTACATACATAGAGTATATGCATTTATGTATATCCAATTAAGACCCAATGCCCCAGTTCACTCCTCCTCTGGCAGACAGTTTTGGGGGAATTGAATACCCATAGGAAAAACGGGGACAGAAAATCCAGAGCCATGCCAATTCACTACATGTGTAAGATAAATGGACCCTGACGGGTAACCCTCGTTAGAATGCCTCGTCTGAAAAAAGCCTAACTGATATTGGCCGGCACTAGCCCAGCCACTGACAGCTGACAGGGCAAAAGAACAGAATCAGCACAATCTGAACGTACCAACATCCAGTTCAATGAATGTGGCTGGGTGTTAGGTCTGTGGTCTGAAACAAACTCACATGGAACTGTGGCCATAATTCAATCATTGCAGAAAGTAGAGTTTCTGCATTGATTGGATGGAGTGGACACTTTATTTCGGAATAGGCCGTTGCAAAAGTGTAGGGTATAACAAAATATATGCAATTCAGTCCTCTCTTCAGTGTTGTGATTCATCCCATTGTAATAATGTGAGAGACCTGAAATTAAGCATAATTGATAGAGATGTATAATGCAGTGTGTTGATGCATACAGTGTGTTGAGGCATAAGGAGACACCTGGTTGTCAACCTCTGGAAGAAGGACTTTGATGAGAAACTGTATATTAAAATGGCTATTCTACCCATTCATTATCGGTGAACTCGCAATGCTAATACCTATGCCATACTGTATTCCATCTTATAGAGCAGATTCACCACATTCATAAATCATAAAACAAATCACATTCTGTACTACACWTCACATTTCCTCTCCCTCTGCCTCAGCAGTGTGAGAATCAGCCTGTCCTCGCTAGCAAGAGGAGCCTCTGCTGCCACTCTTATTAATAGTCAGACGCTGCTCCAGGGCCAGGGAGCCAGAGCTTGGCTCATTGAATTACAGACAGCAGCCTTTATTCTCCTGCCCAGGAAGCGTCGGTGGTGTAATACAGCAAAGCAGGGGCCATGCAGCAGTATCAGCATCATGCCACAATGCTAGCCTATGTTAACATTAGCGTTAGCCTGACACTGTTTCATTAAGTTGCTGCCCCCACATGTCAGCCCTTAGCAGCTCGGAGGCTAGTTGAGGTTAGCTGCTAGCAGAATAACAGATACTCTGTCCATGTTAATGTCAGAGCTGATGAATRTAAAAGGAGGGAAACGTAGAAAAACATTTGTGGCAATATTTAAATTTGCATTGTGATATGTCACAAACAGGTACTGAAAATGCTAGGCCACCACACAGTTCATGCTGCTGGAGGGTCATTAAAACCTCTTGAAGCTAGGGGGCAGAATTTTTATATTTGGAAAAATAACGTTCCCAAGGTAAACTGACTATTTCTCAGGCTCAGATATTACAATATGCATATAATTGACAGATTAGGATAGAAAACACTCTAAAGTTTCCAAAACTGTCAAAATATTGTCTGTGAGTATAACAGAACTGGAATTTGCAGGCGATAACCTGAGGAACTCCAACCCGGAAGTGCTTTTAAAAAAAAAACTATTTTCTAGCTCTGTAGAATTGAACAGTTTACCGTCTGGTGAAC
>NC_036863.1:21293233-21302446 GCF_002910315.2 Salvelinus sp. IW2-2015 | reverse complement strand
ATCCCTTAATCGGGATCTGTGCGCCAAGAAGTTAAGATGGCCACCGCCACCACCTGTCAGTCGCTCATCTGCCGTTGCTTGTTCATGTCCGTGGTAGAAATTTGGCAGTCGTTYCTCGTCGTCTGKTGTCATCAAGCGTCTGTGGCACCCAGTCCAATAAAGGCGACAGGGGGAGAGAAAAACATGCATGAGCAGGGAGCCATTCTGAACATAAGTATTAGACCACACTGACACGTTTAATCCCCCTCTGGCTGCAAGGTTATCAGTGGCTGAGTTTGCCATGATCCCGGTGGTAGAGGCAACAGTAGTTCGACGTGGTCTTCCTCCTCCAGCAGCCGCCCAGATGTGAGCTGGGAGCTCCATTGTAAGGGGCTCAGGTAGCCCGTTAGTCAATCAGGCCCAGGTGTGGCAGACCTGGGCCAACTCCTGTCTCCAAGGAGACCAGCCAAGGGGGCAGAGTCTAAAATAAATCAATTAGGAAACTCAAGAGGGAGAAACACATCAACCCATAGAAAATCATGTAAAAGTATATAATAAGGCACATACTAGTTAGGTTTCCATACAATTGGCAAAAGATTTTCATGCAAATTTTTCCATCAGTGGTTCTTCCACCAAACAGACGAAGTGCACATAAAATGTACTTTTTCGCTTAAGTTTTCATGTAATGAAATAATGTAATGAATAAAAATCTAAAGTTCAATGTGTTTCCATCTAATTTTCAACACTACCAATAGTTGTCACAAAAACTGTTGCGTTATATATCAAATTATCAATATGGTAATTGTCTGTCTTGCAAGTGTGTTTCCTCATTCATTAATTCATGTACATGTGCCAGCAGCCGACAACATGAGCTAAAGATATAATTCGAATCCATCTGCACCGCTTTCCATTCCTCCTTAGGCACTCACTTCTGACATCAGACTGAGTTGTGAGTCAGTAGAGGTCCTATTTTACAACCTCTACCTTTAAATAGTCTACTGGCCCAGTCTGTCTGCTAACTGAATCAGGGTTTTGACTCAATGGTGTACAGTTATGAAGAGATGTGACTTTTTCATAGCAGGTTAGGAGAACTTATGCAGCAGGTTAGGATCATTTGTTTAAGGTTAGGAAAAGGGTTAGGGTTAGCTAAAATGTTCTCCTAACCTGCTATGAAATGTCACAACCGTGAAGCATGGTGATAGTTTTATTTATTTAACCTTTATTTAACTAGGCAAGTCAGTTAAGAACAAAATCTTATTTTACAATGACGGCCTACCCCGGACAGCGCTGGGCCAATTGTGCACCGCCCTATGGGACTCCCAATCATGGCCGGATGTGATACAGCCCAGGATAAAACCAAGGTCTGTAGTGATGCCTCCAGCACTGAGATGCAGTGCCTTAGACCGCTGCGCCACTCGGGAGCAAAGCCCAGACAGCTGAGTTTGGCCTGACCTTCCTCTCTTTCAGCTGTTATGCCTGGGACATTACCTTTCAGAACGGGAGATGTCCATATATGACAGGGGAAGGAAACACAAAAAAATATCCCTGGCAGACACAAATCCAGTCAAGGTTTACCAAAGGACATCTGCTATTTATCGCCATTTTGAGTGTTTGAAATGGTCAGAGGGCCTGTGTTTGAAACAAGGGTTCATTCGGAGGTTTGGCTCTGTGTGTGTGTGATCTGTGATCTGCCATGGCAACACGGTTAGTCTTTGGATGGTCTAGGTAGCGCTGAGGACATGTCCTATAATAGGGTTTTACTGAAAAAGCTGTGAAAGTCCCACAATTTTGGCAGTGACTCTGTGACAAGTCACTGCTGATTTATCACTGTTGAGGTTTCACTGATTGGGCAGTTTTCTGAAGAAGCAGCAAAAGATTGTCAGAAGATACATTGCGTTGCAAAAGTCAGACCCATTGGATTTCTTCACTTTTAATTGTGTTACAAAGTGGGTTTAAAATGGATTGAACTGTCATTTTTGTAAAAAATCTACATAAAATATTCAGGATTGTGTCACGGTTTTCTAAAGTAGAACCCAGAAGCAGACCAGGACAAKGAGAGTAGGACGAAGGTGAGTATTTATTTACAAGTTTAAACGTAGAGGTAGAAAGATCCAGGTGGCGGAGCGGGCAGCGGAGGTGAGTTGATGGGAGTGAATAGGCAGATCCAAGGGAGTAACAGAAGCCACCGACGACCAGGCCAGGGATGGGAGTAGTGTTCCGGGTGAATGACTGTGACAGAACAAACGGAGGTAAGTTCAAGGCAAGCAAGAGCACAGTACAAAACAAACTCTATCAAACTGGAGCTGATCGCTGGACAACATACTGTTCATGGCTAACGACCCGCAGGAATGGATGGAGGTCAGAGCTTATGAAGTGGGGGTGATGATCAGGACCAGGTGTGCAGATAGCTGATGGGATACAGGTGCGGGTAATCAGATCTCCCAACTAGCTACGTCGCCCGGCAACCAGACAGGGTACGTTCCAGGACACCGGAAAAACACTCCAGAACAGAACACAGGCAAAAACAGACTCAGGAAGCGGGATTCGTGACAGATTGTCAAAGTGGAAGAGGGTACTGAGCTAACATATGGAATTGTTTTAAAATGGAAATACCATGGATCATTTAGCTATTGATTTTGAATTTTAGGACCCCTTTAAGTGTAAAATAAATATATATATATATATATAAAAAAAATTGATAAAATATTCAATTAGCTTTCCTAATACAGCCCACAGAAACGCATAGAATAGCACCACATTCATGAATGGTAAAARAGACAGTTAAAAATGTATCATAAGGAATAAGGTTTTGAAGTGTTTGTCCTATATCTAGGAGATATAAGAAAGCTCAGGATTTTTTATTTTTTGGGGGACACATACAGTATCGAAGAGCCCTCACTGCTGCTCGATCATCCTATTTTTCCAACTTAATTGAGAACAATCCGAAAAAAATGTTTTATACTGTCGCAAAGCTAACTAAAAAGCAGCATTCCCCAAGTGAGGATGGCTTTCACTTCAGCAGTAATAAATTCATGAACTTMTTTGAGGAAAAGATCATGATCATTAGAAAGCAAATTAAGGACTCCTCTTTAAATCTGCATATTCCTCCAAAGCTCAGTTGTCCTGAGTCTGCACAACTCTGCCAGGACCTAGGATCAAGAGAGACACTTCTTGTCAATAGGGGGGCGCTGTTTTCACTTTGGAAAAAATCGTGCCCAATTTAAACGGCCTCGTACTCTATTCTAGATCATACAATATGCATATTATTATTACTATTGGATAGAAAACACTCTCAAGTTTCTAAAACTGTTTGAATTATATCTGTGAGTAAAACAGAACTCATTTGGCAGCAAACTTCCACACAGGAAGTGAAAAATCTGAAAACGAGGCTCTGTTTCAGRGCCTGCCTATTCAACTGGCTTTTATTTATCGATATGCATGCACTTCATACGCCTTCCACTAAATGTCTTCTGAAAAGCGTTTGGTATACACGGCGAATATCTCCGGCTCTGATTTTATTTGATACATGTGATAATAACATCATAAAGTATGTTTTTTCAACCGAGTTTTATCAGTTTATTCAACGTTTATTGGGACTTTTGGAGTTTTCCGTTCTTTGCACCAAGAGAGGATGGGAATGTTAGCAACCTTGGCTAGCATTGTGGCGCGAATTCGACAGAAGAAATGGACATTCTAAAACCAAACAACGATTTATTCTGGACCAAGGACTCCTTGTACAACATTCTGATGGAAGCTCAGCAAAAGTAAGAAAACATTTATGATGTTATTTCGTATTTCTGTGTAAAATGTTGACTCCCATTCTCCGCCGTTTTGGTGAGCGCTGTCTCACAATAACGCAAGCTGTATGTTATGGTAAAGTTATTTTTAAAAATCGAACACAGCGGTTGCATTAAAAAGAGGAGAGATGATCTCTCTGTCTTTGTCCGTTCATCTTGTGCCTGATTTTGAATAGTCTCCCAGTCCCTGCTCTGTGGAAAGACCGCCGCACAGTGCATAGTCAGGCCGCACAGCTGTTCTTTGCACCGTTACATGGTGCCAGTTTCGTCCCTGATTGACGCTTGCATGCATGCGAAATGGAGGATTAGATCTTAGGTGGTTCATCAGACCAGTGAGAATCTTTTTTCTCTGATGGTTCTGAGTTTTCTTTAGGTGCTTTGCAAACTCAAGAGCGGGGTGTGTCATGTGCTTTTACTGAGGGGGGCTTTGTGCCGTCTGGCGCGCTTGCCATAATTGGGTGGAGTGCGTGCAGAGGGATGTTTGTCGCTTGCGGAAGTTGTTGCTTTCTGTTGTCCCCACCAAAAAGGGGGAGCTTAACTTTTTTTTGCTTAGGAGCGCAACTGGGGGGGTTCCAGGTGAAGTTTGCCATTTGCTTGTTGTTCTTGGTTCCCCCCAAACGCACCCTGTCTGGCGACATAGCCCTTGCTCCCCGAGTTGTTTAAAGTTTTGCCAGTCGGTAGCCCTAGAAGAGTCTTGGTGTGTTCATACAAACAAGTTTAAGAATTGATGAGGCCATGTGTGTTCTTGTGGGAACGCTTCAGTGGCTGGCACCATGTTTTTGGTATACTTGGTCCCACATTGTGCCTCAACACTCAATCGCTGGTCTCGTGCTCTTCGGACGATTTCTTTCACTTCATGGCTTGGTTTTGCTCTGACATGCGACTTCAAACGTGATTGCTAGTGAAACTAAGTGCATGCTCTTCAAACAATTGCTTCGCCGCACTCCCGCCCGACAGCATGCGCACTATCTGGATGGTTCTGATTAAAATGTGGACAATACAAAATACGTAGTGTCTGGGTTAGACTGTAAACTCTCTTCCAGACTCACATTAAGCATCTCAATCCAAAATTTAAATCTAGAATGGCTTCCTATTTCGCAACAAAGCCTCCTTCACTCATCCCGCCAAAACTTACCTCGTAAAACTCCTACCGATCCTTGACTTTGTGATATCATTTACAAAGTAGCCCCCAACACTCTACTCAGCAACTGGAGTAGTCTATCACAGTGCCATCCGTTTATTCACCAAAGCCCCATATACTACCCACCAATGCGACCTGTATGCTCTCGTTGGCTGCCTCACTAACATATTCGTCGCCAAACCCTTGGCTCAGGTCGTCTATAAGTCTTTGCTAGGTAAAGCACACCTTATCTCAGTTCACTTGGTCACCATAGCAACACCGCATCGTAGCACGCCGTCCCCCACAGGTATATTGCACTGGTATATCCCCAAAAGCAACACTTGCTTTGCCGCCTTCCTTCAGTTTGTTTGCTGCCATGATGAACACGAATTGCAAAAATCTCTGAGCTGGAGTCTTACATCTCCCTTCTAACTTTAAGCATCACGTTCTGAGCAGCTTACCGATCACTGTACCTGTACACAGCCAATCTTAAATAGCACACCTGACTACCTCATCCCCATATTACTACTTACCCTTGCTCTTTTGCCCCCGTATCTCCACTTGCACATCATCATCTGCACATCTATCACTCCAGTATTAAAATATTTGCATTTTAAAATTTTTTTGTTTATTGACTGTACTCTGTGTTGTTTTTCACACTGCTTTGTTATCTTGGCCAGTCACAGTTAGAAATTAAACGTTTTCTCAACTGCCTAACTGGTTTAAATAAAGGTGAAATTTTTTTAAATAATAAACAGTGGGAGCTTATATAGACAAATCATGTCCAATCAATTAATTTTACCACAGTTGGTCTCCAATCAAATCAAATCAAAATGTTATTATATAGCCCTTCTTACATCAGCTGATATCTCAAAGTGCTGTACAGAAACCCAGCTAAACCCCAAACAGCAAGCAATGCAGGTGTAGAAAGCACGTGACTAGGAAAACTCCTAGAAAGAAAACCTAGGAAAACCTAGAGAGAACCAGCTATAGGGGTGCATCCTCTTCTGGCTATGCGGGTGAGATAAAGAAAATGCAAAGTTCAATGTTCATAAATGACCAGCATGGTCAAATAATAATATACACAGTAGGTGTCGAGGTGCGAGCAAGTTCAGCACTCAGGAGAAATGTCAGTTGGCTTTTCATGCGATCTTAAGAGTATCTTACGCTCCTCGTGGTTCTGAGAGTTGAAAACGCAGGTCTGGAGCAGTAAGCACGCCGGTGAACAAGTCGGTTCATAGCGCAGCAGAACAGTATAACTGGGAGGCAGCACACGGCCCCAGGTGACTGGGACATGCCAAGAGTATCAGCAGGTGTCCTGGGCATGGTCCTAGGTTCAGTCCTCCGAGGAGAGAGAGAGAGAAGAAAGAGGTGAAAGAGAGAATTAGAGAGAGCAACTTAAATTCACACAGAACCGGATAAGACAGGACAAGTACTGCAATATCAGACGACCCTAGCCCCCCGACACATATACACACCCAGTAAAATGAGCTGACAGGAGTCAAGGAGACACTGTTGCCCCATCCGATGAGAACCCTCACATTCCAAGACAATCCACCATACGGCGATAACACAATTGCCAGCACACCCGACACACCTGAGATTGATTATCTTCAACACCATACTTCATC
Source organism: Salvelinus sp. IW2-2015 (assembly GCF_002910315.2). NCBI lineage: Eukaryota > Metazoa > Chordata > Actinopteri > Salmoniformes > Salmonidae > Salvelinus > Salvelinus sp. IW2-2015. Next base: position 21,295,919 of record NC_036863.1, on the reverse strand, counting down.
CTGAGACAAGGCCGAGTATACACCACAAAAATCTCCGCCACGGCACAACCCAAGGGGGGGACGGCGCAACCCAACAGAAGTATATCTATCAAGTGACTCAACCATGCAACGTGAACCACCTCGCTAGGGACGGCATAAAGAGCACGTAGGCAGTGAATCCCGTGAAAGGTAGGCAGAAATCCCCCGAACGGTTGAGCAAGGGATCCGAACCCAGAGGAACACGGCCAACGAGCGGTTCATCTGCTCGAGCCATTCCTCGTATCGACCTGCTCTACAATCCTATGCGTATCATATCATATGACTATGAAGAGATTGATCTTCTCAGTAAAGACTTAAGGTTAAGACCGAGTCTGCCTCTGCACATGGTAGGCAGACATTCCAAAAAATAGCTCTATAGGAGAAAGCGCCTGCCTCCAGCTGTGCTTATAGAAATTCTAGGACAATAGGACAAGCTGTGCTTCTTGTACCTACGTACGTGTAGATGTACGGGCAGGACAAATCGGAAAGATTGAGAGAAGCGCCATTAATGCTTATGTATGCTATATGAGTAATCCTGTAAATCAGCTTTTCGTTAACAGGAAGCCATGTAGGAGGCTGCCTGGAAGTAATTATCCATATTTTTGGTTCTAGGCAGGATTTCTAGATCCATTTAGCACATAACTGAGTTTATTATTGTGCTTTTATTGCGGCAGTGGCTATTAAGCTATCTGTATCTAACCAGTATGAATCAAAGCATATTTAATTTTTCTGCCTCATTTTTGACAGAAGTTTCTGATTTTTTGCAATAGATGGAGATGGAAAAGCTGTCTTGAACAGTCTTGATATGTTGCAAAGAGAGATCAGGTCCAGAGTAACGTCACAGTTTTATTTGAGACGATTTACAACTATAAGATTAATTGTCAGATTCAAAGAAGATACTCTTTGTTTTGGACTAGAACAAGCATCTCTGTTTTGTCTGAGTTTTTAAAAGTGCACGTTTTCAGCCATCACTTTCTTATGTCTGAAACACAGGCTTCTAGGGAGGCAATTTGGGGCTTCACCATGTTTATTGAAATTACAGCTTTATGTCATCCGCATAGCAGTGAAGTTAACATTATGTTTTTCAAATGACATCCCAAGAAGGTAAAATATAGGTGAAAACAATAGTGGTCTAAACGGAACCTTGAGGGACACACGAAATGTACAGTTGATTTGTCAGAGGAAAACATTTACAGAGACAACTGATATTTTTCGGACAGATAAGATCTAAACAGGCCAGGAACTTGTCCGGTGTAAGCCAATTTGGGTTTCAATCTCTCAAAAGAATGTGGTGATCGATGAGTATCAAAGGCAGCACTCGGTCTAGGAGCAGAGGTCAGTTTGCGAGAGCCTCGGTCTGACGCATTAAAGGTAATTTACCACCTTCACAAGTGCAGTCTCAGTGCTATGATGGGGTCTAAAACCAGACTGAAGCATTTCGTATACATTGTTTGTTTCAGGAAGGAGTGGAGTTTGCGCGCAACAGATTTTTCTAAAAAATGTTGAGAAGGAATGGAAATCGATATAGGCGCGATAGTGTTTTTATATTTTCTGTGTCAAGGTTTGGCTTTTTCAAGAAGAGGCCTTTATTAACTGCCCTTATTAATGAGTTTGGTAGACATCCGGTGGACTTAGAGAGCGTTTTATTATGTTCAACCATAGGAGGGCAGGCCCAGGGAAGCATCTCTATTCAGAGTTTTAGTTGGAATGGGATCAGTATGCAGCTTGAAGTTTAGAGGATGATTATTTTGCATCATTGTGTGTCTAAGAGATATAGTACTAAACACTTATACCTCATATATTAATTTTCATTGAAACACAAGTACATACAGCAAATGAAGTAAACAATCTTGTGAATCGCAGCATCATTCCACGATTTTTTAAAATGTTTAGCAGCGAACACAATATGTATTTTCTATTGCTAACCACAATGCCAAACACACCAACCGCAATATTTTCACCATGTTTCCACGCATAAGGTACTTTCACACAAACCGGACCAAATAGAGATAAAATGAGTCACTAACCAAGAAACAACTTCATCAGATGACAGTCTTATAACATGTTATAACAATAACATTATGTTTTGTTCGAAAATGTGCAATATATTGAGGTATAATCATAGTTTTACAATGCAGCTACCATCAAAAATAGCAACCAGCACCAGAAAATTGCAGAGAGCAACGTGAAAAATAACTTAAAAATACTTCATAATAAAACATTTAATAAAAATACATGGTGTACAGCAAATGAAAGATAACATATGTTGATCGCAGCAATTTTTCTATTATAGTGTTTTAAAAGCGAAGAAACTAATTATATAATTATATTAGCTTAACCCCAATAGCCAAAACAAAAGATTTATTCACCGCAAGGTAGGCTTTCGAAAATCAGCAAAGATATAATTAAAATCACACTAACCTTTGGGCAACTTCCAATCAGATGATGTCTTATACATCATGTTTATACAATAAATCTATGTTTTGTTCGAAATGTGCATATTGATAGCTACAGTATCCTGTTAAGACATTGTGAAGATACGTAGCAGCGATTACCCAGAATCTCTGGGAATATTTTGGACACTCACCTAAGTCTGACAAAAGAACTTCATCATAAACTTAGCATAAATAATCTTGGTTGTATGGAAATGAAAGTACAACTGGTTCTT
>NC_036863.1:21175435-21293208 GCF_002910315.2 Salvelinus sp. IW2-2015 | reverse complement strand
GGTATACCTTCCCAATCTGTGCCTCAACACAATCCTGTCTCGTGCTCTTCGGACAATTCCTTCAACTTCATGCTTGGTTTTGCTCTGACATGCACTTCAACTAATGCTAGTAAAACTAAGTGCATGCTCTTCAACCAATTGCTTCCCGCACCTCCCGCCCGAACCAGCATCCTACTCTGGATGTTCTGATCTGAAATATGTGACAATACAAAATACCTAGTGCTGGTTAGACTGTAAACTCTCCTTCCAGACTCACATTAAGCCTCTCAATCCAAAATTTAAATCTAGAATCGGCTTCCTATTTCGCAACAAGCCTCCTTCACTCATCCCGCCAAACTCTACCCTCGTAAAACTCCTACCGATCCTTGACTTGTGATATATTTACAAAGATAGCCCCCAACACTCTACTCAGCAACTGGAGTAGTCTATCACAGTGCCATCCGTTTATTATCACCAAAGCCCCATATACTACCCACCAACTGCGACCTGTATGCTCTCGTTGGCTGCCTCACTAACATATTCGTCGCCAAACCATTGGCTCCAGGTCGTCTATAAGTCTTTGCTAGGTAAACCACACCTTATCTCAGTTCACTGGTCACCAAGCAACACCCATCCGTAGCACGCCGTCCCACCAAGGTATATTGCACTGGTCATCCCCAAAGCCAACACTTGCTTTTGCCGCCTCTTCTTCCAGTTCTTTGCTGCCAATGACTGAACGAATTGCAAAAATCTCTAGCTGGAGTCTTACATCTCCTCCCTCTAACTTTAAGCATCACGTTCTGAGCAGCTTACCGATCACTGTACCTGTACACAGCCAATCTTAAATAGCACACCTGACTACCTCATCCCCATATTACTACTTACCCTTGCTCTTTTGCACCCAGTATCTCCACTTGCACATCATCATCTGCACATCTATCACTCCAGTATTAAAATATTTGCATTTTTAAAATTTTTTTGTTTATTGACTGTACTCTGTGTTTTTTTTCACACTGCTTTGCTTATCTTGGCCAGTCACAGTTAGAAATTAAACTGTTTCTCAACTGCCTAACTGGTTAAATAAAGGTGAAATATATTTTTAAATAATAAACAGTGGGAGCTTATATAGACAAATCATGTCCAATCAATTAACTTTTACCACAGTTGGTCTCCAATCAAATCAAATCAAACAAATGTATTTATATAGCCTTCTTTACATCAGCTGATATCTCAAGTGCTGTACAGAAACCCAGGCTAAAACCCCAAACAGCAAGCAATGCAGGTGTAGAAGCACGAGTAAGGGTATATAAATACCATTTTGATTTAATTTGAGTTATTGGGAATGAAGACACGTGTTACTAGAGGTATAAAAGTTAGAAGTTGGATAGACGAAATAAAACTCTTGCCTAGAGAAAGGCCAACATACCTAGACATAGGAGAAGACCTAGAGAAGCGAGAGTTATAACCAGGCTTGAATAGGAGAGTTCCAGTCCTCTTGCGATGAATGACCGGGGTAGAAGATGTATAATGGGTAACAGAACAACTGCCAAATGTTCAAAGTAGATTCAATAAATAACCGTATGGTCAAATTACTAATAATCACAGTAGGGCAGAGAGACTCTATATCGAGATGTCCAGGCAAATTCAAGAACACCATCACGAAGTGGAGAGAAAATGTCAGTTGCTTTATCGAAATAGGGGAGAAATAGTAGACCGGGATTCGATAAGAGTATCTCAAAAACCGCTTTCGCATGCATGCTCTAGAGAGTTAGAAACAGCAGGTCTGGCGACAGTTAGCAAACGGTCCGTGAACAGTCAGGGTGTAACCATAGCCGCAGCAGAACAGTTGAAACTGGAATCAACAGGCGGGTGAACGGGCCAGTTGGTGGCGGAGACAGCAAAGAAGGTCAGTCATGGCCAGTTAGTCACTAGAGCATGCATAGGTTCAGGTCGCTAGCGAGAGAGGAGAGAGAAAGAAAAGAGGAAGCTGATACAGACACGAAGAGTAGTTAGGAGAGAGCGTGACCTATAGATGTCACCACAGAACACTGTGAGAACATGTGGGACAAGTTCACTCCAGGATATAAACAGACTGACCCTAAGACCCGCCCGACCATAACGATACGTATGCCAGCATAAATACTAGATCATGAAACAGTATGGTGGGGTGCTTAGCAGACACTGTGGCAGCACCGGATCCGATGATACCTCGACAGGCCCAAACAGAAAATGATAAACCCCACCTCAACTAATTGCCCCACGAAGTCCACAGCCCCCACTTACCAACATAGAGGGATATCTTCAAACCACCAACTTACCATCCTAAGACAGAGCGCGAGCCGAGTATAAGACGGAGGATGGGGGGAGAGATATCTTAATTAATAAGGGACCACAAAATCTCCGCCGAGGCGGACACAACCCAGGGGGAGCCGGGGGACGGCAACCCAAGACAAGGAAAAGATCACATCAGTGACTCAAAACCCCACTCAAGTGACGCACCAGCCCTCCTAGGACGGCATGAAGAATGAGACCACCAAGGTAAGCAAGATGAATACAAAAAACATTGTGCAGCATTGAAGGTTCCCAAGAACACAATGGCCTCCATCATTCTTAAATGTGTGTTGTTTGGAACCACCAAGACTCTTGCTAGGGCTGGTTACCCTGGCAAAATTTAACAATCGGGGGAGAAGGGCCATGGTCAGGGAGGTGACCAAGAACCAGATGGTCACTCTGACAGTGCTCTAGAGTACTCKGTGGAGATGGAAGAACCTTCCAGAAGGACAACCATCTCTGCAGCACTCCACCAATTATGCAAGTGGCCAGACGGAAGCCCCTCCTCAGTAAAAGGCACATGACAACCCGCTTTGAGTTTGCGAAAAGGCACCTAAAGAAACTCAGACCATGAGAAAAAAGATTCTCTGGTCTGATGAAACCAAGATKAATCTCTTTGGCATGAATGCCAAGCGTCACATCAGGAGGAAACCTGGCACCATCCCTACGGTGAAGAACGGTGGTGGCTGAATCATGCTGTGGGGGGTGCTTTTCAGCAGCAGGGACTGGGAGACTAGTCAAAATCGAGGCAAAGATGAACGGAGCAAAGTACAGAGAGATCCTTGATGAAAACCTGCTCCAGAGCGCTCAGGACCTCAGACTGGGGCAAAGGTTCACGTTCCAACAGGACAACAACCTTAAGTACACAGCCAAGACAACACAGGAGTGGCTTGGGGACAAGTATCTGAATGTCCTTGAGTGGCCCAGCCAGAGCCCAGACTTGAACCCGATCGATCATCTCTGGAGGTACCTGAAAATAACTGTGCAGCGACGCTCCCGATCCAAGCTGACAGAGCTTGAGATGATCTGCAGAGAAGAATGGGAGAAAGTCCCCAAATACAGGTGTGCCAAGCTTGTAGCGTCATACCCAAGAAGACTCGAGGCTGCAATTGCTGCCAATGGTGCTTCAACAAAGTACTGAGTAAAGGGTCTGAATACTAGTGCAACTGCTGTCGTGACGTGATTATTATTAACGCGATGACTGCTATTTATCGAATAATTAACTACTACACTTAATTATTACTCGATTAAATTAATATTGTAACAATTAACTCATTAGGAATTTGGGGCACCACGGGAAAAGTTTATTTATTGAGTTACCGTCTCCCGAATTAACTCAAGAACATATACAGTTGAAGTCGGAAGTTAACATACACCTTAGCCAAATACATTAAACTCTGTTTGTCACAACTCCTGACATTTAATCCTAGTAAAGATTCCCTGACTTAGGTCAGTTAGGATCACCACTTTATTTTAAGAATGTGAAATGTCAGAATAATAGTAGAGTGAATTATTTATTTYAGCTTTTATTTCTTTCATCACATTCCCAGTGGGTCAAACGTTTACATACACTCAATTAGTATTGTCTTTACATTGTTTAACTTGGGTCAAATGCTTCATGTAGCGATCCACAAGCTTCCCACAATAAGTTGGGTGAATTTTGTCCCATTCCTCCTGACAGAGCTGGTGTAAATGAGGCAGGTTTGTAGGCAGACCTTGCTTCGCAGCAATATTTTCAGTTTTTCTGCCAAAATTTTTATTGGTTGAGGTCGGGCTTTGTGTGGACACTCAATACTTGACTTTGTTGTCTTAAGCATTTGCAAATTTGGGAAGTATGCTTGGGTCATTGTCCATTTGAAAGCCCATTTTGCTGACACTTTAACTTCTAACTGAATGTCCTTGAGATGTGCTTCAATATATCAATAATTGTTTTTTTAATCATGATGCATCTATTTTGTGAAGTGCAGCCAGTCCGCTCCTGCAGCAAAGCACCCACAACATGATGCTGCCACCCCCGTGCTTCACGGGTGGGATGGTGTTCTTAGACTTGCAAAAAGTACAATTTTTTGTCCACATGTGCAGTTGCAAACTGTAGTCTGGCTTTTTTATGGCGGTTTTGGAGAGTGGCTTCTTCCTTGCTGCGCGGCCTTTCAGGTTATGTTGATATAGGACTCGTTTTACTGTGGATATAGATACTTTTGTACCTGTTTCCTCCAGCATCTTCACAAGGTCCTTTGCTGTTGTTCTGGGATTGATTTGCACTTTTCGCACCAAAGTACGTTCATCTCTAGGAGACAGAACGCGTCTCCTTCCTGAGCAGTATGATGACTGCGTGGTCCCATGGTGTTTATACTTGCATACTATTGTTTGTACAGATGAACGTGGTATCTTCAGGCATTTCGAATTGCTCCAAAGGATGAACCAGACTTGTGGAGTCTACAATTTTTTTCTGAGGTCTTGGCTGTTTAATTTTGATTGTTCTCATAATGTCATGCAAAGAGGCACTGAGTTTGAGGTAGGTCTTAAATATATCCACAGGTACACCTCCAATTGACTCAAATATGTCAATTAGCATATCAACAGTTCTAAAGCTATGACATCATTTTCTGGAATTTTCCAAGCTGTTTAAAGGCACAGCCAACTTAGTGTATGTAAACTTCTGACCCACTGGAATTGTGATACAGATAAGTGAAATAATCTGTCTGTAAACAATTGTTGAAAAATGACTTGTGTCACACACAAAGTGATGTCCTAACCGACTTGCCAAAACTATGTTTGTTAACAATAATTGTGTGGAGTGGTTGAAAAACAAGTTTTAAGACTCAACCTAAGTGTATGTTAACTTCCGACTTCAACTGTAGATATCATACAACTCAAATTTCCTCATATCAGTCTCATGCTGAACATCGTTGACTTCTGTACAAACCCGAGTCGTACTAATCATTCCGTACCACACCAAATTGATTTGATTATTTATTTACTAACAAGCTAAATGATACATAAATACACACACACACCACACACACACACAACACAACACACACACACACACAACACACACACACACACACACACACACACACACACTTTCTGTGACACTTTGTACACAGTACATGGTACTCCCTATACAGTACATAGCCATGCTTTTTTGTCTCATTTATTCGTATTTGTTATTCACTGTTTATTTATTCCTTGTGTCACTATTTCTATTATTATTATTTGTATTATCTTTAATGCTGCATTGTTGGAAAAGGACCCGTAAGTAAGCACTTCAYTGTTAGTCTAAACCCATTTGTTTACGAAGCATGTGACAAATAGAATTTTATTTTATTTTATTTGGTGCGGTCAGACCAACGCATCAACGAGAGCATGCTGCCTGCTCTCCAGGACACTTTCAACACTCGGTGTCAAAGGAAGGCCAAGACGATCATTTTTCTTTYATGCTGTTTTTCACAGTGTGTATTCATGTAATGTATTGTTCAAATACAGTGCCTTCAAAAAGTACTCACACTCCTTCCTTGACTTTTTCAAAATGTTGTTGTGTTATAGCATGAATTTAAAATGGGGTAAATTTAGATTTATTTTCACTGGCCAACACACAATACCCCTTATGTCAAAGTGGAATTATGTTTTAGATTTTTTTACTAATTAATAAAAAAGTAAAAGGTGAAATGTCTTGAGTCAATAAGTATTCAACCCCTTTGTTATGGCAATCCTAAATAAGTTCAGGAGAAAAACTTTGCTTAAAAAGTCACATAATAAGTTCCATGGACTCACTCTGTGTGCAATAATAGTGTTTAACTTTTTTTTTTTTTAATGACTACCTCATCTCTGTAGCCAACACATTCAATTACCTGTAAAGAAGGTCGGGCACCTATTGGTAGATTGCTAAAAATAAAAAAAGCAGAAATTGAATATCCCTTTGCGCATGGTGACGTTATTTATTGCACTTTGGATGGTATATCAATACACGCAGTCACTACAAAGATATAGGTGTCCTTCCTAACTTAGTTGCTGGAGAGGAAGGAAACAGCTCAGGGATTTCAACTTGTGCCAATGGTGACATTAAAATAGTTACAGAGTTTAATGGCTGTGATAGGAGAAAACTGAAGATGGATCAACAACTTTGTAGTTACTCCACAATACTAACCTAATTGACAGAGTGAAAATAAGGAAGCCAATACAGAATACAAATATTCCAAAACATGCATCCTGTTTGCAACAAGGCATTAAAGTAATACTGCAAATAATGTGGCAAAGCAATTAACTTTTTGTCCTGAATACAAAGTTGTATTTTTKGGGGAAATCCAATAAAACACATTACTGAGTACCACTCTCCATAATTTCAAGCATAGTGGTGGCTGCATCTTGATATTGGTATGATTGTAATTGTAAAACTCCTGGGGAGTTTACAGGATAACAAATAAATGGAATATAGCTAAGCACAAGCAAAATCCTTGAGGAAAAACTGGTTTAGTTCCACCAGACTCTGGGAGACGAATTCACCTTCCAAATCTACACTGGGGTTGCTTACAAAGACAGTGAATGTTCCTGAGTGGCTGAGTTACAGTTTTGAATTAAATCTGCGAGTTACAGTTTTGACTTAAATCTTCTTGAAAATGTATGGCAAAAATGGTTGTCTAGCAATGATCAACAACCAATTTGACAGAGCTTGTGTCACGGCCGTGAAAAGAAGAGGACCAAGGTGCAGCGTGGCGAGCGTACATTTTCCTTTTATTAAACAAAATGACGCCGAACAAAACAATAAACACTACAAAAACAAACCGTGAAGCTAAAGGCTATGTGCCCTGAACAAAAGTCAACTTCCCACAAAGACATGTGGAAAAAAGGGCTACCTAAGTATGGKTCTCAATCAGAGACAACGATAGACAGCTGCCTCTGATTGAGAACCACACCCGGCCAAACACAAAGAAATAGAAAACATAGAAATAAAGAAACTAGAATGCCCACCCTAGTCACACCCTGGCCTAACCAAAATAGAGAATAAAAGCCTCTCTATGGCCAGGGCGTGACATCTTGAAACATTTTGAAAAGAATAATAGGCAAATGTTGCACAATTCAGGTGTGGAAATCTTTTAGAGACTTATACAGAAAGACTCACAGCTGTAATCGCTTTCAAAAGGTGATTCTAACATGTATTGACTCAGGGGGTTGAATACTTATCCTCTACGGTAGTGGTTCCCAAACTTTTTATAGTCCCGTACCCCTTCAAACATTCAACCTCCAGCTGTGTACCCCCTCTAGCACCAGGGTCAACGCACTCTCAAATGTTGTTTTTTGCCATCATTGTAAGCCTGCCACACACACACTATACGATATATTTATTAAACATAAGAATGAGTGTGAGTTTTTGTCACAACCTGGCTCGTGGGAAGTGACAAAGAGCTCCTATAGGACCAAGGCACAAATAATAATAAATAATTTTGCTCTTTATTTAACCATCTTACTAATGAAACCTTATTAGTTCGTCGAAAATTGTGAATAATTCACCACAGGTTAATGAGAAGGGTGTGCTTGAAAGGATGCACATAACTCTGCAATGTTGGGTTGTATTGGAAAGAGTCTCAGTCTTAAATAATTTTCCACACACAGTCTGTGCCTGTATTTAGTTTTCATGCTAGTGAGGCCCGAGAATCCCCTCTCACATAGATACGTGGTTGCAAAGGGCATCAGTGTCTTAACAGCGCAATTTGCCAAGGCAGGATACTCTGAGCGCAGCCCAATCCAGAAATCTGGCAGTGGCTTCTGATTAAATTCAATTTTCACAAAACCAATTGTTGCAATTTTGATGAGGCTCTCTTGTTCAGATATTGGTAAGTAGACTGGAGGCAGGGCATGAAATGGATAACGAATCCAGTTGTTTGTGTCATCCATTTCAGGAAAGTACCTGCGTAATTGCGCACCCAACTYACTCAGGTGCTTCGCAAAATCACATTTGACATTGTCTGTAAGCTTGAGTTCATTTACACACAAAAAAATCATACAATGATGGAAAGACCTGTGTGTTGTCTTTGTTAAAACCTCTTGAAGCTAGGGGGCAGACATTTTATATTTGGAAAAAAAACGTTCCCAAGGTAAATTGACTATTTCTCAAGCTCAGATATTAGAATATGCATATAATTGACAGATTAGGAGAGAAAACACTCTAAAGTCTCCAAAACTGTCAAAATATTGTCTGTGAGTATAACATAACTAATTTTGCAGGCGAAAACCTGAGGAACTCCAACCAGGAAGTGCTTTAAAAAAAAAAAAAATCCTTGTTCCATTGCTTGCCCCTCCTCCATTTAAAGGCGTATCAACCAGATTTCTTTTCCAATGGCTTCCTCAGGCTGTGACGAGGCTTTAGACATAGTTTCAAGCTTTTATTTTGAAAAATGAGCGAGATTTATCAAAACGCGTCAGTGGATGACCAGGTGTCCTTTGATTGGTTCCTGCGATGGAGAGATTGGGCTCGACATTTTCTAGCTCTGTAGAATTGAACAGTTTACCGTCTGGTTGAAATATGATCGATTATGTATGTTAAAAACAACCTAAGGATTGATTATAAAAAAACGTTGACATGCTTCTACGAACATTACGGATACTTTTTGGAATTTTCGTCTGCCCTTCAGTACCAGAACGAACTTGTGGTTTTCTGAACATAACGCGCAAACCAAATGGCGATTTTTGGTTATAAAACTAATCTTTATCGAACAAAAATAACATTTATTGTGTAACTGGGAGTCTCGTGAGTACAAACATCCGAAGATTATCAAAGGTAAGCGATTAATTGTATTGCTTTTCTGACTTTCGTGACCAAGCTAATTTAAGGCTAACTGTTCTAGCTATTCTTTTGTTCTTTGTCTAGTGATTGATAAACTCACAAATGCTTGGATTGCTTTAGCTGTAAAGCATATTTTCAAAATCTGACACCATAGGTGGATTAACAACAAGCTAAGCTGTGTTTTGGTATATTTCACTTGTGATTTCATGATTATAAATATTTTTAGTAATTTTTTTGATTTGATACTTTTTGGAGTTTGTGTCTGCCTTTCATGGCCGGAACGAGCATGTGGTTTTCTGAACATAACGCGCAAACGAAATGGCGGGATTTTGGTTATAAAACTAATCTTTATCGAACAAAAATAACATTTATTGTGTAACTGGGAGTCTCATGAGTACAAACATCCGAAGATTATCAAAGGTAAGCGATTAATTGTATTGCTTTCGTGACCAAGCTAATTTAAGGCTAGCTTTTCTAGCAGTGATTGATACACTCACAAACGCTTGGATTGCTTTCGCTGTAAAGCATATTTTCAAAATCTGACACCATAGGTGGGTTAACAACAAGCTAAGCTGTGTTTTGGTATATTTCACTTGTGATTCCATGATTATAAATATTTTTWGTATTATTTTTGAGTTTGGAGCGCTGCCAATTCAGCGGTTGTTTAGGAAAATGATCCTGTATAAGGGATCCGTGCTGCAAGAAGTTAATGCAGACAGACTTCCTAAACATAGCCTCTATGTCCCACACATTGAATATAGTTGCGGAGAGTCTCTGTAATCCTAGATTCATGTCATTCAGGCGAGAAAAAACATGTAATGTAATGTAATGCAATGGTTCATTGGATCAGTCTAAAACGTAGCACCTACACTGCTGCCATCTAGTGGCCAAAATCTAAATTGTTCCTGGACTGGAATAATAMATTTTGGCCTTTCTCTTGTATTTCAAAGATAATTGKAATAAAATAAAATAAATKATAACGTTTTTTTCTTTGCATTATCTTTTACCAGATCTAATATGTTACATTCTCCTACATTAATTTCACATTTCCACAAACTTCAGTGTTTCCTTTCAAATGGTATCAAGAATATGCATATCCTTGCTTCAGGTCCTGAGCTACAGGCAGTAAGATTTGGGTATGTCATTTTAAGCGAAAATTGAAAGAAAGGGTYTGATCCTTAACACCTCTCTAGGGTATGTGGGACGGTAGCGTCCCACCTCATCAACAGCCAGTGAAACTGCAGGGCGCCAAATTCAAAACAACAGAAATCCCATAATTTAAATTCCTCAAACATACAAGTATTTTAAAGCTACAGCTGTTGTAAATCCAGCCAAAGTGTCCGTAATACAACTTTAGGTATTTTTTAACGTTAATAATCGATAAAATTGAAGACGGGATGATATGTGTTCAATACAGGATTAAAACGAAATGTTGCATTCCTTCTGTTTGATTGAAGCGCATGTCCAGGACACCTGGAGTGACTCGACGTCAAGATGGCAGTATTTCTTCATTACACAAAGGAATAACCTCAACCTATTTCTCAAGACTGTTGACATCCAGTGGAAGACGCAGGAACTTAGAAATCTGGTTTCCCAATGAAAACTCATTGAAAAGACAGTGACCTCAAAAAAAAAAAATCATGGTTTGTCCTCGGGGTTTCGCTAAATAAGTTCTGTTATACTCACAGACATGATTCAAACAGTTTTAGAAACTTCMGAGTGTTTTCCATCCACATCTACTAATAATATGAATATCTTATCTCCTGGGGATGAGTAACTGGCAGTTTAATTTGGGTATGCTTTTCATCCAAACGTGAAAATGCTGCCCCCTACCCTAGAGAAGTTTTAAGAGGATATTATCTAATCAAGATATATAGTATTTTATTTGTCATACATTTTTAACAAATGTTAGAATTATTCTTTAATTTTGCCATTAAAAAGTATTTTGTGTAAACAATTATAATGTCTCTACTACTGTACATTGCATTTTGGTTACACTATTTATAYGAACCGCATATTTATATACTGGATTCTTGACTGGATTCTTGGCTCTCTGTAATATAGCTAATATATCTGTCCTGACATTTGTGATTTCTTGTTTCTAGTTTTTGAAAATTATTTGTCTGACATTTTTACTGCACTATTAGGAGCTAGTAACTCAAGAATTTCGCTGTACCCGCCATACCATTTGCTAAACTGTGTACGTGTAAAGGACGTCATGCTGTTTGCTTTGCGAGCATCATTTTCTCCCGATTCGAATGCTACGTAGGCTGACTTCCTCCCATGGGCAACAATGAACCGGCTAAATTAGCTAACTAGCTAGTTAACATAAGCTACTGCAGGACATCAACACAAGCAGACCAGAAACAGACACAATTTCAGAAAATGACATTTTGCAAAGGAAGTGATTTTATTGATCTGAAGCCAAATCCAAACTGGCCTCCCTTGAGGGGTGTTTTGCTGCACCAGGACAACCAAGAGTTGAGCTCAGCCCGATGCTGATTGGCTTATTATTTTATAATTTTTTTAAACAAGGGAGTCCAAATGCTTGCTGGCATCAATCAATCAAATGCTACGGCGTCAACATGTTATACTCTTTTGGTCCAGACAGCATCAGATATATGGCCTACACGCACTAAGATGGAGGGGCGCTATTTCCCTCGCTTGGATGATTTCTTGATGCCAAGGAAATCAATAGCACTGACCATTATAAAAAAACACAGACAGATGAAAGATAAATATTTTATAAATAAAATGTTTTTATTGGTAAAATATTTGGGGAAGCCTGGCTTCCCTTGGCATCCATAAATACACGCTACTGCCAATCTTTTTATCATAAGTGAGTAGTTGGTATCTTGGTTGAGGTTGTAATCTACAGAGCAGTGTGAGTTTGGCATTCACTTACTGCAATCCAGGGACACAAAAAGCTGGGAAGCTGTGCCCAATTGTGTGACATCTCTTCTACAGCAGGGCTTTCTGAGGGGTGGGAACTTAGAACAGGGAAGTTTGAAGTCGAGGTGTAGCTAGGGGGTGTAGCACACAGCACTCCCAGACTTACTCTTGTTTTGACAGACAGCTGAGAGACTGAGAGTTGTTGTAAGTTCAGTCTCCTAGTGCCACTATCGTCCCTTCACCCTCACAGTTCAGCAGAGTGCAGTGATATACCATTAATGGTGGTGCTATTGTAAGGGAAATGGGAATTACAAATGCAGCTATATTGTGTGTGTGTGTGTGCATGCGTGTGTGCGTGCGTGTGTGCGTGCACATGCGTGTGCGGTGTATATGTGCAGTGTATGTGTGTGGTGTATGCGTGTGGTGTATGGGTGTGGTGTATATGTGTGGTGTATATATGTGGTGTATGCATACATGCAAGCCTGTGTGTGTGTGCAACAGATAGAAGGGAGTCAGAGCGGATCAGAGAATAGCAGGGAAGTGCCTTATTTCTCTCTGAGTGAGCCCCAACGTCCCTCTGCTGGCCAGTGATGTTTATCTATCTGCTTTTCTCCAATTATGCCTTTTGCTCCTTCTCTCTGCTCCTCACTCTACAGTGCCTTCTCTGTAGACCTGCACCACCCTGAGAAAATGCATTAAAGTACATACTGTGGCTTCCTGCTGAAGGGCAGTGATACGGTGTAGTCAAGCCTTGATTCCTACGGTCACCTAGTAGAAAAGGTTTTATTTTACTATAGGAAAGGACACATTCATATTTTTATAGCTATATTTTGATACTGAGTAGCTGATACAAGCCTTATTACACTTAAAGAGGATGATACAGTACTTGTTGCATCACCAAATGGTTATGGTGCTGGTTAACTTCTCTATGCTATGTGGGACGCTAACGTCCCACTTGGCCAAAAGCCAGTAAAAATGCAGAGCGCCAAATTCAAATAAATTACTATAAAAATCAAACGTTCATGAAATCACACATGAAAGACACCAAATGAAAGCTAGACTTCTTGTGAATCCAGCATATGTCAGATTTCAAATAGGCTTACGACGAAAGCACACCAAACGATTATGTTAGGTCAGAGCCAGTCACAGAAAAACACAGCCATTTTTCCAGCCAAAGAGAGGAGTCACAAAAAGCAGAAATAGAGATAAAATGAACCACTAACCATTAATGATCTTCATCAGATGACACTCATAGGACTTCATGTTACACAAAACATGTATGTTTTGTTCGGTAAAGTTCATATTTATATCCAAAATCTGAGTTTAGGCGGGACGCTACTGTCTCACTTGGCCAAAAGCCAGAGAAAATGCATATTTTCTTGGCCAAAAGCCAGAGAAAAATCAAACTTTCATTAAATCACACATGAAAGATACCAAATTAAAGCTACACTGGTTGTGAATCCAGCCAACATGTCAGAATTCAAATAGACTTTTCGGCAAAAGCAAACTATGCTATTATCTGAGGATAATGAGCGCCGTTGGCTCAGTTGTAGAGCTGCGCTGCAACGCCAGGGTTGTGGTCATTCCACGGGGAATGAATAGAAGAACTTTCCACTTGTAAGCGTCTGGATAGAGCGTCAGCTAAGACTAAATGATAGCACATAGTAAAAAGAAGAGCATATTTCAACACTGCAGGCGCGACACAAAACGCAGAAATAAAAATATAATTCATGCCTTACCTTTGACGAGCTTCTTTTGTTGGCACTCCAATATGTCCCATAAACATCACAAATGGGTCATTTTTGTTCAATTAATTCCGTCGATATATATCCAAAATGTTCATTTATTTGGCGTGTTTGATCCAGAAAAACACAGGTTCCAACTTGTGAAACCTGACTACAAAATATCTCAAAAGTTACCTGCAAACTTTGCCAAAACATTTCAAACTACTTTTGAAAATACAACTTTAGGTATTTTTTTTACGTAAATAATCGATAAAATTGAAGACGGGATGATCTGTGTTCAATACAGGATTAAAACAAACTGTAGCTAGCTTTCTGGTCCCGCGCCTCTAACAAACAGTACACAACAAGTGACCCTCGTTCAAAATGGCCGTACTTCTTCATTACACAAAGGAAAAAACCTCAACCAGTGGAAGCGGTAAAAACTGCAAGAAAGTCAGTTAGAAATCTGGATTCCCAATGAAAATCCATTGAAAAGAGAGTGACCTTAAAAAAAAGAATCAATGGTTTGTCCTCGGGGTTTCGCCTGCTAAATACGTTCTGTTATACTCACAGACATGATTCAAACAGTTTTCTATCCAAATCTACTAACAATATGCATATCTTATCTTCTGGGGATGAGTAGCTGGCAGTTGAATTTGGGTATGCTTTTCATCCAAAYGTGAAAATGCTGCCCCCTATCCTAGAGAAGTTAACAGTGCATGACATAGGCTAGAGGGGAGAGAGTCAGTCACATGATCGTTTTTACTATTACGGCACATTTGGCTGAGACTGGACCAATGAATGTTAATGCAGGATGATGGACTATATAATGTAATATAAGTGACTAGGAAAAGCAACACTTTACGTACTTGGTATGTTGTCTTGGCATTGAGATGAAGATACATGTAAATTCTGTGTTAATAAATAATAACGCAATGTAGTCTGGAAGGAAGAACAGCATTCTCAGTCAGCCTGCATTATTCATCAGTGCCTTTCATCTGTGCTGATGTTTGAACAGTTAGAGATAATTAAAAAACCGTGTCCCTCATCCCTGTACTCATCCGACTACATACATGCAGTCTTTTGATTGAACTGTTTTACGTATCAATTATTACCCTCATGAGATGTTTTGGGCAATTGTGATGAAGATAACATTGTCATTATCTGTTTCTGATTAGCCATTTAATGGGTTCACACTTCATTTTGCTCATACATTGCCGAATCCTCCTTAACCCACTTGTATCATGTGTACCATGGCTGTCTGTAGCATGGTGGCAGAGTGTTTATTGTGGGTGAGTGGTTGGGTGGATGAAGGGATGGGCGTATAATGTGAAGGTCTAGCAACCCAAAGGTTGCTTCCTTTGAACTAATGCAACTACTTAGAATGTTAGGTAACCCTAACCTCTTAACCCTTTAACCYAACTYCTAACCCTAACCTTAAATTGGAATTCATAACATATCATACGTTTTGCAAATTCGTAACATATTATACGAATTGCAATTCCTAACATACTGTRCAATACTAATTGTAATTCGTAACATATGACACAAATGATTGATGGTCATCCTCAAATTAATACGTACCATATGAAACACATCATACTATTTGGAGTGTCCCGGATTTACTTTTACTATGTTACGTCTGAGACCAGGTTGCTAGCTGAGACAGGACAATCTGTTCCCAGCCCAGCCCAGACAGACAGACACTGTGTACTGTACCTTTGATTTAATTCGCACTGACTGGACACTACCAAAGCATCTTGAACTATTATGAAAATAGATTGATAAACATCTTCTCATTGAAACAGTGCAGAGAGAACATTTGGGCTTTAAGGCATTCTCTCCATCTGTCTCCATTTATTTATCACTGAAGGTGATGTTATAATGTCTTGTGTTTCAAGTGGGATGCATTGCTGCATTTAGATTAGTTTATGAATATTCTGCTTATAATGTATACATACATAACAACGGGAGAAAGTCCATTGTTGGAAGATGGTGGTGGAATTTTGCTTATCAGATTTGCGGGCTATATCTGTTTTCATAGTGGAATGGTGAACTTAAAGTTTTATTTTTCCTTTATTTAACTAGGCAAGTCAGTTAAAAACATATTCTTATTTACAATGACGGCCTACCCTGGCCAAACCCGGTCGAGGCTGGGCCAATTGTGCTCTGCCCTATGGGACTCCCAGCCTGTGATGCAGCCTGGATTCGAACCAGGTACTGCAGTGACACCWCTTGCACTGAGATGCAGTGCCTTAGAACACTGCGCCTACCAGCCAAAGATTTCTGGATGTAAATACATTCCGCATTGAGAGGTATAAAATTACAACAAATATAAAAGTGTCCCAGTGTGCCTCCCATACGAACATGGCTGCTCCATTCTTCATTATTGTCTCCATCCTTGGCGTACTGTGGGTTGGAAACACATCAACCCCGTCCCTCCCTTATCCAGCTCCAGTATCTAGAGTATGTGTCTTTCTCTTTGTGCCAATTGGCGTGATACAAATTGACACATGCTTGRCACACATCGCCTACAGCTCTGGTGGACCTTAGGGACCCACATCCTCAATGGGACGCGTACAAACACATCTTTGTGGTTCCAGGCCGACGTTGGTTCTCTACAGGGCTGTCTAAAGTGTCCATATTATATCTGTCAATGATGGGACAGTTTCTGTCCGGGTGTCAGAGGCAGTAAGAAGCCTGAGTTAATTTATTAATTTGTACTTTAGCTACGGGCCCCATGGGGATGGAGCCAAGAATTACTGGAAAAATTTTATTGAGTTGGATGGGAAGTGAGGGGGAGGGGGGTGTTGTATGATGATAACTTATTGCCTCCATTCTTGGAGTCCCAAAATCTTCAGTCAAAGGCACGCAGGCACCTGCTTTAGGTCCCATCCAAAATATAATTTTTTTTTGTTTGTTTCAAAATGGCCCAGGGAGAGAGAGAGAGTGTGTGTGTGTGTGTGTGTGTGTGGTGTGTGTGGTGTGTGTGTGTGTGTGTGTGTGTGTGTGTGTTGTGTGTGTGTGTGTGTGTGTGTGTGTGTGTGTGTGTGTGTGTGGTTGTGGTGTGAATAAATGTCTGTGGCAGTTTTTAGCCATATCCACCCTCCTGCTGGGGCGAAGTGAGGGCTTCGTGACTGGGATTGTACGTGTACGTCTGTTCAGCTGTATGTGTTTTATAGTGGTGTGTGTGTGTGGTAGTGTGTAGTGTGTGTTGTGTGTGTGTGTGTGTGTGTGTGTGTGTGTGTGTGTGTGTGTGTGTGTGTGTGTGTGTGTGTTGTGTGTGTACAGTATGTACTGTATGTGTCTGCTCCAGTCTGTCATGTAATGTGTGTGTGATTGTGTGTTGGTGTGTGTGTGTGGTGTGTGTGTCGTGTCAGTAAATGGCACTGTCATGTGTCTGCTCCAGTCTGTCATGTATGTGTGTGTGCATGCATGTGTATGTATTTGCCTACACTATTAGGCTGTTACATTGGCCTCATTATGGCATCAGGAGTCAGACCTTGGTACCAGGCATCACAGGCGCCCATGATCCTGAATAGATCAAGAATGATTTATACCATGTCATGTTAGTAATGTGAGTGGAGTTATTCTTGACGTCAGACAGCCAAAAACGTATTTTTCAACAGGTCTCATGAGAATGTATTGTTTTGTAGTTACACAAAAATAAATCTGCAGTAATGATCTCATTGGTGTCAGTCATGGAGTGTGTCTGGGACAATGTTATTGAGTTAAGTGTTATTGAGTAGCAGATCTACACTGAGATTACAAAACATTAGGAACACCTTCCTAATATTGAGTAGCACCCCCTTTTGCTCTCAGAACAGCCTCAATTCTTTGGGGCATGGACTCTACAAGGTGTCGAAAGCGTTCCACACCAGGATACTGGACAATGTTCACTCCAATGCTTCCCACCGTTGTCAAGTTGGCTGGATGTCCTTTGCATGGTGGACCATTATTGACACACAGGAAACTTTTGAGTGTGAAAAACCTAGCAGCATTGCAGTTGTTGACACACAAACCGTTGCGCCTGGCATCTAATACCATACCCTGTTCAAAGGTACTTAAATATTTTGTCTTGCCCATTCACCCTCTGAATGGTACACATACACAATCCATGCCTCAATTGTCTCAAGGCTACAAAATCCTTCTTAAACCTGTCTCCTCCCCTTCATCTATACTGATTGAAGTGGATTTAACAAGTGACATCAATAAGGRATCACAGCTTTCACCTGGATTCACCTGTTCAGTCCATGTCACAGAAGGAGCTAATGTTTTTACACTCAGTGTTTACCAGATAATCTGTCTTCAGCTCCAAACCCCATTAATATTGATTGATAGTTACCATCAGACAACCCTGCCTTTAATTGCATGTACAGATTAGTCTTTTAACTGGAAAACTCCATTGTACCCCTATTAAAATTAACCCAATTGCCTATGGAGTAATACAACTTCATATCCACTTCTATTTTCATGAAACAATGAACAACGATAACCTTTTCATGAATGATATTGATTGACTCTGGCTCTTAAATGCAGTGTGTGTTCCTTTAAATATTCTAATCAATGTGTATGACCTCTAGTGGGAATCATGCAGGCAATTTTCCAACTTCAATACAGCTGGAAACACTGTTAATTCTCTCTGCCTTCTTTTCTTCCTTCGCACTCTCACTTCTCTCATCCTTTCACTTCCTCTTGTGTGTTTCCTTAACCTCTACACCTTCTTCTCTCTCATCCTGCCTTTCTATTCCTCTTCCATCCAGTCTTCTCTCACCCTCTAGCTACTCTCTCTCTCTCTCTCTATCACTCTCTCTATCTCTCACTCTCCCCCTCTCTCTCTGTCCTTCTCACTCTCTCTCTCTCTCTCTTTCTCACTCTCTCTTTCCTCCTTTTGGATTTCAAATCATGATCCTCTCTGCTGCAAAGAAAACTCCACCTACTCAGCGCTGCTAATGTTGTCACTGACAGTGCAAGCGTTCTTCCTCCCTCGCTCTTTCCTGCTCTCTCTCTGTTGCGCTCTCTCTCCTGCTTCTCTCTCTCCTGCTCACACTCTCGCTTTTTCTCGTTCTCTCCTACTCCCCTCCTCTCACTCCCTCTCTTGCCTTTCCCTGTTCTCTCTCGCACACACACTCTCTCACACACACAAACAAACACACTCTCTCTCTCATAGCTCCAGTCACAAATAAATAAAGAGGCACAGAAGGATGTGGGGGAAAGAGAGAGGTTGCTGCTTTAGGAAGAACAATGTTGATGCTACCCAACCTTCTTAATCTCCTACCTGCTTTTGAAAACGTGTGAGGATTAAAGGCGCGTGGCGGTGTTCACACTGGGATTTCTACATCACAAAAAGATGCTCAGTTCTCCCTCTCCTGCCCAAGCCACAGAAAAGAGGACTACTGTTGAGCACTTGTATCCTCCTGTTTCAGTTCTACCTGCCTAACAGTCAACCCTGCACAGCCACCGGAGGCAATGACAGCCTTGCTRCTCTAGAGCCCCATGGAGCACAGTCCGCTGCTGGATTCCATGCTTTTGTAGATATACATTAGAAGGAATTCCTTCTTAGACGCCAAACCGAAAGAAAAGAAACACTGGCTGCTCATCAGCTCTATGGTTTTCTGACTTGTCCAAGACTGTGATTTTTGGCATCTGACTAAGAGGTAGGTTCTTGCTTTACTTTATCATGTGTTTTTTGGTTTGTTTGTTTTCTGCACTGCTTACTGTTGAAATAACTGTTCTCTTCTTCAGGAAATTATCACAAGCAGTGACATTTTGATCAAAGGGAGAGGTTTGCCAAATGTTGTGCAGTTTGATGTATGGTTAGTTTTTAATTGTCTTATTTAAAAAGAAGAAATGTCCCACTTACACTTGGACTACAGTCTTCGGTACTGTTAGAGAGGATTATGACCAGCTCATTGACACAGATGAATGGTGACATAGATACAATCCCAAAAACGTCTAATTCTTCCACATGCAGGATGAGAAGTCAGTTTCAGTCTGGAAAGCTTCAAATCTGCTGCTTTATTGCAGTGAACATAAATAATACTTTAGCATTTCATCTCAGCACACACATGGTACTTTTATCAAGTCAGGAGTCAAATTAAAATACTGTGAATCATTTGATAATGGATGCAGATTACATGGTACTTGAGAAGAAGGGTGCTTACTCTAGGTGACTGAATAGTTTCTTACAATGAGTATTTGGAGATTCGGGCTCGTGTTTTTTGTCACTGTGTTGAATGTTTTCTCATTTGGACACTATGTGATAGTGTCTCGCCAGAAAGAATCCTCTCTCAGTGCAAAAAGGAGAGGGGTTACTTACTAGAATGAGACGGTCGGGTGAAGAGAGAGGTGGATTAATATTGGTTATGCCTTCTTCCGTTACTCTCTGATAGTGAGAGATCTCTCTGTACTTTAAGTGACACACATACACACATGAATGCTGGCCTGATGCATATCCCACAGTTCCCTTCTGTATGGAGTTCACCCTGTGCAGGATGCATATATGCCCAGAGGGGAGTCATGTGTGATCATATACACCTATTCTGTGGCTTGCAACTGCCTGGTGTGCCTGGCCTCGGAGGGAGAGAATCTATCCCCAAAACTACTACATTTCACTGGGAATGAATGTGTAATGAGCGCTGGGGGGCAAGTTAGTATCCTACCCGGCCACTGAAGAGAAAWCCCTCCATGTGTCTGGAGGAAATCAATTGACAGACAGAATTAGCTACTTTGTTCACCTGCTGAAGATAAGATTGYGCTGTGCCTCCGTCTTTAGCATTGGTCCAGCGCTAGAAAGATACAGTAGAGGGAACATTGCTGCTCACAGAAGCAGATGATTATTTATGTAAAATACTGACACAAAGTTTGATTTGGGATGTTATAGAGCAGCAGGGGCTGCTCAGTGCAGTGCAACGCTGAGGTTCCTACTGGATTATGATATTGTTGGGGTGAGTGTAGAAGATGCTGTGATTACAGAAATGTGGAAAGTGTTTGAGATGGAATTTACACCTTTGATGATGCATACTACATCATGGTAGGTAAATTGTTTCGATTTCAACAGCTCCCTGTCTGACTGTTCATACATAAGCATACGCACACACATGCACAAACACACACAAACAGAGTAAGCGCATTAGATTGAAAAGGACATCACCTGAAAGTCTTACAACTTTTTAAATGTCAAATACAGCAAAGATACCCTTGCCTCTCACCATTCAATACAGAATTGCCCCTCAAACAACTCAAACCCTTTTACATATCTGAGCTCACTACTCAGTGTTCTTGTTACATTCAGAAAGTTCTGTGTGTGTCATAAAATGAGGAATATGATGTTGATGATATGAATAAAATGCACTTCCTATCCCTGGAACAGACTGTGACTGAGCCAGCCTTTTGGAAATATTTGGTCTTCTTTTTTGGGTAATAAAAAAAAAAAWGTATGTTATTGTCAGTGAGCTTGAAAAGCAGTCTATTCTAGGTAGGCCTACATTTTCTGTTATTGTGTTTTCTTCTTTTTAACCTTAATTTAACTCGGCAAGTCGGTTAAGAACAAAGTCTTATTTACAATGACGGTCTACCCCGGCCAAACCCTAAGGAYGACACTGGGCTAATTGTGCTACGCCCTATGGGACTCCCAATCACGGCCAGTTGTGTTACAGCCTGGAATTGAACCATGGTCTGTAGTGACTCCTCTAGCACTGAGATGCAGTGCCTTAGACCGCTGCGTCACCTGGGAGCCCTTCTTACTGTAGTATTGAATCATGTTTGGGCCGTGTGAGGAGTAGATATCAACTGTGCTTTGAGGGCAGAGTAAACTGGAAGCTGACTTTGCCTTGACTAATGAACAGGCAACCAGACCTCCTCTAATTGGTGGGACTCCACATGCATTTGTGTTTAAAAATGTACAACCATAAAACCCAGTTAAATAATTACATAATATATAAAAAATTATTGCATTTCTTTTGAAGTCCCGCAAGAACAAACCCCTAAGCTGGATGCAGGGCTCGGAGGAGGAAACTAAGCACCAGAAGGCAAGTCTCAAATAAATGTGAATACATACTTAATGGGGGTTTGCGAAACCATTATGATTAAATAATAAGAGGAGTTGTCCTTTTTTGTTTTTTGAATGCTCACAGATGAAGCCGGTATCCTTGGATTTAGGAAAGAACATAGAAAACACACTTTAATTGTCCTCTGTCTGGTTCTCAATGTACCTATCTGCTTCCATTGTCTGTCTGAGGACAATCACAGACCCTGTCTTATGACAAAACAACTGTATCTCTCTCTACTGAATGATTGGTTTGTTTGAATGAAAACTAAGTAAGCACCTGTCAAGAATTCATGTTTTTAGCGTTGTATTTGTTTTTTTATTCTCTACTGATAGAAATGGGTGCAAACTTTGTAGATGTGCAAACTTGGCTTTGTACATTACTACAAATATGAATAGCTAATTATGGAAAATAAGATAAACAGGATTAAAAAATATATATAAATATGTACGTATATACAGTATATTTTTTTATTTATTACTGTATATAATACAAATCGAGGGGAAGGCGATGGAAATGCATTTGGCGGTTGATCTGTTTCTGTTCTGTTTGTGGCACTGTGTGCTCTTTTCAAAGGATGGGTCCGGGTCTCTCCGCCTTGGGATCCGGAGGGTCGGGGGTGGTCTGCCGGGCATTGGGATGACAACCCAACTCGGGATGAAGAGGGGTATTAGAGGGTGGAATAGTGGGGACCAATTGGAGGTTTACTTAGTAGCAATGCAAATATCATGGAACAGCTATATAGACACTCAATCATCATGTTACTTTTTAATGGTGTGTTTACAAACATATATTAAAAAGATAAATATAATTTAAACTTGTGTCTCATTATGGTGAAATAAGTATAGCCAGTTATAATTGTAATGGCTTACAAGCTGAATACACCGCTCGTGTCTGCGTTGCCAGGGGCTAAAATAGAAGTCAGTTCTATTTCTGATGCAGATTGCGCTGCAAGTCCTGCCTCTCCCATCTCCTCATTGGTTTATTGAAGCAGGTACCCACATGCCATCTCCTCATTAGTTATACCCACGTGGGTGACTGAAATACGAACGAGGTCGGTGGCGGTAATGCACGTAATTTATGAAAGTTGCCAATCGCAATATAAAGTCAAGAGAAGAAAAGGCCTAGGAGGAGAGATGACTAGAAACGATTCGGTTGACCGTTTTATGTGTGGATTAATTGTCAGAGTAGAGGACCTTGTGCATTTCAGGTAAAATAACAACTCAATGTTTAYATCCCAGGACAAGTGCAAGCTAGCTAGCTAAATTACCATAAAGGTTTAATGCTATTTGACCTGTCCCTAAATTAATGTAATTGATTCAGAGTTTGTTTTGATATTTTAAAATGTGTGTCATTATCGCGTTTGGTGTGGGGGGGACAAAATAAATGGATGCACGATGGCACACGCGCGCAGCTGGTTTGGGTTCCATGTTAGCAGATAATAAGAAAAGACAATCAGTATTTACCTGGCTAAAAGAGAAGGAATATAATATCTATTGTTTACAGGAAACTCGTTCAACAATTTTAGATGAAGTTTTGTGGAAAAAGGACTGGGATAAAAAGGAATGCAATAAAATGCAAATGAATTACTTAAAAATCATACAATGTGATTTTCTGGATTTTTGTTTTAGATTCCGTCTCTCACAGTTGAAGTGTACCTATGATAAAAATTACAGACCTCTACATGCTTTGTAAGTAGGAAAACCTGCAAAATCGGCTGTGTATCCAATACTTGTTCTCCCCACTGTATATATAAAACGCAGGTAAATCACATTTTTGACTGCACGGGGCCTTTAAGACATATTGTTTGGAACAATATACAGTACATTTCCAGAGCGGGCTCTGCTAATTCTGAATGTATGATACATTTGATCAGCACCACCAACACAGTGAATATGAAATTGATTCAAAGGGAGCTCTTTCTCCCTTTGATGAATGTGCAATCCTTAAGCAGGGCTGTGAGTGGTTAATGACCATAATGTGACTGGTTGACTGTAATGTACATTTCTATGTTTAAAATATGAGAGCCCACCTTGGAAATTTGACGTGTGTCACGAATTCCTCCGAAGTCGGTCCCTCTCCTTGTTCGGGCGACGTTCGGCGGTCGACGTCGACAGTTTACTAGCCATTGCCGATTCTTCTTTCATTTTCCATTTGTTTTGTCTTGTCTTCCCACACACCTGGTTTCATTCCCATCAATTACATGTTGAGTATTTAACCCTCTGTTCCCCACATGTCCTTGTCCGGTATTGTTTTATGTAAGTGCTTGTGCACGTTATGTCTGGGGTTTTGTCCCATTATGATTATTGTGTTTTGTTCACGGTGATTTCTATCATTAAACTGCGCCGTTGGAACACAGTCTTTGCTCTCCTGCGCCTGACTTCTCTACCGCCAGTACGCACACCGTACAACGTGTTTGAAGAGTATAATATTGTTACAAACAACATGTCTAAAAATAAGATAAATCAGAAAGGGTAGTTTTGAGATATTCATATTAATATTTTTTATATTGAATAAATGAATGTACTTTTTTTTCAGAATCTACATATACTGCATATTTGAGAGCATACTATAAGAAGTATAATGACACCAAGATTTTGTCTGTATCATGTATGGTTCACAGATCATAGGGTCTTACAGGAGACATGTACAGTATACAGTAGGTCTAAAAAGGGCCTAAAATGGCAACTTTCATCATGATTTAAAAAAATATTGTTTGTGATACAAATGTCAAAAGCATGTCAAACATCCTTCCTCCCAATTAAGTTTATATTTACATTTACATTACATTTAAGTCATTTAGCAGACGCTCTTATCCAGAGCGACTTACAAATTGGTGCATTCACCTTATGACATCCAGTGGAACAGCCACTTTACAATAGTGCATCTAAATCTTTTAAGGGGGAGGGGATGAGAAGGATTACTTTATCCTATCCTAGGTATTCCTTAAAGAGGTGGGGTTTCAGGTGTCTCCGGAAGGTGGTGATTGACTCCGCTGTCCTGGCTCAGTGAAGGAGTTGTTCCATCATGGGGGGCCGAGCAGCGACACAGTTTTGACTGGGGCTAAGCGGGACTGTACTTCCTCAGTAGGTAGTGAGGCGAGCAGGCCAGAGGGATTGAACCAGTGCCCTTTTGTTGGGTGTAGGGCCTGATCAGACCTGGAGGTACTGAGGGTGCCGTTTCCCCTCACAGCTCCGTAAGGCAAGCACCATGGTCTTTTGTAGCGGATGCAGCGTCAACTTGGAAGCCAGTGAGAGAGCGGGAGGAGCGGGGTGACGTGAGAGAACTTGGAAAGGTTGAACACCAGAACGGCTGCGGATTCTGGATGAGTTGTAATGGGTTTAATGGCACAGGCAGGGAGCCCAGCAACAGCGAGTTGCAGTAATCCAGACGGGACTAACAGATGACAAGCCTGGATTAGGACCGGCGCCGCTTCTTGTGTGAAGGCCAGGGTGTACTCTATGCGGGATGTAGAGCATGAAAACCTACAGGAACGGGCCACGCCCTTGATGTAGTTAGAACGACAGGTGTTGTCCAGGATCACGCCAAGCGTTGCTTAAGCGCTCTGGAGAGGAGGACACAATTGTGAGTTTTGTCAACCGTGATGGCGAGATCATGACACGGGCAGTCGCTTCCCCGGGAGGAAGAGCAGCTCCGTCTTGCCGAGGTTCAGCTTGAGGTTGGGTTGATCCGTCGATCCACAGCTGACTATGTCTGCCAGGAACATGCAGAGATGCGATTCGCCACCTGTCATCGAATAGGGTGGAAGGAGGATCTGATGGCTATCACAGTTATCGAAACAGGCAGCGAATAGGTCTAGAAAGGATGAGAGCAGAGGAGAGAGAGTATAGATTTACGCATGCGGAGCGCCTCGTGATACAGAAAGAGCGTCTCAGTTGATGACTAGTCTTGAAACCTGACTGATTTGGATCCAAAGAAAGGTCATTCTTGAGAGAGGATAGCGGAGAGCTGGCCCAGGACGGACGTTCACGAGGTGGACAAGAGAAAAGAACAGAAAGGGGAATTTACTTGGTGTTCTGTAGTTGTTGACATCGGAGGGATCGAGTTGTAGGTTTTTTCAGAAGGGGTTGCAACTCTCGCTCTCTTGAAGACGGAAGGAACGTAGCCAGCGGTCAGGGATGAGTTGATGAGCCGAGGGGGTGAGGTAAGGGAGAAGGTCTCCGGAAATGGTCTGGAGAAGAGAGGAGGGGAATAGGGTTCAAGCGGGGCCAGGTTGTTGGATGCTGGCCGACCGTCACAAGACGCGAGACTTTTCATTGAGGAGAGGGGAAGAAAGAGGTCAGAGCACAGGGATAGCGGCCAGTGTGAGCAGAACCAGCAGGTTTGTCGTTTGACTTAGCAAAACGAGGATTCGATGTCTGTCGACCTTCTTTTTCACAAATGGTTAGACGAATATCTGTCAGAGAGGGAGGAGGGGGGGAGGGCGAGGTGGTTCAGGAGGGAGGAGAAGGTGGCAAAGAGCTTCCTAGGGTTAGAGGCAGATGCTTGGAATTTAGAGTGGTCGAGAAAGTGGCTTTAGCAGCAGAGACAGAAGAGGAAAATGTAGAGGGAGGGAGTGGGAAGATGTGCCAGGTCCGCAGGGAGGCGATTTTCCTCCATTTCCGCTCGGCTGCCCGGAGCCCTGTTCTGTGAGCTCGCAATGAGTCGTCGAGCCACGGAGCGGAGGGGGACCGATAATGCCGCACTGGAGGGATAGGGACGAGAGAGTCAAAGATGCAGAAAGGGAGGAACGAGGGTTGAGGAGGCAGAATCAGGAGATAGGTTGGAGAAGGTTTGAGCAGAGGAAGAGATGATAGGATGGAAGAGGAGGAGAGTAGCGGGGGAGAGAGAGCGAAGGTTGGGACGGCGCGATACCTCCGAGTAGGGGCAGTGGTGGAAGTGTTGGTCATGAGAGCGAGGAGGGAAAAGGATACAAGTAGTGGTCGGAGACTCGAGAGGGAGGTGCAATGAGGCGTTAGGAGAAGAACAGCATATAGTAAAGATGAGGTCGAGCGTATTTGCTGCCTTGTGAGTAGGGGGAAGGTGAGAGGGTGAGGTCAAAAGAGGAGAGAGTGGAAAGAAGGAGGCAGAGAGGAATGAGTCAAGGTAAGACGTGGGAGGTTAAAGTCTCCCAGAATAACCTCAGACTGTGAGAGGTGACCGTCCTCAGGAAAGGAGCTTTTATCAAGGCATCAATCCATGAGAACTCCCGAGGAACCTGGAGGGCGATAAATGATAAGGATGTTAAGCTTGAAGGGCTGGTAACGTGACAGCATGGATCCATAAAGGAGGCGATAGACAGATGGGTAGGACAGCGAGGAGAACCCATGTGAGAGATGAGGTCCGGCTAATGCACTTACAGGTGACTAGAAAGGTTAAAGCTGTGCGCAGGATTCCAAGGAGGCGTCCTAGCGACAGATGTAAGGGAGGAAGAACGAAGACCACTAGATGAGCTGCACAGCTTAACTCCCTCTTTGAGCCACTGACTCTTCGTGCGCAGCATCAGTGAGCCGGCAACGAAGAGAGAGCAGTAGGAGTTAGCAGTGTTTCGTTGTGAATCCATGTTCTCCGTCAGTAAGCAAGAAGTCGAGGGGACTGGCAGGGAGGCATAGGCTGAGATGAACTCTGCCCTTGTGGCGCATCGGCAGTTCAGAGGCTACCGAGAGACCTGAACTCACGGGTCCGTGCGCCGCTGGGCAACCACCAGATTAGCTCCAGGTCCGGCCGCTGGCTCCACGCGGTGTGGGCGTTTGTATGGTCTGTGGCCAGCAGAGGAGAGAACAGGGGATAGACAGACACATGTTGGACAGGCCTACAGAAGAGGTACGCGCTAACTGCAAAGGGAGATATTCGATTGACAACTGGCACACACGTTCTCGAATGTTTCAGGAGAAGTTAAGCTTACGTAAGCAAGAATCTGTTTGACTTAAAATGATTAAAATGATGACAGTTACTGCTGTAAGTTAGGCTAGCTGGCATGGCGGTTTGTTGACCTTTGGTAGGCTAGGCTGGCAGTGGCTGCGTTGTTGACATGCACTAATCAAGTCGTTCAGTTGAGTGTAATAGTTTCTACAGTGCTGCTATTCGGTAGACGTTTGCTAGCTGGCTAGCTGCTGGGCAGATAGCAGTGTAGACTACGTTAGGACGACGGAATACGATAATTACGCAATTATCTTTGATACAAAGAYGGCTATGTAGCTAGCTAAGAAGAAATTGCTAAGATTAGACAAATCAAACCGTTGTACTATAATGAAATGTAAKGAAATGTAATGWAAAGTTATACTACCTGCGGACCAAAGTGCGAATGCGACCGCTCGCTCCAACCCGGAAGTACGTTTTTTTCAGAATCTACATATATGTGAGAATTGCACTAACAATCTGACATAGCAAAAATATTTTTTGCTCCTGCTGGCGGAATCACTTTATCGCTTGTGTATTTTGGCTACTGTACATTGATATTTACATTTGGTGAAAGATTTGTGTAAATTGCAGTTAATAGCCTATGTCACTGTGGTTGTTGGAGCTGTTGTATGATGAACTTGGGTTTCATCAGGTTTATTTTTAAGAAAATCTGGCTTTGATAATAGCCAGTGCTTATCCAGCCACGACCTGTGCAGGCGTGTGTGTGTATGTATGTGTCTATGTGTGCATTTGTGTGTGTGTGTGTGTGTCTGTGTGTATGTTGCTGCTTAGTGTGCACTTGGTACCGTTTACAGGGATGAGGAAACCAGACATGGGGGCCCTTTGAGTTGTGGAGAAAATTAAATGAGTCAGGAAGCAAATTCATAAATTATTCCATCTCCAGGCGTGAGCCACTGAATTCTCTGGTATAACAAACTCAGCACAAGTGCCTCTGGCACGCAGTTAAGTGCACAATAATGCAGCATATCATTTTAATGCAGATTCTCCCAGCAAGGGGACTGGAACAGCAGTTGCGTTGGCAGCATTGGCAGCATCTGGGTAATATTTGTTTTCTGAATTTAGATGCTACTTTTTAACATGCCTGATTATTCCAACATTCTACTATGTAAGTAGCCTACATTTGCAAGCTCATGTGTATATTTTGTTGTATACTGGAGGGCAGAAAAAGCTAAAGAAATATGTATCGTGATACTAATGCTGTCAGGCTTCATGGATAATATTGACTTTATGAGCGATGGCGATATTTACCTGTTGAATGGATGGCTGCTTTGACTAATGAGCTTCTGAGATTTAATTTTCTTAACTCTTGGTTTTCAGTGGACTAAATTAAAATATCTAGGAATGGAGGGATGAGAAATGGATAATTATTGAAAACGTCGACAAATCCCTGTGGGCATATTGCAGGCTTTATGGGAACATTTGTCAATGCAGGTTTTTTTCTCTCTCTCTCTTTAACCAAGACCTTTTATCTCAGTTTCACTCATGTAATTCCATGGTTTCTTTGCAGAAATTCAGCCATGAATGACTGATTCACTCAGTCTCCTCTGAACTGTTGATGTTGAGTTGTGTCTGTTACTTGAACTCTGTGAAGCATTTATTTTGGCTGCAATCTGAGGTGCAGATAACTCTAATGAACTTATCCTCTGCAGCAGAGGTAACTCTGGGTTTTCCTTTCCTGTGGCAGTCGTCATGAGAGCCAGTTTCATCGTAGCTCTGGATGTTTTTTGCGACTGCACTTGAAAAAACTTTCAAAGTTCTTAACATTTTCCGGATTGACTGACCTTCATGTTTTAAAGTAATGATTGACTGTTGTTTCTCTGTTTAGTTAACTTCATATGGCTGCAATCCTGGTAACGGGATCGATATGACAACAGCCAGTGAAAGTGCAGGGCGCCAAATTCAAACAACAGAAATCTCATAATTAAAATTCCTCAAACATACATGTGTCTTATACCATTTTAAATGCAGAGCGCCAAATTAATATGAATTACTATGAAAATTATTATAAAATCAAACTTTCATTAAATCACACATGAAAGATACCAAATTAAAGCTACACTGGTTGTGAATCCAGCCAACATGTCAGAATTCAAATAGGCTTTTTGGCGAAAGCATACGATGCTATTATCTGAGGATAGCACAATAGTAAACAAAGAGAGAGAAGCATATTTCAAGCCTGCAGGTGCAACACAAAACGCAGAAATAAAAATATAATTCATGCCTTACCTTTGACGAGCTTCTGTTGTTGGCACTCCAATATGTCCCATAAACATCACAAATGGTCCTTTTGTTCGATTAATTCCGTCGATATATATCCAAAATGTTCATTTATTTTGGCGCGTTTGATCCAGAAAAACACAGGTTCAACTTGCTCAAACGTGACGACAAAATATCTCAAAGGTTACCTGTAAACTTTATCAAAAAATGTCAAACTACTTTTGTAATATAACTTTAGGATTTTTTAACGTTAATAATTGATAGAATTGAAGACAGGATGATCTGTGTTCAAAACAGGATTAAAACGAAATGTAGCATGCCGTTTTGGACATGCACTTCAATCAAACACGACACCCGGAGTGACTCGACTTCAAGATGGCCGTATTTCTTCATTACACAAAGGAATAACCTCAACCTATTTCTCAGACTGTTGACATCCAGTGGAAGCCATAGGAACTGCAAGCAATTCGCTTAGAAATCTGGTTTCCCAATGAAAATCTATTGAAAAGACAGTGACCTCAAAAAAAAATTCTAAATAGTTTGTCCTCGGAGTTTCGCCTGCCTAAATAAGTTCTGTTATATCACAGACATGATTCAAACAGTTTTAGAAACGTCAGAGTGTTTTCTATCCAAATCTACTAATAATATGCATATCTTATCTCCTGGGGATGAGTAGCTGGGAGTTGAATTTGGGTATGCTTTTCATCCAAACGTGAAAATGCTGCCCTCTACCCTAGAGAAATTAACATACATCTTGAATAACGTTCCAACCGGAGAATTACATTGACTTCAGTTGAGCGATGGAACGGAGCTGCCTCCCACCTGAACGCGCGTGGTCAAAGCGTGGTCACCTCATGGCTTTGGTTACTCATTCCTGTCTCCCTCGGCCCCCCTTCACAGCAGAGTCATCAGACAAAGTTCTATTGACTGTTGACATCTAGTGGAAGCCGTAGGACGTGAAAACTCATCCATATCCCGCTGTAATTTCAATGAGAGCTTGGTTGAAAAACTACCAGCCTCAGAAAAATTTCAAACAGGAAGTGGAACTTCTCAGGTTTTTGCCTGCCATATGAGTTCTGTTATACTCACAGACATAATTCAAACAGTTTTAGAAACTTCAGAGTGTTTTCTATCCAATACTAATAATAATATGCATATATTAGCAACTATGACTGAGGAGCAGGCCGTTTACTCTGGGCACCTCTGTGCACCTTTCATCCAAGCTACTCAATACTGCCCCTGCAACCATAAGAAGTTAAGCTGTTCTTGCCATAAAATTGACTTTTGTCTTTTACCAAATAGGGCTATCATCTGTATAACACCCGACCATGTCAAAACACAACTGATTGGCTCAAATGCATTAAGAAGGAAAGAAATTCCACAAATTAACTTTTAACAAGGCACACCTGTTAATTGAAATGCATTCCAGSTGACTACCTCATGAAGGTGGTTGAGAGAATGCCAAGAGTGTGCAAAGCTGTCATTAGGCAAAGGGTGGCTACTTTGAAGAATCTTGATATTAAAATATATTTTGATTTAACACTTTTTTAGGTTACTACATGATTCCATATGTGTTTTTTCATCATTTCTATGTTTTCACTATTAATCTACAATGTAGAAAATAGCAAAAATAAAGAAAAACCCTAGAATGAGTAGTTGTGTCCATTCTTTTGACTGGTACTGTATATGCACACTTCTTTCTCATTCACAGTATAAGTTTATTGTCACATGCACAAGTACAGTGAAATGCTTAACTTGTATACTATACCAACAGTGCAGTAATCAATATCAAAATAGTATAACTAATAACAAAATATGCATATATAATAAAGAAAACATGTGAAATAAGAAATAATCGTGGAAGCTATATACAGGGTCAGTTTCAATACCACGTTTACAATGCAGGGACACTGGAGTAGTTTGAGGTAGATATATACATGTAGGCGGGGATTTGGATAAATGACTGGTAGCAGGATAAATAATAATAGTACTTACATTCTGAAATCTTGCTCTGATTTATCATCTAAACGGTCTCAGAGATAACATGAAGTGTCATTTTGTTAGAAAAAAAACATTTTTCATATCCTTCAAAGGTCCATATAGCATGTACGATCGATGTTGTATTTCCACTCGTTCAATTTGCAACGAAAGGAATCTGTGAAAATCTCACCCTAAATGTTGTTTCAACGAGTCAAATCACATTCGTATCTATTCCTCAGAGATCCTAGAAGATAACAAGTCTTTACTATTTTATTAGGGGTGTAGTATATCCTATAGGACACCATATTTGGTCAGAGAGCGACGCCTTCATGGCAGGCGGATGACACGGGCGGCCATCACTTGAATGACTGTATCTTTGTCAAATAAGCACCAATTGGGGTCAAACAAAGCCAATGRGCTGGGCTTTATGGGAGTATCCGGAAATTATGTATATGTCGTAAAATGTAGCTACTAACCTTGTACGACAGCATGCCTTTTCATTTTGGACAAAAATTATAAGGATATTCAGAGTTATGAAGTTATGAAAACTGTTTGTTTTGTAAATGTTAAACTTATAATATGGCTACTAATACTTGGAAAGCTAAATCAAAGTCCAAGTATACAGATTTGACGATATTCTTGCAGAAAAATGGAATATGAATGCGAATGTCTCCTTCACGATTTGCCCAAATGTACCTGGGGACTTCACACTAAAAGTCTTGAGGTTCAGTCATTCTTGAAGTTATCCATCTTTACACATACACTGCTTCCATCTTGTGGACACTATCGGAATTACAACCAGAGTGATGGCTATAACAGTGACCATTCTCTTGCATTTGGTGGTAAAAAACAGGTTGTTTTTTTCTTTGTATTTTCTACTATATCTATTGTGTTATATTCTACTACATTCAATTCACATTTCCACAAACTTCAAAGTGTTTCCTTTGAAATGGTACCAAGAATATGCATATCCTTGCTTCAGGGCCTGAGCTACAGGCAGTTAGATTTGGGTTTGACATTTAGGCGAAAATTGAAAAAAGGGGGCTATCCCTAAGCAATGTAAGCGTGTGTGTGTGCAAGACTGTCATTGTAGGTGTGATAGGCGGATATACCGTGCCTTCAGAAAGTATTCATAGCCCTTGACATATTAAACATTTAGTTATGTTTAGGGATGAAAAGGATTGGAAAATTTAAGCCCTGGAATTTGGGGAATTTTGCTTAAAATTATCAAAAAAGTTAGCTTATAACAGTGAACCTTTTTTGTGGGATACACATAAGACAAYTCTAGTTCTTGTGGCATATGTTTGTTAATTTATCCCCAATTCAATGGAATTGCAACCCTCTGCATGCACAGTGCATTCTTCCATCACATGTGCAGTGCACTCTTCCATCACATGTACAGCTGATTCTCAAGTTCTTGCACACTAATGAGATGCTATTGATCCCACACTACTACACTGTCTGAGCCAAGGACTACATGCTTTCTGGTAAGTTTTGATTACAATACTGGGTGGGGTGTATATATTTTATAAGACATACACAAWTTTTTGTTAACTAGTAAATAGTAGCCTACAGCAAAGTGTGTTAAAATCATTTCTAACTTGTTAACTTCTGCTGGTTAGTTTTTGCTACCATGTGGGTTTTAGCTTGCTTGAGCCTTCTAACTGAGCTAACTGAGTGTTAATTCACCTGTTTCCATACATGTTTCATTTTAAAACATTTATCTTACAACGAAGTTGTTTAATCTAACCGCTTAACTATTTATCTGTACATGGAATTGTATTTGGGTTTTTCTTCCTTTTTTTTCTTCTAATCTTTACAGGAAAATGCTACAGGCACTATCTGATGTGTGGAGACATTTCACTGCAGCTCATGTAGAAGGAAAAGCTGTGTACATTTGCAAATACTGTGCCAAATCATTTGTGAAGAATGCAACAAAGATGCAGAATCATCTGGCCAAGTGCATAATGTTCCCTGGTCGCTCACAACAAACAACCACAGACAAAAGTCCCTCTACTTCTATTCGAGGTGAAAATGATGAATCAGAAACCTTATCGATAGCAACAGCTCATGGTCCTCCTGGAATCAGAAGTTTTTTTGACTCAATGGAGGAAAACACTGTAGTCAGAGAAATGCTGATGAATGTCTTGCTCGAGCTGTGTATGCAACTGGTTAACCTGTGATGCTCACAGGCAATGTGTATTGGAAGAGATTTCTGAATGTTCTTCGCCCAGCATACACCCCTCCAACCAGACATGCTTTATCTACTAATTTGCTGGATGCGGAGTTCAACAGAGTTCAAGTGAAGGTCAAGCAAATCAGAGAAAGCAGGCTGTATTGTAATCATCTCTGATGGGTGGTCTAATGTTTGTGGGCAAGGAATAATTAACTACATCATCCCCACCCCTCAACCAGTATTCTGCAAGAGCACAGACACAAGGGACAACAGACACACCGGTCTCTACATTGCASATGAGCTGAAGGCAGTCATCAGTGACCTTGGACCACAGAAATCATTTGCACTGGTGACAGACAATGCTGCAAACATGAAGGCTGCTTGTTCTAAAGTGGAGGAGTCCTACCCTCACAACACACCCATTGGCTGTGCTTCTCATGCATTGAATCTGCTCCTCAAGGACATCATGTATTCAGGACATAAAGTACATTTTATGACACATTTTTTAAAGTTTTACTTGTTGTCTTGTTACAAGCAGGATCCATGCTTTGGAATATGTGTATTCTGTACAGGCTTCCTTCTTTTCACTCTGCCAATTTTGTTAGTTTTCTGGAGTAACTACAATGTTGTTGATCCATCCTCCATTTTCTCCTATCACTTCTATCATTAAACTCTGTAAGTGTTTTAAAGTCACCATTGACCTCAAGGTGAAATCCCTRAGCAGTTTCCTTCCTCTCTAGCAAATGAGTTAGGAAGGACGCCTGTAACTTTGTAATGACTGGGTGTATTGACACACCATCCAAATTCTATTGGAGGGATGCRACACCATTCTTCCACAAGAAATTCCATAATATGGTGGGKTTTTTTAACCTTTATTTARCTAGGCAAGTCAGTTAGGAACAAATTCTTATTTACAATGACGACCTAGGAACAGTGGGTTAACTGCCTTGTTCAGGGGCAGAACGACAGATTT
Organism: Salvelinus sp. IW2-2015; assembly: GCF_002910315.2. Classification (NCBI taxonomy): domain Eukaryota; kingdom Metazoa; phylum Chordata; class Actinopteri; order Salmoniformes; family Salmonidae; genus Salvelinus; species Salvelinus sp. IW2-2015. Next base: position 21,258,182 of record NC_036863.1, on the reverse strand, counting down.
TTACCTTGTCAGCTCTAGCCAATTAGAGAGCCGGTAGCCTAGTGGTTAGAGAGTTGGGCCAGTAACCGAAAGGTTTCTAGATCAAATCCCTGAACTAACAAGGTAAAAATCTGTTGTTCTGCCCCTGAACGAGGCAGTTAATCCACTGTTCCTAGGCCGTCATTGTAAATAAGAATTTGTTTTTAACTGACTTTCCTAGTTAAATAAAGGTTAAATAAGAAATATATGCATGTGAACAACAGGCACAATGTTTTACACTAGTTACCTCAGCCACAATGTCAAAATGGTCTATATTGTAAAAATCAGCTTTTTAAATTTAATTTAAGGTTACGTTTCGGCATAAGGTTTACAGTGTGGTTAAGGTTAGGTTACTTTTTAAGAAGAGAAATTGTAGAAATAGGTGGGGTTTATGTCTTTGTGGTTGTAGTTGTGGTGACTAGTGACGATCAAGCACAACTCCGATATAGTGTTTTTTCTAAGAGATTCCGTGGTGTCACGAGTCCTACTTATGTCAGTACACTCGTAACAACCTAATCATTACAAAACTTCTATTCGATCAAATAAGACACATGTAGCAAATAAGCCATTCGATTTTTTGTTAACCAAATTCGATACCCTCTCATTGACCTCTATATATAAACTCCTTGCTTGGTTAAAAAAAAAGGAAAAAAAAGATGCCACCTGTTGGAGAACACAGATTCTGGGCCCAGTTAACCCTCTCACTTCGCCTCTTCTGTCTGTTTTTATACATTAACCTAAGCATGATGGGATGTTATTGCTTAATTAACTCAGGAACCACACGTGTGGAAGCACCTGCTTTCAATATACTTTAGCCCTCATTTACTGAAGTGTCTCCATTATTTTGGCAATTACCTGTATGATCATCTGCACTTTGTTTGACTTTCTATACGCCTTTCACATGGCAACGTCATGCCAGAGACTGTGCTGGTTTGTGTTGGTTTCAGCTGTCCTTTGAAAAGCATGAGCTGGCGCACACCCCAAAAAGTTAGTAGAGGTGCTGACTAAAGGCGAGTAAACTGTAGGCTATAAAAATAAATAGAGTCGCACACTTTATATATAAACTCCCAATAATATATTGGGTAAACCAATGTGTCCTTTGGCCACAGTTTTAGCCTGTCTCTCAATATCTCTCTCTCTCTCCCTATCTCCCCCCTCTTTCTCTCTCCCTCCCTCCCTCTCTCTCTGTTCCTCTGCCTCTAGCCCCTGGGGTTCCAGTTAGCTCTGCAAACTGTCACTTGAAAGTAGCTCTGGCGCTGACAGATTGATTTCTCTCCCTCAAAAGTTTACGTCTCTGCAGATCTATAAATACACACTGCCTAATATTGAGTTCCATTTTGATGTGCAATAGTGCCAAAATTGATTGGTAATATGTTTTGAATGCACTCAGCCCGATTCTTTACGGGGTGAGACTACTTACCCGTTATAATAGCACTCAATCAAAAGTCAAGCCAAGGTTGATCTGGCATCAGCATTATGTCATTATTATTAAACCTACACAGCACTAAGGTCTAATATGCTGAAACAAACACCCCATGCATCTTGGAAAAATGAAGCCAACAATTGGTATTAAACAAAGGCAAAGCTAAACTGTAGCTTTTAGTGTGTGTTTAGAGAGAGTTTGTTTGGCTAATAACTTCTCAAATAATATTTTTCCAGTTCCATCCACTGACACCTTGTCATGTATAGTAGTCCACACATGGGATTCATGTGTATACAATCCCCCCTTCCATTTCAAACACACACAGAATAAGAGCATGAACAGTGGCGGACTTACAATTAGGAAGAAGAGGAAATTGCCTCACGTCTCATTTCATCAGGGGCCAGGTAAACTGGGCATAATAATAAAATATATATATATTAGTAATAAATAATAATACAATAACTTCTCCGCTCGAGGCCCCCCATTCTCTGCTCGAGGCTCAGCTCACTGCTCTTTTCCGGTCTTGCTTCAGCAGGTTGGTTCAGCAGCAGCAAAATCTGCAGATAGCTTCAAAGTTGCAAAGGAAATATATGTAAGGACTGGGTGTCGGAGTGCGAAGTCAGGCGCAGGAAGACAGAGGATACAATGATCACGTTCATTTAATGAACCACTGACAAACAACGGCTACCCCACTTGACACTGGGTGCTCCCAATAAACTGTCCCAGACACGGGGAACGAAAACAGTTCAGAAAAATGCACACTAACACAAACACGTAACGTCAGACTAACAAACACCAAGCTTACAATAAAACAATCCCGCACAAAGAAACGGGCGGGCCGGCTGACAGATAAAGCCCAACTAATTACGAACAAACACAAAACAGGTGTAACCAATGAACACATAAGGAGGGGGAGGAAAAAGATCAGTGGCAGCTAATAGGCCAGTGACGACGACCTCCGAGCGCCACCCGAACGGAAGGAGAGCCTGCCTCGGTCGGAGTCGTGACAGTACCCCCCCCCCCCCCCCCGTATCGTATACGCTGGGGACCCCTCGATGTCCAGAGGGGGAGGAGGGACCTCCAGCACCTCACCGTCCTGCAGGGGATCAGCTACCACCGGCCTGAGGAGAGACACATGAAACGAGGGGTTAATACAATAATAGGAAGGGAGTTGTAATCGATAACACACCTCGTTTATTCTCCTCAGGACTTTGAAGGGCCCTACACACTGCGGACCCAGCTTCCGGCAGGGCAAGCGGAGGGGCAGGTTTCGGGTCGAGAGCCAGACCCTGTTCCCCGGTACAAACACGGGGGCCTCACTGCGGTGGCGGTCAGCACCCCTTTTCTGCCGTCACTAGCTTGTTGGAGGGATTCCTGGACGGCCCTCCATGTCTCCTTGGAGCGCTGCACCCATTCCTCCACCGCAGGAGCCTCGGTCTGGCTCGGATGCCATGGTGCCAGGACCGGCTGGTACCCCAATACACACTGAAAGGGGGACACGTTAGTAGAGGAGTGGCGTAGTGAGTTCTGGCCATTTCGGCCCAGGGGATGTATCTCGCCCACTCCCCTGGCGGTCCTGGCAATACGACCGCAGAAACCTACCCACCTCCTGGTTCACTCTCTCCACCTGCCCATTACTCTCGGGTGATAACCGGAGGTCAGGCTGACCGAGACCCCCAAACGCTCCATGAACACCCTCCATACTCGGGACGTGAACCCCGATCAGAAACGATGTCCTCCGGCACCCCGTAGTGCGGAAGACGTGGGTGAATAATGCCTCTGCAGTCTGCAGGGCTGTAGGGATACCGGGCAACGGGAGGAGACGCAAGACTTAGAGAACCGATCCACAATCACCAGAACCGTAGTGTTCCCCTGAGACGGGGGAAGATCGGTCAGGAAATCTACGGATAGATGCGACCAAGGCCGTTGTGGAACGGGGAGGGGTTGTAACTTCCCTCTAGGAAGGTGCCTAGGAGCCTTACTCTGAGCGCATACCGAACAGGAGGACACATAAACCCTAACGTCCCTAGCCAAGGTAGGCCACCAATACCTCCCCCGAAGGCTCTCCACTGTCCTCGTCACCCCAGGGTGACCTGAGGAGGGTAGGACGTGAGCCCACCGAATTAATTTGTCCCGAACACCAAGCGGCACGTACTTCCGCCCCGCCGGACACTGAGGAGGAGCGGGTTCTGCCCGTAACGCCCGCTCGATGTCCGAGTCCACCTCCCACACCACTGGTGCTATCAGCCTTGAGGTGGGAAGGATGGGAGTAGGTTCGGTGGACCGCTCGATAACCCAGAAAGGAGACGGCTCGTTTGGAGAACACACACTTCTCAGCCTTGACATATAGGTCATGCTCCAGCAGTCTACCAAGCACCTTGCGTACCAGAGACACATGCGCGAGTGTGAGGCGTGAGTGGCTGAGTAGATCAGAATGTCATCGATATAAACAACCACTCCCTGCCCGTGCAGGTCCCTGAGAATGTCGTCTACAAATGATTGGAAAACGGCTGGAGCATTCTTTAACCCATACGGCATGACGCAGTACTCATAATGGCCCGATGTGGTACTAAATGCGGTTTTCCACTCGTCTCCCTTCCGAATACGCACCAGACTATACGCGCTCCTGAGATCCAGTTTTGTGAAGAACTGCGCTCCGTGAAATGATTCCATTGCCGTRGCAATGAGAGGTAGTGGGTAACTAAACCCCACTGTGATGGCATTTAGACCTCTATAATCARTACACGGACGCAAAYCTCCCTCCTTKTTYTTCACAAAAAAKAAACTTGAGGAGACGGGTGAGATGGAGGACCGAATGTACCCCTGTCCCAGAGACTCAGTGACATATGTCTCCATAGCCACCGTCTCCTCCTGGGACAATGGGTACACGTGACTCTTGGGAAGCGCAGCGTTTACCTGGAGATCTATCGCACAATCTCTTCCCGGTCGATGAGGTGGTAATTTAGTCGCTTTCTTTTTACTGAAAGCGATTGCCAAATCGGCATACTCGGGAGTCCCTGGTCTGGACTTTCCACCGACGTGGCACCGATGGAAACTCCCAAACACCTTCTAGAACACTCCTCTGACCACCCCTGGAGAACCCCCTGTCTCCACGAAATTTTAGGATTGTGCCGGGCCAGCCAGGGAATCCCTAGCACCACTGGAAACGCAGGCGAATCAATAATATAAAGACTGATACGCTCTTTGTGATTCCCCTGCGTCACCATGTCCAGGGGAACCGTGGTCTCCCTGACCACCCCTGACCCTAATGGCCGGCTATCTAGGGAGTGCACGGGAAAGGGAGAATCTATCGGCACAAGCGGAACACCTAACTTAAGAGCGAGTCCGCGATCCATAAAGTTCCCAGCTGCGCCTGAATCGACTAGCGCCCTATGCTGGGAAGAGGGAAAARATGWAAGAAAAAAAATKAAGACAAACATGTGACCAACAGGGGGTTCTGGGTGAGTTTGGTGCTGACTCACCYGGGGTGATCGAGAAGCSTTCCGCCTGCMATCTCRACTCCCAGACGGACCCCCCCAGCACCGATCGGCCGTGTGTCCTCTCCGACCACAGCTGGTGCAGGGAGAGCCCCCTCCTCCGGTACCCCTCGGCCCAGCCCCTCCCAACTCCATCGGAATGGGAGCGGAGGTGCTGGGTGGTGGAACGCACAGGACCCTCTCCGAACGCCCGCGGGCAGAGCGGTGTCCCGACACGCTAGCTCTCTGCGGACGTCCTCCCGGAGACTACACCGGTAGTGGTCAATAAGGGCCCTGTCATTCCACCCAGATCCTGCTGCCAAGGTCCGGAACTCCAGCGCGTAATCCTGGGCACTYCTCTTCTCCTGCCTGAGATGGAATAGTCGATCTCCCACCGCTCGGCCTTCTGGAGGGTGGTCAAACACGAAATGAAATATCTACATAGGCATACAGAGGCCCATTATCAGCAACCATCACTCCTGTGTTCCAATGGCACGTTGTGTTAGCTAATCCAAGTTTATAATTTTAAAAGACTAATTGATCATTAGAAAACCCTTTTGCAATTATGTTAGAACAGCTGAAAACTGTTGTCCTGACTAAAGAAGCAATACAACTGACCTTCATAAACTAGTTGAATATCTGGAGCATCAGAATTTGTGGGTTCGATTACAGGCTCAAAATGGCCAGAAACAAATAACTTTCTTCTGAAACTCGTCAGTCTATTCTTGTTCTGAGAACTGAAGGCTATTCCATGCGAGAAATTGCCAAGAAACTGAAGTTCTCGTACAATGCTGTGTACTACTCCCTTCACAGAACAGCGCAAACTGGCTCTTACCAGAATTGAAAGAGGAGTAGGAGGCCCCGGTGCACAACTGAGTAAGAGGACAAGTACATTAGAGTGTCTAGTTTGAGAAACAGACACCTCACAAGTCTTCAACTGGCAGCTTCATTAAATAATACCCGCAAAACACCAGTCTCAAAGTCAACAGTGAAGAGGCGACTCCGGGACGCTACAAGGATATTTCTAAGTGACCCCAAACTTTTGAACGGTAGTGTATATTTCATATCAATATTAATATAATCCAAGTTTTTCTTACAGTAGTAGAAACAAGTATACTTAATAACCCTGAAAGAGTTCCTGTGCATTGTTTCACACGATATGATTGCAAACGTGACTTTCTTTGAAAGTAACGCTGCAGCAATGAAGTTCTTTCAAAGCGGGGCGAAGAAAATAAAAACAAAGGCAGAAGATTTTAACAGAAAAATGACTTAAGTTAACACACTTCTTTAGTATCAAGACTGTTAATACTGCCATCGTCGTCGAGGCAAAGGACAAGACGACGAGCCCAGAGATAGGCCCAGGCCTAGCTAGCACTTCAACAACCACTAGCATTAGCCTAGCTATAACTTAAACCAGTAGCATTACTGCCTCTGCTGCTGTCGGTGGCTCATCATCATCAGTACCAGCTAGCAATAGCAGCAGCGCCGCGGTTACTAATGTCGAACCAGAGAGAGAGCTCTGCGAGGATTATGCACTCACACTGCCTTTCTAGAGTTCAACTACTCCACTGATCTGCTGCCTCTGCTAACTGACTAAGGTGAGTATTCATTCATCCCACCTCATCCTGTCTTTGAATGGTTCTCTCCCTCCTCCACTAAAATATTAAAACTCCAAACTTTAGCTTAGACACACACACACATTATCCACAGCCACACACACAACACACACACACACACACACACACACACACACACACACACACACACACACACACACACACACACACACACACACACACACACACACACACACACACACACACACACACACCATATAACCATCATTTGTGTCCCAGCAGCCCTTGGGGTTTCTCAGACTAATGGAATCTGGTCTCCACACACACTGGCACATTAACAGTTAACACAGACACATTCATTTAGAGACAAGTCCTGCTGGAGGGTGTGCGTGTATGTGAGTGTATGTTGGGGCAGGGTCTGTGTTGTTTGCCTTCTCTTGCTGAGTGAGACCACTTTTAGCTGCAGTTGTATGAAGCTTTTGATTGGCCACCAGCCTGTGTTTAGTCAAACTATACAAATCCCTCGGGCTCTGGTGCCTTTTCACAAAATCTCCAGGGACAAAAATCCCATCTTAAAGGAATTGTTTTGTCTATGGCCTTCAGGAAACATTTAGGCTATTACAAAATGACAGAGCATTAAGAACAGAGTTGGCTGCCAACTACCAATATCGACTTATATGATTGTGTGTGTGTGTGCATGTGTGCGTGCATGCGGGCGTGTGGAGTTATTATATTGTATAGTAAAATCCTCATTCTGTGTAAAGGACCTTTGTCTGCATAKAATGCCTCTAATACTTGCCTCAATGCTTAATTTCTTGACCAACATTCACTTAGGAATCCAGTTATTCATTATTAAGTTTTTTTGGCATGAATAATACACCATGGTTCAAGCTCTCTAACCCCCTGATTTTCTTCTTCTGGCCGTTGCCCATGGCATTGCACATGGCAATTGTAAATTGCTTCCATTGCTTCCGTTGACTTGTACCGGTGTCCTTACCCCACCTCCTTCCTAAAAAATGGAAAATAATTTGGGCTCCAATTAGAGAGGAGCTTGGTGCATCCATGGGAGGAATGATAAGAGAGATTAAGAGCTTTTCACCGTGTTATGGTATGGGGGGGCAACCCACGCTACCAGGATTCCACACTCCATCCCCCAGGTGGCAGCATCAACCATGACCAAACCAGGAAGCCTTGATAAGTATATCTGGTTCAGCCAATTAAGATTATCATCAGTCAGTGTCCGAAGTTGCAAGTTGTGAGGCTGCTGGTTTGTTTGGTGGCCATGAGGCCTTTCACTTTGGTTTTGAATCTTTAGTTTAGGCATGCCTGCTTGTAGTTTTCATTTTTGTATATATTTGTTTTCGTCACCATTTGAACATAATAATCCACTTGGGCTCACTGACCCAAGGGAGGCAAGACAGAGCTGGCGCTGGACCTAAGGTAAGGTTGCTGCCCAGAAAAAACAGGGGACGTCCTGAGGACATTTGGTGACTTTCCCATTAGGTCCCTTGAGGGTTTCGGCTCAACGTTATCCCACTGACTTTCTGAGAACATTCTAAGAACATTGTGTGATGGTCCAAAGGGAATGTTCTCTAGGGGACCTTTGTCTAGTTCCCTGTACATTCCCCGGACCATGTAAGGACCTTTTTAGGATGTTCTCAGGACTTTCATTTTACTAGTCCTTAGGGCGTGATGTTCCCAAGGGAATGTTCTCTGTGTGACATTTTTATAGTTCCCGATTTGTCCCTGGGAAATTTGTAGGATGTTTTTGGATCCCCTAAAAGTTTTTGGGACGTTGTGTCATAGTCCCCTGTAGGTTTTGTCTAGTTCCCAGTTTTCCCCAGGGACATCCCCAAGGAAGTTTTTAGGATGTTCTTGGGACGTTGTGCCAAGGTCCTCTGGAGTTTTTGTCTTGTTCCCAGTTTGTCCCGGGGAAGTCCCCAAGGATGTTTTTAGGACTTTCTTGGGAYATTGTGTTATGGTCCCCTGAAGGTTTTGTCTCGTTCCTGGTTTTCCCCGGGGAGGTTCCCAAAGACGTTTTTAGGAGGTTCTTGGAATGTTGTGTCATGGCCCCCTGGAGGTCTCCTGTACATTTTTGTGATGTTGTGTCATGGTCCCCTGGAGGTTTTTGTCACGTGATGGTCCCAGGTGTCCCAAACTATTATAAATAAAATAATGAAATTGTATGGGGGTTTTAAGATAAGCGGTATGCTGTTCAGCTAAAATAGTGTAAAAACCTTTAATCAATGACAATATGGTTACATTTGACATGATCACATAGTACTGACTTTTCAGTATAACCCCACCTAGGATTTGAACTCACAACCTCCAGATTTAGGCTATGCTGCTCTTTCTGCTGCGACACAAAGTCTGTAGAATTTCAGAAGTCCCCTACACCACATGTCAAACTCATTCCACTGACGGCCGAGTGTCTGCGGGTTTTTGCTCTTCCCTTGTACTTGATTGATGAATAAAGTTCACTGATTAGTAAAGAACTCTCCTCACCTGGTTGTCTAAGTCTTAACCAAAAACCAGCAGACACTAGGCCTTCCATGGAATAAGTTTGAAACCCCCATTCATTACCTATAATATACCTCTGCACTTAACAAAAGAGTGCAATCTGCATTGCTATTTTAGTTATCAGTTAATCTGACTATTCTCTCATTAATTTAATTAATTATTTCAGTTATTTGAGTTTGGGTTTTCAGTATAATTGTCTAATGTTGGACATATTTTTCTGTTTTAATGTTGAATCGCTATGATAAATATACTGAACAAAAATATAAACGCAACATGCAACAATTTCAAAGATTTTACTGAGTTACAGTTCATATAAAGAAATTAGTCAATTTAAATGATTTCATTAGGCCCTTATCTATGGATTTCACATGACTGGGAATACAGTTAAGCACTTGTTGGTCACAGATAACTTTTAAAAAAGGTAGGGGTGTGGAGTTCGAACCACTTTGGACGTGAGCTGCAGCTACATGCCTCTCTGGTCTGATATGTTCATTCTTAACCCCTCAATTTATACAGTTCTTCAAAAGGGGCAGTTGGTCAGGCTGACWCGCTCTCTGATGTCACTCAAGGGGGCGATGACTACTCACTTGTACAAAGTTATAGAAACAATATCCTCTTATAGATTCTAAGATCACATCCCTCTCTTAACATTTTTCATATTTCATACACAACGGGGAGGATGGCGACTTCGTACATGTAGTGTATATACTTTTCAAGTTACAGTATTTCCTTTATAATATTTTTAATGACATCACAAAATAACAACCCATATGACATTATAATTATTTAGATCGCCTTTGACCATTCCCCACATTCTATGTTAGAAATATTGTTCCAGTATTCACTTTAGAACGTGTTAGAGTATAGGCGGGAAAACGTCTGTGAACAAGACACATTCCTGTGTGAATTTGGAGAGGGAGATAGCTGAAAGTTCTAATCCATGATTTACAACAGGGTGTGAACTGTCAACCCCCCACCAGTTCCCCTCTCCCCCCTTCTGTAGGTGAGAGGGGGTCTGGCCGAAGTCATCCACTGCAAAGCTGATCTGACCCATCTTGATCCTCACAGGACAGTCATGACAATCGTCTGTAGCGTCCAAACAGTTTGGCCTACAAACTATTATTACCCCTCTATGGAAAGATTAGACTCTCATGAATATGCGTCTTGTGACTCGTCCGAAGGTGGTACAGCTGATCTGCCAACTTCTGTCTGTWGCATCCGACCAGTTTGGGCTACACACTAATGGTGACACTCTCTGTAATGACACTCTCTGAAATCATGAACACGTACATATCGGTTGTTTGTTCTAGGGCAACCACAGGCCTCAGAAGACTCATCTGAAGGTCCCCCGGTACCAGTCAAAAAAAATAGTAGTACTGTATATATGGAGACTGTTTAGTGACAAAAATGTGTGGTTAAATACATGTTTCTTAGGCGGCAACTGAGCAAGAGACATTCAACTTTTTTGCAACTGTTGACAGGGTAACCTGATGCAGCAAGCAGCATTGATCAAGTTTTAAATTCCGCTGATAAAACAGAATGCAATGCACTTCTTTCATTTCTTTACATTCATAACAGTAACTTCGCAGTTCGCCATACTTGTAAATCATTTGTATATAATTACCTTGTAATAATTTTCCTGTTATGGTGAATAAAAAGTTGGCTACGGTTAAACTCAAAATGTTGTCAGATGTTGTGGTAATTATATAAGCTGGCTAGCCAGCTAGATCGCAACAAACCAAAACATTATCTAGAATGCATCAGTTTGGAAGTGGTTTTGTCGCAAAATCCTGCAACCTACTGTACAGTTCACCAGAAGCATCTAAAATAAGGTTACAATGACACACTTAATTTGAATGTTGTTAAAATCCAAATAATCTTGTTATAACAGTTATGCTGCTCGCGACTTTTATTTGCCCTTTAATTTGCATTGAAACATATCATTTTAGGACATCGAAAATCTTCATATTAGCACATTGAGCGGCTAGGTGTGTGCGTGTGCGTGTGCAGGTGTGTGTGTGTGTGTGTGTGTGTGTGTGTGTGTGTGTGTGTGCGAGGAAGAGGAAGATAGAAAAAGAGAGAATGAGAGAGCGATAGAACGTGACAAGGAGAGAGAAAGAGGTGCTTGGGTGTGTAATGTTTTATTTAGRCTCTCTGCAGGTCTCTCTCTCATAGGGTAGACAACCCCTAGGCTGATGCAAGCTTCCTCCCTCAATTATGTTGTCACGCTTGGGAAATGATGTCTCTCTTTTATCCTTGATTCACTTTTACAGCCCCTGTCTTTGTTTTCTTGGCTCCTGGCTTAAGCCTGTTTGATGTCTCTTCATCTCCCTCACTGTCCTTCAACACATTTTCTTTGTCCTGAAGGTCCCACTTGGGAAGAGTGCGCACTCTTCCTCTTTGTGTTTGTGCTGGCTGCCTGCTTTGTGGTCTAACCTGGATGGAGGTGAAACATTTGGAGAGGTGTTGAGTCTGGCCAGGTCTGAGCACTTCAAGCCAATCAAGTAGACTTTTGGACCTAACATAGCAAAGGTTCAGTGATCTACTCTTGTGTGATGAGTAGCCTTGCCTTTTAGAAGAGTCATTTCAGCTAAGAGAGTTAATGCCTCAGCTTCAGCTCAGTGGGCCAACACAGTCTTGAGTCATACAAAAGCCCCAGGTCACACTAACAATTTATTTTCTACATTGTCACAGGAGGAAGAAAATCGGAAATGCTAATTTTGTTATTCTTTATGTGGATGATAATTATTCAGCAGAAAGCTGACCAGAGAAATATGACAATCGCATGACTCACAAACCATTCATGTAAATAGCAGTTCATGTAAATACATAATGCAATATTTATGATCGAACACAAGGCCCCATTATGACCATTATTATGATAAAATAATCTGCAGCCGTACCACCCTGCCGCTCAGTGCAGCAGCACTAAGCAGGGGAGGGCGGGTTAGTGCTTGGATGGGAGACCTATTGAGGACAACAGAATGCTGATGGAAAGGTGGATCACTTCTCACTAGACCATATTGAATGTCATTATACCATAACCCAGTACCGCAGGACACTGCCCTGGTGGAGATGCAGTCTTTCAAATTAGATGTTGTAGTGAGACATCCACATTCAATGACCATTAGTTACAGTGCCTTCAGAAAGTATTCACACCACTTGAATTTTTCCACATTTTGTTGTGTTATGTTTTATAAGGTGTGATTAAAATGTATTTAATTGTMATTTTTTGTCAACGATCTACACAAAATTCTCTGTAATGTCAAAGTGGAAGAAAAATTCTAACATTTGTCAAATATTTATGAAACTAATATACACTGAGTGTACAAAACATTAGGAMCATAATATTGAGTTGAAGTTCTAGACACTGCTGGTACCTACTACCATGCCCCATTCAAAGGCACTTAAATATTTTGTCTTGCCCATTCACCCTCTGAATGACACAAATACACAAACCATGTCTCAATTATCTCAAGGCTTAAAAATCCTTCTTTAACCTGTCTCTTCTCCCTTTCATCTACACTGATTGAAGTGGATTTAACGAGTGACATCAATAAGGGATCATAGCTTTCATCTGGATTTACCTGGTCAGTCTACGTCATGGAAAGAGCAAAACGCAGCAGACACTAGGCCTTTCATGGAATAAGTTTGACACCCCTGCCCTTCATTACCTATAATACACCGCTGCACTTGACAAAAGAGTGCAATCTGCACTGCTATTTTATTTATCAATTAATCCGACTATTGAATTATTTCAGTTATTTTAGTTTGGGTTTTCAGTATAGTTGTCTAATGTTGGAGATGTCATTCTGTTTTAATGTTACCCCTGAATCACAGTTCATATAAGAAAATCAGTAAATTTAAATACATTCATTAGGCCCTAGTCTATGAATATCACATGACTGGGAATACAGATATGCATCTTTTGGTCACAGAAAAAAGAAGGTAGGGGCGTGGATCAGAAAACCAATCAGTATGTGGTGTGACCACCATTTGCCTCATGCAGCGCGACACATCTCCTTCGCATAGAGTTGATCAGGCTGTTGATTGTGACTGGCCTGTGGAATGTTTTTCCCACTCCTCTTCAATGGCTGTGCGAAGTTGCTGGATCTTGGTAGGAACTGGAACACTGTCTTAGGCGTCTCACAGTACGGACATTGCAATTTATTGCCCTGGCCACATCTGCAGTCCTCATGCCTCCTTGCAGAATGCCTAAGGCACATTCACGCAGATGAGCAGGGACCCTGGGCATCTTTCTTTTAGTGTCTTTCAGAGTCAGTAGAAAGGCCTCTTTAGTGTCCTAAGTTTTCATAACTGTGACCTTAATTGCCTACCGTCTGTAAGCTGTTAGTGTCTTAACGACCGTTCCACAGGTGCATGATCATTAATTGTTTATGGTTCATTGAACAAGCATGGGAAAGTGTTTAAACCCTTTACAATATAGATCTGTGAAGTTATTTGGATTTTTACGAGTTATCAGGGTCCTGAAAAAGACAGGGTCCTGAAAAAGGGACGTTTCTTTTCTTGCTGAGTTTCTGATCATTTTAGGGAAAGATCAAGCCCCACGGGGTTAAATAAGGGCTTCTTGTATCTCTGAACTTTCTTATATCTCCTAGATATGGGACAGACATTTCAAAATCTTATTCCTAATGATTTATTTTTTGCTATTAATGAATGTGCTATGCAGTGCGTTTCTATGGGCTATAGTAGCAAAGGCCAAATTCAACATATATATACTTTTTATCTAAAGGCCACCTAAAACTCTAAGTCAAATAGCTATGACCATCTTAACCCCCCCCCCCCCCCAAAAAAAAAACGTATTTAGGCTCGCCATAACAAAGGGGTTGCATATTGACTCAAGACGTTTMAATTTTTCATACTTAAGTCATTTGTAAACATTTCTACATTATGGCGTATTGTGTGTAGGCCAGTGACCAAAAATCTCAATTTAATCAATTTTAACTTTCTGATGGCCGATCCTATGATATAGTCACTTTGGTGCTTTGGAACTGCTCCTTATTAATATCAAATAAATATAATAGTGTGGTGGTCTAAGTATCATTTGCAACACAATACGGGTTGCAAGTGTGTGTTGTGTGCTCTGTGGCAATAGTACTATGTATGTAAATTAAATCTCCCAGTAGCTCATGTCATCCATGCCTCACAGGGCACAAAGTCACGTGACAGGCACGTTTCCACCAGACAATCAAAGAGTGACTTAATTACTGTGTTCCGTTGATGGGGCGTTGTTTCCAGGGCAGGGATGTGAAAAGGCAGGCCGGATTACTGACGGAGAGACAGTAGACACAAACGGTGTTCCGCAGCTAGACAATTAGAACCGTTTTTGCTCCTCTCAGCACCACTAGCAACTCACTGTTTCCCCAAGCTATGTGTCTGTCTTCTAAAGAAAGAGAGAATATAGTCAGGGGGGGAGTGAAGGAGAGAGAATTATGAGGAAGATAAGGAAGGATGGGGTTCAGGAAAATTGTTGCGAGGCGAGAAGAGGAAAAAAGAATCACCTCATGAAATATCTCATTGTCAGACGGCCCTTAGATTTATCAATGGTGTTCTCTTCCCCCACGTTTYAGATAATTGGAAGTTTGCTGGTGTGTGCACCAAGCACAAACTAAAGAAATCATATTTTGGTGGGACCTTGACAGGTTAGACAGTGGTGTAAAAAATAACAAATGCTGTCAAGAGAAGAATCAGAGTGTGTCTCCTAGGTGAGGCAACTTTCCCTCTAAAGGTATACCAAACAAAAATGTGTGCATCTGGAAGCATCAGTCTAACAATAGCTGAGACTTTTCTGTCTGCTTTCATGTTAATATTGTTACTTGAATCGTATAGCACCAAAACCTCATTGATTTATTATTAGTTTAGCTGCCTTTGATTGGTCAGGTGATCAGGAGTATGAAGATGACTTACAGCGCCTTCATAAGTTATTCATACCCCTTGACTTATTCCACATTTTGTTGTGTTACAGCCAGAATTAAAAATTGATTCAACTTCTTTTGGTAGGGGGCAGTATTTTCACGTCCGGATGAAAAGTGTGCCCAGAGTAAACGGGCTGCTACTCAACCATAAAAACTAGATATGCATATTATTAGTAGATTTGGATAGAAAACACTCTGAAGTTTCTAAAACTGTTTGAATTATGTCTGTGAGTATAACAGAACTCATATGGCAGGCAAAAACCTGAGAAGTTCCACTTCCTGTTTGGATATTTTCTGGGGGTGCCAGATTTTCAACCAMGCTGTCATTGACAATACAGAGAGATATGGATGGGTTTTCACTTCCTACGGCTTCCACTAGATGTCAACAGTCAATAGAACTTTGTCTGATGACTCTATTGTGAAGGGGGGCCGAAGGAGACAGGAATGAGTAATCACTTCCATGAGGTGCCCACGCATTGAACTGGAGCGTTCACATGAGAGTGAGCTCCGTTTCATCGGTCAATTGAAGTCGATGTAATTCTCCGGTTGGAACGTTATTCAAGATGTATGTTAACAACATTCTAAAGATTGATTCAGTACATCGTTTGACATGTTTCTACTGACTGTAACGGAACGTTTGGACATTTTGTCACGTTATAGTGGACGCGCTTTGAGACTTTGGTTAGGGAGTAGCTAACTGGACATAAATAACGGACATTATCGAACAAATCAAGCATTTATTGTGGACCTGGGATTCCTAGGACTGCATTCTGATGAAGTTCATCAAAGGTAAGGAAACATTTATCATGTATTTTCTGGTTTCTGTTGACTCCAACATGGCGGCTAATTTGGTTATTGTTCTGAGCTCCGTCTCAGATTATTGCATGAATTGCTTTTTCCGTAAAGTTTTTTTGAAATCTGACACAGTGGTTGCATTAAGGAGAGGTATATCTATAATTCCATGTGTATAACTTGTATTATCATCTACATTTATGATGAGTATTTCTGTTGAAACGATGTGGCTATGCAAAATCACTTGATGTTTTTTCAACTAGTGAATCTAACGCGCCAATGTAAACTCAGATTTTTTGTTATAAATATGAACTTTATCAAACAAAACATGCATGTATTGTGTAACATGAAGTCCTATGAGTGTCATCTGATGAAGATCATCAAAGGTTAGTGATTCATTTTATCTCTATTTCTGGTTTTTGTGAAAGCTATCTTTCGCTGGAAAAAAGGCTGTGCTTATTGTGGTTTTACGGTGACCTAACATAATCGTTTGTAGTGCTTTCGCTGAAAAGCATATTTGAAATCGGACACTTTGGTGGGATTAACAACAAGATTACCTTTAAAATGATATAAGACACATGAATGTCTGAGGAATTTTAATTATGAGATTTCTGTTGTTTGAATTTGGCGCCCTGCACTATCACTGGCTGTTGTCATATCGATCCCGGTAGCGGGATGCTGCCATAAAAGGGTAAGGAGAAGTGCATCTTCTCTATACACATTTATAATGTGTATTTCTGTAAATTGATGTGGCTCTCTGCAAAATCCCCAGATGTTTTGGAACTTCTGAACGTAACGCGCCAATGTAAACTCAGATTTTGGGATATAAATATGAACTTTACCGAACAAAACATACATGTATTGTGTAACATGAAGTCCTATGAGTGTCATCTGATGAAGATCATCAAAGGTTAGTGATTAATTTTATCTATATTTCTGCTTTTTGTGAATCCTCTCTTTGGCTGGAAAAATGGCTGTGTTATTCTGTGAATAGGCACTCACCTAACATAATCGTTTGGTTTGCTTTCGTCGTAAAGCCTTTTTGAAATCGGCCACAGTGGCTGGATTTACAACAAGTGTATCTTTAAAATGGTGTAAAATACATGTATGTTTGAGGAATTTTAATTATGGGATTTCTGTTGTTTTGAATTTGGCGCCCTGCAGTTTCACTGGTTGTTGAAGAGGTGGGACACCTTTTTTCTCGCCCATCTAAACCCCATCTACACACGGTTTTAAATTCCCCATTGGACTCATGGTGAGATTCCTAAGCGGTGTCCTTCCTCTCCTGCAACTGAGTTAGAAAGGATGCCTGTATCTGTGTAGTAACTGGGTGTATTGATACATCATCCAAGGTGTAATTAATAACGTTACCATGCACAAAGGGATATTCAATGTCTGCTTATGTATTTTTTACCCCATCTACCAATAGGTGCACTCCTTTGCGAGGCATTGGAAAATCTCACTGGCCTTTTGTGGTTGAATCTTTGTTTGAAAGTCACTGCTTGACTGAGGGACCTGACAGATAATTGTATGTGTGGGGTACAGAGATGAGGAAGTCATTCAAAAATCATGTTTAACACTATTGCACATGGAGTCCATGCTTACTATGTGAATTCTTAAGCACATGTTTAACCTGAACTTATTTAGGCTTGCCTTAACAAAGGGGTTTAATACTTATTGACTCAAGACATTTCAGCTTTTCATTTTTAATACATTTTGTAAAAATTATGGGTTGTTGTGTTTAGGCCAGTTACAAAAAAATCTAAATTTTATCCATTTTAAATTCAGGCTATAGCTCAACAAAATGTGTAAAAAGTCAAGGGGTGTGAATACTTTCTGAAGGCACTGTATGCATATGTAAGACACTGGAGTCACACTTGGTCACTAAATAATGAGGCCGGGCGTGAACCAACACTCTCCATGTCCCAACCTGTCCATCCCTGCCCTTTAATATCTGCTACCTAGGCTCCTAAATATTAATTCCTGGACCCCCTGCTGCTCTCCTGAATGGGAGAATTCTGTATATGCTCCGGGGGTCATCAGTGGCGAGCGTGTGGGCTCAGATAAAAGGAGAATTACGACCTTGTTTGATGGTCTTATTTAAATTCACGCTGTGGACGGAGATAGCCGGGGCTTTCATGAGATGTACTGCAGAAAGGTGGTGGCTGAGTGCAGATAACCTCTGGCAAGAAGTTGTGAATGCTTTTAAATCACCAAACAGAATCTTAAAACAAAGCTCTGAATTTGCCCATCTAGTTAACCACCTCAACATTTTCCCATTAGCATCTGCTCCTCCTTTCCAATTCCATCCATCGTGTGATCAGGAAAACACTGTTTGCCAGGCAGTCCTTGGCACCGTATTAATCAATCACCAGTTATCAAGGGCATCTCTGATCTGGGTATAAATAATCAATTATTTCAGCTAATGACCTAACAAGATACCCTTTAGAGGAGGTCAGGTTTCCTCTTGGCAGGCGCCTTGTGCTCCAGTGGAGGAAACAAACTATCTGCTTTAGAGCACTGACATCTCACTGCCTCCCTGACAAAGACTTCCTCTCCTCTGCTTCTGCACAGACACTCTTATGTACCTAGAGTTACATGGACTGTGGTCTGGAGCTGGAGGGGATCCCTCCTTACAGTCAAGGAAAAGTATGACATGTCATGTCAACAACAGTATAGAAGCATTAGCCACAGCCAGGGTTGGGTAGGTTACTTTCTAAATGTAATCCGTTAATAGTTATCTGTCCGAAATTGTAATCAGTAACATAACTTTTGGATTACCCAAAATCAGTCATGTAATCTAATAACTTTCCCCTTAAGAGGCATTAGAAGAAGACAAAAATACTATATCAAATGCATTTGGGGCTCCATTATCAGCTGGCGTTAAAAATGTGTGCTAATGTGCCAATTTCAAGCAGCGCTACTGGTAATGTTTAAGACTTACCAAAAGCAGGTCTTAGCGGTAACGCAATTGGTTATGACAATGATTTTGCCAGCCAGGGGAGCACAGTAGCCTAATCAGTAGCCTATAACCAATGTTTTATTTAAATATCACAAGCAGCAACAGATATTCCCGTTTTTTCTTTGTAAGTTTGGACTTGTTGTTCCTATGTGCGATGCCTATTGAATGAAAGGTGTCAGTGACTGTAGGAAGTCTATTTAGGAACATCAAGTTATTCCTTAATAATTTTGTTAAACAATTACATATTCCACTTTCATCTGTTGGACCTAACTGTCAAATCACAGAMATTCTGATTGTTGTCCTTGGTGCTGAATCTGCTTGTAGCCTAGCCTATTTTCCTGTTAGTTTGTTTACCTTTCTCGTGGCAAAGTTACTAATAGGCCAAATCAACGGCGATGGTAGGCTAACCTTATAATGTTTGGGCAATGTCCAATTTTCCATGGCTCAGGCATGTAGTGCATTTTCGAAATGCGAATGCAATGTGTGTAGATTAATATTTCCATGTTGAAGCCAATAACAAAAACTAGATTGGCTACATGATTGTTATAACAGGGCCTATTTTTTACGTATATATTACGTAAAATCCTCCATAGTCTAAGTTGTCTTGTCTGTATTATACATTTATGGGKGGCAATTATGGTGCCTCTAGCTGTGTTTAGCATAGCATATTTAAAACAAGTTGCTTAGTTTTTATTAGAATTTTATTAGAAGCATACACTTTAGGCATTATCTATAACCTAGTGAATATAATATTGCCTATTGACTACGTTTGGCATATTTTTGCTGGTAACTAAACTGATTACAGATTGTTTTTTTTGTAATCAGATTACATGGAACTGATTATATGTAGGCTCTCGGTGTCACGTTCTGACCTTAGTTCCTTTTTTATGTCTTTATTTTAGTTTGGTCAGGGCGTGAGTTGGGGTGGGCATTCTATGTTGTTTTTCTATGTTTTGTTCTGTAGGTAATTTTCTATGTGTTTGGCCTAGTATGGTTCTCAATCAGAGGCAGGTGTCAGTCGTTGTCTCTGATTGGGAGCCATATTTAGGTAGCCTGTTTTCTATTGTGTTTTGTGGGTGATTGTTTCCTGTTTTGTGTTTGCACCTTTCGGGACTGTTTCGATTTTCGTTTGTATCATTCACTTTGTTATTTTGTATTTTTTAGTGTTCAGTTTTAATAAATTAAAATGGACACTTACCACGCTGCACATTGGTCCGATCCTTCATACTCCTCGTCTGAAGAGGAGGAAAACCGTTACACTCTGAAAAACAGCTTCTATCTCAAGGCCATCAGAATGTTAAACAGCCATCACTAACATTGAGTGGCTGCTGCCAGCATACGGACTCATCTCTAGCCACTTCAATAATGAAAAATGTATGTAATAAATGTATCACTAGCCACTTTAAACAATGCCACTTTATATAATGTTTACGTACCCTACATTACTCATCTCATATGTATATACTGTACTCTATACCATCTACTGCACCTTGCCTATGCCGTTTGGCCATCGCTCATTCATATATCTTTATGTATATATTCTTATTCATTCCTTTACACTTGTGTGTATAAGGTAGTTGTGAAATTGTTAGATTACTTGTTAGATATTACTGCATGGTCAGAACTAGAAGCACAAGCATTTCGCTAGACTCGCATTAATATCTGCTAACCATGTGTATGTGACAAATAAAATTGGATTTGATTTGATTTGAATAAACTACTCTCCAACCCTGGCGACAGCACATAGGTTGCATTGTTGCTTAGTAACCTGAGGGGCTCCACATGATTAGGATGGGCCTACATTACTGACGGAATGGTCAGACTGTAAAATGATAGAAACATTGAAGTGGTTAATCAATATGTAGGATGTAATGAAAACTGTCACATGTAATTGTAGTGGTATGTATTGATTCTAAAGTTGCTTTTCGTACAAGCTTTGATCATACTAGCGGAGAGCAACATCCAGAAACACTGACTCTGAATTTTCCAGTGGCTGTCAGTAACAACTACAGTGCCTTCAGAAAGTATTCACAGCCCTGACTTTTCCACATCTTGTTGTGTTACGGCCTAAATTTAAAATTGATTAAATTGCGATTTTTACATCACTGGCCTACACACAATAGCCCATAATGTCAAAGTGGAATTATGTTTTTCGAAAGATTATATATATATTTTTTATTTAAAGCTTAAATGTCTTGAGTCAATAAGCATTCAACCCCTTTGTTATGGCCGCCCTAAATAAGTTCAGGAGTTAACATTTGCTTAACAAATCACATAAGTTGCATGGACTCACTCAATAATGCAATAACGGTATTTAACATGATTTTTGAATAACTACCTTATGTCTGTATCCCACACATACAATTACCTGTAAGGTCCCTCAATTGAGCAGTGAATTTCAAACACAGATTCAACCACAAATACCCGGGAGGTTTTCCAATGCCTCGCAAAGAAGGACACCTATTGGTAGATGGGTAAAAAAAACTGACATTGATTATCCCTTTGAGCATGGTGAAGTTATTAATTACATCTTGGATGGTGTATGAATACACCCAGTCATTACAAAGATACAGGCATCCTTCCTAACTCAGTTGCCGGAGAGGAAGGAAGACACTCAGAGATTCACCATGAGGCCATAGTGACTTTAAAACAGTTATAGAGTTTAATGGCTGTGATAGCAGAAAACTGAGGATGGATCAACAACATTGTATACTGAAGAATATAAATGCATCGTCTAACAATTTCAAAGATTTTACAAAGTTACAGTTCATATAAGGAAATCAGTCTATTGAAGTAAATTAAATAGGCCCTAATCTGTGGATTTCACATGACTGGGAATACAGATATACATTTGTTGGTCACAGTTACCTTAAAAAAAAGTAGGGGTATGGATAAGA
This sequence comes from Salvelinus sp. IW2-2015, assembly GCF_002910315.2. NCBI lineage: Eukaryota > Metazoa > Chordata > Actinopteri > Salmoniformes > Salmonidae > Salvelinus > Salvelinus sp. IW2-2015. The sequence goes on along the minus strand of NC_036863.1, from coordinate 21,236,581 downwards.
AAACCAGTCAGTATCTGGTTCGGTGTGACCATCTGGAACACGGTGTCGTACACGTCAATCCAGAGCATCTCAAACATGCTCAATGGGTGACATGTCTGGTAAGTATGCAATGTGTATAGATCCTTGCGACATGGGGCCATGCATTATCAAGCTGAAACATGAGGTGATAGCAGGGATTGAATGGCACGACAATGGGCCTCAGGATCACGTCACGGTATCTCTGTGCATTCTATTTGCCACTGATAAAATACAATTGTGTTCATTGTCCGTAGCCTCTGCCTGCCCATACCATAACCCCACCGCCACCATGGGGCACTCTGTTCACAATGTTGACATCAGCAAACCGCTCGCYTACATGACATCACGCACGTGGTCTGAGGTTGTGAGGCCGGTGGACATACTGCCAAATTCTCTAAAACAATGTTGGAGGCGGCTTATGGTAGAGAAATGAACATTAAATTATTTGGCAATAGCTCTGGTGACATTCCTGCAGTCAGCATGCCAATAGCACACTCCCTCAAAAAGGATTGGTAGAATGGTGCAGGAGAGGATGACTGACGTTTTACGTGCTCCCAACCAACTGTGCTATTTTGTAACTTATTTTTTTAAACTTATTTTGTACATAAGGTTGCTGCTACCGTCTCTTATGACTGAAAATAACTTCTGGACATCAGAACAGCGATTACTAACCTCGAACTGGAAGAAGCTTTTTCCTTTAACGAGTCTGACGAGTCCGACGTGAGGGATGTACTGCTTTCTCGGGAACAGGCCCAAATCCCCGTCATTTGCATGAAGAAAAGATGTAGAAAAAGGGGGCGGAGGTTGGGCTGCCTTCTGAGAATGTGTAGGCGACCGAGTAAACCCCCACTGCTATCTGTTCTATTGGCCAACGTGCAATCATTTAAAATAAAATCTTGACCTACGATCAAGATTATCCTACCAACGGGACATTAAAAACTGTAATATCTTATGTTTCACCGAGTCGTGGCTGAAYGACGACATGAATAACATACAGCTGGCGGGTTTTACGCTTTTTCGGCAGGATAGAACAGCGGCCTCTGGTAAGACAAGGGGTGGCGGTCTATGTATATTTGTAAACAACAGCTGGTCCACGAACTCTAAGGCAGTCTCAAGGTTTTGCTCGCCTGAGGTAGAGTATCTCATGATAAACTGTAGACCACAGTATTTACCAAGAGAGTTTTCATCTATATTCTTCGTAGCCGTCTATTTACCACCACAAACCGATGCTGGCACTAACACCGCACTCAATGAGCTGTATACAGCCATAAGCAAACAGAAAAACGCTCATCCAGAGGCGGCGCTCCTAGTGGCCGTGGACTTTAATGCAGGGAAGCTTAAATCTGTTTAACTCATTTCTACCAGCATGTTAAATGTGCAACCAAAGGGAAAAAAACTCTAGACCACCTTTACTCCACACACAGAGAAGCATACAAAGCTCTCCCTCGCCCTCCATTTGGCAAATCTGACCATAATTATATCCTCCTGATTCCTGCTTACAAGCAAAAATTAAAGCAGGAAGCACCAGTGACTCGGTCAATAAGAAAGTGGTCAGATGAAGCAGATTCTAAGCTACAGGACTGTTTTGCTAGCACAGACTGGAATATGTTCTGGGATTCCTCTGATGGCTTTGAGAAGTACACCACATCAGTCACTGGCTTCATCAATAAGTGCATCGATGACGTCGTCCCCACAGTGATCGTACTGACGCTCGTCGGATGTGGCAGGGCTTGCAAACTATTACAGACTACAAAGGGAAGCAGAGCCATGAGCTGCCCAGTGACACAAGCCTACCAGACGAGCTAAATTATTTCTATGCTCGCTTCGAGGCTAACACTTCCTGATCTGTTTCACCTTTTCCTGTTTTCTAGTTTTCCAAGTTTTGACCATTCTGCCTGCCCTGACCCTGAGCCTGCCTGCCGTTCTGTACCTTGTCACACCGCCCTGGCTTATTGACCTTTGCCTGCCCTGACCCTGAGACTGCCTGTCGTTCTGTACCTTTTGACTCTGATCTCGATTACTGACACTGTCTGCATCTGGGTCTTCCCTAAAACGTGATAGTACGAACTGGCCATGACTGATCCAGCAGACTCGGACCGGCTCCGCAACGCCATCTCCTTCCAAGGAGCCACCATCGGAAGGCACAAGGAGTTACTACATGGTCTTATGGAAGGGTTCCAGACCTTGGCCGAACGCCATGACCGAGTGTTGAACACATTGCTGGAGCAATTATGCTGGTTGCCTGTTAGGCAGCMTACCACGACGGTAACCTCCCAGCCCCTCAGTAACACGGCTGTTAGCAGTGCCGCCTCCACGGTCACCCGGTTTCCCAGGAACCCCGCTTACCTCCCCTGGAACGCTTAGATGGAGAGTCGGGCACCTCGCTCAGTGTTCCCTCATCATCGTGCTGCAGTAAGGCCCGGGCCACTCCGCTTCCGCCGCACCGCCCCTATGACTGCGAGATTGACCTTCTCCTATGCACCACTCCGCCCCCAGGGATGACTGTACTCTCTGTCGGGTCTGGAGACCAAGGCTATGGAGACCTACATTGAGGACTCCCTAGCTGCAGAGTTCATCCGTCCTTCTGTCTCCCCCGCCGGTACCCGTGCATCAACTACCGGGGTCTCAACAACATCACAGTGAARAACCTCTACCCGCTACCACTCATCTCCTTGGCCTTCGAGCCGCTTCAGGGTGTCACCATGTTCTCCAAGCTGGAACTTCGGAATGCCTACCACCTGGTGCGGATACGGGAAGGAGACGAGTGGGAGACTGCCTTCAACACGACCAGCGGTCACTACGAGTATCTGTTAATGCCATTTGGCCTTACCAACGCCCATGCTGGGTTYCAGGCTCTGGTTAATGATATTCTCCGTGACATGTTGAACCGGTTCGTCTTCATCTACCTTGGCAAAGGAGAAATGCTCACTAACAGGGATGTAAACAAATGTGTGCACAAAATTTGACAGAAATAAGCTTTTTGGCGGATGGAAAATGTCTGGGATCTTTTATTTCAGCTCATGAAACATGGGACCAACACTTGACGTGTTGCGTTCCTATTTTTTCAGTAAATATTCCAAAACATGCACCCTGTTTGCAATAAGGCACTAAAGTAAAACTGGAAAGAAAGTGCCAAAGAAATTGACTTTAGGACCTGAATACAAAGAGCTACGTTTGGGGCAAATCCAACACAGCACATCACCGAGTACCACTCTTCATATTGTCAAGCATGGTGGTGGATGCATCGGCAAGGACTAGGGAGTTTTTTATGATGAAAAGAAACGGAATAGAGCTAAAGGAAGGGCAAAATCCTAGATGAAAACCTGGTTCAGCCTGCTTTCCTACAGACACTGGAATACAAACTCACCTTTCAGCAGGACAATAACCTAAAGCACAAGGCCAAATATTCACTGGAGTTGCTTACCAAGACAACATTGAATGTTCCCGAGTGGCTTAGTTACAGTTTTGACTTAAATCGTCTTGAAAATCTATGTCAAGACTTGAAAATGGCTGTTTAGCAATGATCAACAACCAACTTGCAAATATTATACAATCCAAGTGTGCAAAGCTCTTAGAGACTTACCTAGAAAGACTCACAGATGTAATCACTGCCAATGAGGATTCTAACATGTATTGACTCAGTGAATACTTATCGAATCAAGATATATTAGTGTTTTATATTTCATAAATATTTTACAATTGCTATGAAAAAAAATATCATTTACAGAAAATGTAAATTAAATCCATTTTAATCCCACTTTAAAACTGTCAAAGGGTGAGAATACTTTCTGAAGGCACAGTATGTATTTTCTTTTATAATACAAGTTACATTTTTGCCCCCAACAGGGAAGTAAATAATGAAAGCTTAACTGTAAACTGCAGCTATGCACGCTTTGCATCATCTCTGCAGCTCAAATGGTTTTTCAATAGACTTATTTTGCCTTCCCGGTGGGAACTGTAAATGTGCTTGTGTTACAAAATGATGTATTTTGAATAGATAATAATTGTCTTTACTCTAGAGTAGGGTTGCACATTTTGGGGAATATTCAGAGGTGGAAACCTTTCCGTTTAGCCGGTGGTCGTGGTAATACGATGAAAGTTTAGTTGCCCATCACCATATAAGTTCAAAGATAAAAAAGCCTGGAAGGAGGAGAGATGACTAGAAAAGATTCGGTTGGCAGTTTTATGTGTGGATTAATTGTCGGAGTAGAGGACCTTGTGCATATCTTGTGCATATCAGGTAAAATAACAACTCAATGTTTATATCCCAGGACAAATTAGCTAGCAACAGCAAGCTAGCTAAATAGGACAAATTAGCTAGCAAGTGCAAGCTAACTAGCTACATTGCCATACATGTTTAATGCTTTTCGACCTGTCCGCAAATTAATGACATTGGTTCAGAGTTTGTTTTGATATTTTAACCTGCGTGTTGTGATCGCGTTTGGTGTAGGGGGACAAAATACATTTATGCACAATGGCGCACGCGAGCAGCCGGTTTGGGTTCCGTGTAAGACTCACCTGGACTCCAGGTGCAGATTCAATAAATGAGCACCACAGCCAATGGGTGTGATGTGAGAGTTGGACTCCTCCACTAGACCAAGCAGCCTTCATGTTCGCAGCATTGTCTGTCACCAGTGCAAATACCTTCTGTGGTCCAAGGTCACTGATGACTGCCTTCAGCTCATCTGCAATGTAGAGACCGGTGTGTCTGTTGTCCCTTGTGTCTGTGCTCTTGTAGAATACTGGTTGAGGGGTGGAGATGATGTAGTTAATTACTCCTTGTCCACGAACATTAGACCACCCATCAGAGATGATCGCAATACAGTCTGCTTTCTCTATGATTTGCTTGACCTTCACTTGAACTCCGCATCCAGCAAATGAGTAGATAAAGCATGTCTGTATGGAGGGGTGTATGCTGGGTGAAGAACACTCAGAAGTCTCTTCCAATAGACATTGCCTGTGAGCATCAGAGSTTAACCAGTTGCATACACAGCTCGAGCAAGACATTCATCAGCATTTCTCTGACTACAGTACGTTCCTCCATTGAGTCAAAAATACTTCTGAATCCAGGAGGACCATGAGCTGTTGCTATCGATAAGGTGTCTGATTCATCATTTTCACCTCGAATAGACGTAGAGGAACTTTTGTCAGAGGTTGCTTGTTGTGAGCGACCAGGGAACTTTATGCACTTGGCCAGATGATTCTGCATCTTTGTTGCATTCTTCAGATATGATTTGGCACAGTATTTGCAAATGTACACAACTTTTCCTTCTACATGAGCTGCAGTGAAATGTCTCCACACAGCAGATAGTGTCCTTGGCATTTTCCTGTAAAATTTTGAAAAATATGAGTAAAAAAAACAACAAATACAATTCCATGTACAGATAAATAGTTCAGCAGTTAGATTAAACAACTCCTTTGTAAGATGAATGTTTTAAATGAAACATGTATGGAAACAGGTGAATTAACACTCCTCAGTTAGCATTCTCAAGCAAGCTAAAACCCCCATGGTAGCAAAAACTAACCATCAGAAATTGTTAACAAGTTAGAAATGATTTAAACACACTTTGCTGTAGGCTACTAATTACTAGTTAACWAAAAATTGTGTACGTCTTATAAAATATATACACCCCACCCAGTATTGTAATCAAAACTTACCAGAAAGCATGTAGTCCTTGGCTCAGACAGTGTAGTAGTGTGGGCTCAATAGCATCCCATTAGTGTGCAAGATCTAKAGAATCAGCTGTACATGTGATGGAAGAGTGCACTGCACATGTGATGGAAGAATGCACTGTGCATGCAGAGGGTTGCAATTCCATTGAATTGGGGATAGTTTAACCAAAATATCCCACAATACCTAGAATTGCCTTGTGTATCCCACAAAAAAAGGTTCACTGTTTTAAGCTAACTTTTTTGACGAATTTAAGAAAATTCCCCAAATTCCAGGGCTTAACTTCCCATGGAAAATTTCTGGCAAAATTCTGGAAATTTACCGGAATGTTTCCGACCCTTTGCAACCCTTCTCTAGAGCTATTCACACTCAGCATACATTTAATAATTATGTATACAGCACAGTTATTTCTCAGTACTTGAGTTAAGTTCCTTGTTTTTGCATTTTCTACAGCAGCTTCCTGCTACTGCTGATGTTAATTTAGGGCTGGATTCAATCTGTATCATGGAAAAACTGKAAAATATGTGCCAATTTTCAAACGGMCTCTTAATCAATTTTTGCTCTTACAATATGCATATTAATATTAATATTGGATAGAAAACAATCTCTAGTTTCTAAAACCGTTCTAATTTTTTCTCTGAKTGGTACAGAAGTCATTTGGCAGCACTTTCCCTGACCAAGAAGTAGAATGTCAGAAATCTATGCTCGCTTCAACGTTATGCCTATACATGGTCATTATACGTAAGACCCTACGTACACTCCGTACGCCTTGCTCTGGGTGTCAAGAGGGTATGAGAGAAGAAATTTAGTGAATATCTTGTTCAGAGGGTTGAATAAGAGCTATTTCTTTGACGTGACCGACCACTTCCGGAAGTCTGAAGCCCGCGACCTGGGAGTGATATTGTGTTCTGTTTTGCTGCTGTTTTGGACGGGAACAATCTCCGGCTGGGTTTTTATTTGATAAATGAGACCATATCATCGTAATGTATGTTTTTTCAATATAGTTTAATCAGATTATTTGAATTTTTTTCGGGAGTTTTGCCGTGTTTCGGTCTCTGACTTTTTTAACGTTGGACAAATCCGTGCCAGTCGACCAGTGCCAATGCTAAGTGAGAAGGGAAAGTTGCCATCCTGACTCGAAACAACGACTCATCTGGACAAAGGACACCCTGATCAACATTCTGATGAAAGATCAGCCAAAGTAAGATGCAATTTATAAATGTTATTTTTCATATATCTGTCGTGATGTCAACTGGTCGTGCGCGCCCAAGTGTGTCTGGCTAATGTGGCTATGCTAATATAGCGCTACTTTTGTTTCGTGTAAAACATTTAATAATCGGAAATATTGTCTGGAATCACAAGAATCCTGTTTTTCATTGCTGCACAGTATGTATTTCTAGATATGTTTTATGAGGAGTAATAGGTATTTGATGTTGGTGTCTGTAATGTTATGGCTGCTTTCGGTGCAATTTCTGATTGTAGCTGAAATGTATTTATGATTTACCATAAATATGCACATTTTTCAAAAAAAACATATGCTATACAATAAATAGTTATCAGACTGTCATCTAATGAAGTTGTTTCTTGGTTAGTGGCTTAATTATTTATTTGGTCGATAGTGATAGCTGGTGATGGAGGAAAAATGATGGTGTTAGAAAAGTGCTCTCTTTGCTGACGTGGTTAGCTAATAGATTTACATATTTTGTCTTCCCTGTAAAACATTTTAAAAATCGGACATGTTGGCTTGATCACAAGATGTACCTTTCATATGCTGTATGACTTGTTATGTGTGAAAGTTAAATATTTTAAAAAACTAGATTTTGAATTTCGCGCACTGACTTCGAGCTGGATGTTGTCATAAGTGTACCTGTGTCGGGATTGCCCACCCAAAGAAGTTAACCTGTTGAGGACAGAGGCGCTGTTTTCACTTTGGGGAAAATCGTGCCCAATTTAAACGGCCTCGTCTCAATTCTTGCTCGTACAATATGCATATTATTATTACTTTGGATAGAAACACTCTCTAGTTTCTAAAACCGTTTGAATTTGACTGTGAGTAAACAGAAACTCATTTGCAGCACACTTTCTGACCAGGAGTGGAAAGTCCTGAAATGATGCTCTGTTCAAGGCTGCCTATAAATGGGCATGATACGTATGAGTATACATGCACGTCATACACCTTCCCCTAGATGTCAAGAGGAAGTGAGAGAAGAAATGAAGTGTTTATCTTGGTCTGAGGTGGAATAAATCCTCTTGGCATGACGAGTCATCCATTTCCTGTTTTCTGGAAAGCGCGAAGATGGACCTGGAATTGCCTTCTGAAAGCTGTCGTTATAGGAGACTACTATCTCCGGCTTTGATTTTATTTGATACATGTCACAATATCATCGTAAAGTATGTTTTTTCAATATAGTTTTATTCGATTATTGAAATTTATTCGGACGTTAGTCGGTTGCGTTGTGTGACTTTGTTCAGGAAGGAGCTTCTCGCCACTTGGCCATGGTGCTTGCTAACAAGAGGGAAAAACGATGTTCTAAATCCAAACAACGACTGTTCTGGACAAAGGACCCTTGAAACATTCTGATGGAAGATCACCAAAAGTAGGACCCATTTGTGATGCTATTTCATATATCTGTCGAACTGTGTAGTTTTGCGCCCAGGTTTTGGCCACCTCTCTCGCTATAACATAAGCCTTATGTCGTAATGAGATATTTTTAGATTCTACACTGCGATTCATTAAGAACTAGTGTATCTATAATTTCCTATACAACATGTATTTTTTTGTAATGTTTATGAATAGCTATTTGGTCAGAATAGGTGAGAGTCTAATAGAAATATCTGCACATTCTGGAAAAAGATGCTACGTTAGCATAATGGATAACCACTGGATTTCAGCTCTAAATATGCACATTTTCGAACAAAACATAAGTGTATGTATAACCTGATGTTATAGGACTGTCATCTGAGGAAGGTTTATGAAGGTTAGTGAAAATTAATATCTTTTGCTGGTTTATTCGCTAACGCTAACGTGCCTATTGCTATCGCTAACGTGCTTGAGATGAATGCGGTTGTGTGGTAGGCTATTGTAGTAAGCTAATATAATGCTATATTGTGTTTTCGCTGTAAAACACTTAAAAAATCGGAAATATTGGGCTGATTCACAAGATGTTTGTTTTTAATTTGCTGTACACCATGTATTTTTCAGAAATGTTTTATGATGAGTGTTTAGGTATTTCACGTTGGTCTCTATAATTACTCTGGCTGCTTCGGTGCTATTTCTGATGTTAGCTGTGATGGTAGCAGCAATGTAAAATGATTTATACCTCAAATATGCACATTTTTCGAACAAAACATAGATTTATTGTGTAACATTTATAGGACTGTCATCTGATGAAGTTTTTGTTCTTGGTTAGTTTGGTTGTTCTTCGTTAGTGGTTGGTTCGTGCAAGCTACCTGTGTGTGAAAGAATGTCTGTGCTTTTTTGTATTTGGTGGTGAGCTAACATAAAATAACGTGGTGTTCCGCTGTAAAAACATTTTAAAAATCGGACATGTTGACTGGATTCACAAGATGTGTATATTTCATTTGCTGTATTGGACTTGTTAATGTTTGAAAGTTAAACATTAAAAAAAAAAAAATTGAATTTCGCGCGCTGCCTTTTCAGTGGAATGTGGGGGGAACCCAGGGGCTAGACAGGTTTTAATGCAATCGCCGTGTTAGAATTCTAAAAATAACTTTAGTACGACATACAGCTTACGTTATAGCGAGACAGCGCCTGCAATGAGGGCGGAAAATAATACTAAACATTTCCACAGAAATACGAAATAAACATCATAAATGGTTCCTACTTTTGCTGAGCTTCCATCAGAATCTTGTACAAGGGGTCCTTTGTCCAGAACAATCGTTGTTTGGTTTTAGAATGTCCTCTTATCCTGTCGAATTAGCAACCAAAGCTAGCCAACTGGCGCGAAGCTGTCCATCGTCACCAAACGCAGAGAACGGAAAAAGCCAAAACTCCGATAAACTTTCAATAATCTGATAAAACTATATTGAAAAAACATACTTTACGATGATATTCACATTTATCAAATAAAATCAAAGCCGTAGATATTAGCCGTCTATAACGAAAGCTTTTCAGAGCCAATGCTGATGTCCTTCCCGCGCCTTGCTGAACAAAGGAAATTTGGGGTCAGTCATTCCAAGAGCTCTCGTTTGACCTCAGATCAAGCTATACACCCCATTTCACCTCTCACTGCCTGTTGACATCTAGTGGAAGGCGTATGAAGGTGCATGTATATCCATAGATTTCAAGCAAATGAATAGGAAGGCCTGGAACAGAGCCCGATTTCAGATTTTTCACTTCCTGACAGGAAGTTTGTTGCAAAATGAGTTCTGTTTACTCACAGATATAATTCAAACATTTTAGAAACTTGAGAGTGTTTTCTATCCAATAGTAATAATAATATGCATATGTACGAGCAAGAATTGAGTACGAGGCAGTTTAATTTGGAACGATTTTTACAAAGTGAAAACAGCGCCCCCTATCCAAAGAAGTTTAAAGCGGAACTTTCGCGATACTTCTGCAATCCTGATTGAATGCAGCCATTAGTCTGGTTGGGGTATATATCAAATATGAAACGTAATACAATGAAACGTACCTACACCTCATAATGTAGGTACAGTATAGCACACAAAGAACATGTTGTTATCCAACATCATATAGAATATTGTCATGCTATTTTAGATCTGTTTCATCTTTGCAAGTGTTACGTCATAATGTTGCACTTTGAAGAAGGAATTCATTTTAATGTTGGTTCATCTTCCAGGTAATTATCTACTACAGGTATTCATTTATGGGTATAGAGTTTGGCACAATGTCAGCAGTATCCATTGATTTCAATCAAACAGTATAAACTTCACACTAATGTTAGGGAAAGTTAACCAACACACACATCACTATGAGAAACGGAAGGGAAATATTGTCATACAGTTCTGTCACTTACAAGAATAGCATAACATTTCTGTCAGAGAGCTGCCATCCCTTCTTGCTTGAAGCACAATTAGCGGAGAGGGAGAGCGTATCCTTGTTTAAATGCAGGGGGAGACAGCTCAAGCACAGTATGAAACAATGGCTAACACCGTCCCTCTTTCCCTCCAACTAAACTCAGCAAAAAAAGAAACGTCCTCTCACTGTCAACTGCGTTTATTTTCAGCAAACTTAACATGTCTAAAATATTGTATGAACATAACAAGATTCAACAACTAATACATAAACTGAACAAGTTCCACAGACATGTGACTAACAGAAATGGAATAATGTGTCCCTGAACAAGGAGGATCCAAATCAAAAGAAACAGTCAGTATTGGTGTGGCCACCAGCTGCCATTAAGAACTGCAGTGCATCTCCCCTCATGGACTGCACCAATTGCCAGTTCTTGCTGTGAGATGTTACCCCACTCTTCCACCAAGGCACCTGCAAGTTCCCAGACATTTCTGGGGGAATGGCCCTAGCCCTAGCCTCACCCTCCGATCCAACAGGTCCCAGACGTGCGTGACGGGATTGAGATCCGGGCTCTTCGCTGGCCATGGCAGAACACTGACATTCCTCTCTTGCAGAAATCATGCACAGAACGAGCAGTATGCTGGTGGCATTGTCATGCTGGAGTGTCATGTCAGAATGAGCCTGCAGGAAGGGTACCACATGAGGGAGGAGCATGTCTTCCCTGTAACGCACAGCATTGAGATTGCCTGCAATGACAACAAGCTCAGTCCGATGATGCTGTGACACACGACCACCGCCCAGACCATGACGGACCCTCCACCTCCAAATTGATCCCACTCCAGAGTACAGGTTCGGTGTAACGCTCATTCCTTCGTGATAAACGCGAATCCGACCATCACCCTGGTGAGACAAAACCGTGACTCGTCAGTGAAGAGTACTTTTTGCGAGTCCTGTCTGGTCCAGCGACGGTGGGTTTGTGCCCAAGGCGACGTTGTTGCGGTGATGTCTGGTGAGGACCTGCCTTACAAACAGGCCTACAAGCCTCAGTCCAGCCTCTCTCAGCCTATTGCGGACAGTCTGAGCACTGATGGAGGGATTGTGCGTTCCTGGTGTAACTCGGGCAGTTGTTGTTGCAATCCTGTACCAGTCCCGCAGGTGTGATGTTCAGATGTACCGATCCTGTGCAGGTGTGTTGTTACACTGGTCTGCCACTGCGAGGACGATCAGCTGTCTTAGGCGTCTCACAGTACGGACATTGCAATTTATTGCCCTGGCCACATCTGCAGTCCCCATGCCTCCTTGCAGCATGCCTAAGGCAGGTTCACGCAGATGAGCAGGGACCCTGGGCATCTTTTCTTTTGGTGTTTTTCAGAGTCAGTAGAAAGGCCTCTTTGTCCTAAATTTTCATAACTGTGACCTTAATTGCCTACCGTCTGTAAGCTGTTAGTGTCTTAAAGACTGTTCCACAGGTGCATGTTCATTAATTGTTCATGGGTCATTTAACAAGCATGGGAAACAGTGTTAAAACCCTTTACAATGTAGATCTGTGAAGTTATTTGGATTTTTACGAATTATCTTTGAAAGACAGGGTCCTGAAAAAGTTATGTTTATTTTTTTATTGAGTTTATCAATCACACAAGGAGATCTCTAAAAGTCTCATACATGATTAATAGCTAATGCAATTTATAATTTTTTTCTGCTCAATAACATTTCCTCTCCTTGGTGAGTGTGATGTTCAGTGCACTCCATTAGAAATTTCATAGAATTAATATTCTACCAGAGTTAGTGACCCCTCAGGTCAAGGGTCAAGAGGGTCAGCCTYAGCCTCTATCTGGCTGGCTAGTGACGGATGTTTGTTGTGATGCTATTCCCCTCTTAGCTAAGGCATGCAGACAGATGCGGATAGGCTGACTCAGTCAGAGATGTACTCTACATATAGATTAGTCAGGCTGTCAGTTTTTCATGCCTTATTTTCATTTGAATTAATGTATTACCATCAAGATGGCTGATAAATGTTGGGATGCTAGAATTATGGGAGATGTGCTGGAGTAAGGGAGAGAGAGGACGGTATTAAGAACAGAACAGTATTACGATGAAATCAATCAAACTAACTGTTTGTTGTTTTTCTTTCATAATGTATTGTAGCCTTTTCTGGCAGAGGATGTAACTAACCATTTGGTATATTGATTGTGAAACCATCCTGTGTTTTATTTATATTAGATACACTACATGGCCAAAAGTATGTGGACATTGAACATCTCATTCCAAAATCATGGCCATTAATATGGAGTTGGTCCCCCCTTTGCTGCTATAACAGCCTCCACTCTTCTGGGAAGGCTTTCCACTAGATGTTGGAACATTGCTGAGGGAACTTGCTTCCATTCAGCCACAAGAGCATTAGTGAGGTCGGGCACTGATGTTGGGCAATTAGGCCTGGCTCGCAGTCTGCGTTACAATTCATCCCAAAGGTGTTCAATGGTGTTGAGGTCAGGGCTCTGTGCAGCCCAGTCAGGTTCTTCCAAACCATTTCTTTGTGAACCTCGCTTTGTGCACGGAGGCATTGTCATGCTGGAACAGGAAAGGGCCTTCCCCAAACTGTTGGAAGCACGGTATAGTCTAGAATGCCAGTGTTTGCTGTAGCATTAACATTTCCCTTCACTGGAACTAAGGGCCTTAGCCTGAACCATGAAAAACAGCCCCAGACCATTATTCCTCCTCCACCAGACTTTACAGTTGGCACAATGCATTGGGGCAGGTAGCATTCTCCTGGCATCCGCCAAACCTAGATTACCCCATCGGACTGCCAGACGGTGAAGCGAGATTCATCACTCCAGAGAACGCGTTCTCACTGGTCCATAGTCCAATGGCGGCGAGCTTTACACCGCTCCAGCCGAAGCTTGGCATTGCGCATGGTGATCTTAGGCTCGGTCATGGAAACCCATTTCGTAAAGCTCCCGATGAACAGTTTGTGTGCTGATGTTGCTTCCAGAGGCAGTTAGGAACTCATTAGTGAGTGTTACAACCGAGGACAGCTAATCTACTCCAGCACTCGGCGGTCCCGTTCAGTGAGCTTGTGTGGCCTACCACTTCGCGGCTGAACCGTTGTTGCTCCTGGAAGTTTCCACTTCACAATAACAGCACTTACAGTTGACCGGGGCAGCTCTAGCAGGGCAGTTATTTGACTAACTGACTTGTTGTAAATGTGGCATCCTATGACGGTGCCACGTTGAAAGTCACTGAGCTCTTCAGTGCAGGCAATTATACTGCCAATGCTTGTCTATGGAGATTGCATGGTTGTTAGCTCAATAGGTGTGGCTGAAATAGCCTAATCCACTAATTTGAAGGGTGTCCACATACTTTTGTCCATTTGGTGTAAAGGCAGTGCTATTGGACAAAGGTAGCCCTATTTATTCCTCTGTCTAACTATCAACAGATCCAGTGAATTTACAGAATGGACTGTACATATCAAAGCTGCATCTCAGAATGATGCCTGCATCTTATAAAAACCTACTTTTCYTCATGGTGAGTCAGAAATACTTTTTGTTGTTGTCGCCACTCACCTGAACGAGAGAAACCAAATAACACAATATTACTAAACATAAGATTTATAATTTAGCATTTGCCCTAACATTTGAAAAAAGTTAATTTTCCTTTCTGGGTTTTCCCATCACCAAAAATATTTCTGTTTAGTGCCATGACAAATACTCTTATGGAACCAGGCATTCCAATTTAACTTTAGCTGGCTTGTTAACAGTTCGCGTTTCTGACTCTCTTGTGAATGTTGAATATTTTCTACACTCAGTGGCAAGTCTAGGAAGAGCCTGCATGCCAATAACATATTTCTTTCCACTCCTACAAAATACCACAGAGTCTAAGAAAGATTGGAAATGTTTTCACCAAGGCCAACTGCAGAACTGAAGATGGAATAGGCTACAGTACAACAGTTAATTAGGTGATAGTGCCCGAGAAGCCAGTGTTTGGAGGATATATTGGCACAAGTGTTTTTAGGCCCAAGACAAAGTCAAGGTATCAATATTCTTATTATTTACAAACCCGGACAACCCTGGGATCAATTGTGCGCCAGCCTATGGGACTCCCAATATCAGCCAAATGTGATTCAGCCTGGATTTGAACCAGGGACTGTAGTAATGCCACTTGCACTAGAGATGCAGTGCCTTAGACCGCTGCGCCACTTGGGAGCCCTTATCAAAACATATGAATTTACCACAGGTGGACTCCAATCAAGTTGCAGAAACATCTCAAGGATGATCAATGGAAACAGGATGTACCTGAGCTCAATTTCAAGTCTCATAGCAAAGGGTCTGAATACTTATGTAAATAAGGTATTTGTGTTTAAAAAATAAATAATTGGGGGGGTAAAATAAAAAGAAACAGTTTTCTCTTCGTCATTATGGGTTACTGTGTGTAGATTGAGGAGGGGAAAAAATGCTATCCGTTTAAGAATAAGGCTGTAACGTAACAAAATCTAGAAAAGGTCAAGGGGTCTGAATACTTTCCGAATGCACTGTAACTGTCTTTTTACTGGTATGTTATTTTAAACAAAGTGCTCCGACAGTACGAAGGAAGCTGTGGAGAGTTGAGCGAATTCCAGATGTGGAGAGTGACCCAGTGACGTATACAGTATGACACAGAGATATGGTAACCCAGGATCAACATACGCACTTAGTACATTAGAAACAGGTCCCTAGCAGACTGACAACAATATGGCTGCTTGTTACAAAAGACATGGAGATAGTGAGAAAGAGGGACAGAAACATAATACTTTGGTACATTTAGAAACTACTCTCACAGTAATCATATACTTAGCACACGAACCGCCGCCTGTTTGGAGTAAGAAATCATGAATGTATTTACGTGTAAATGTCTTGCTTCTTCGTGTATTTCTGTTCAAACAAGGCCTTCTTGGAAAGGGGGTTGGTTGGGCCTTTCCGCGGCACGCTTGTAATGCTCTGATTGTCTAAAGGGGTCCACACGCATCTTCTGCTGTTGTTCTCCTCTTCAGCAGTCCGGTATCTGGTGACTTGTCGTGTAGCCCTGAACAGAACTACACGGAATATGCTTATTTTAAGATAGGCTAGCCAGCCGTGTCGATGGTTCTCAGTGGAGTGATGAGAGTAGCATACTACGGAGATTTGAAAAGAGTAGTAGAATGGTCCCACTTAAATTCGCTTTTCTAGATAACATACTTAGGACAGTTAATCAGCCGTACCATTGATTGTCCAGGAGGYGACTATCGTCTCTACCGCGTGTTGAGATTCAAAGTTTAGACCACTCTAAATGTGCAGCTGCAGCTAAACGTCTCTCTGGTCTGATGATTACTGACTTGTACAAAGTTATAGAAACAATTTCCTGTTATAGTTTCTAAAATCACATTAATCTCTCTAACAAAAACACTTTTATCATTTTTCGTATTTCATGCACGACGCATCGGATGGACACTTCACACATATAGCGTGTATACTTTTCAAGTTACAGTATTTCCTTTATAACATTTTTAATTACATCACAAAATAACAATCAAAATTACAATATTATTCTTTAGATCACCTCTAACCATTCCCCACGTTCTATGTTAGAAATATTGGTCAAGTATTCGCTTCAGAACGCGTTAGAGTTTCGACAGAAACATTTCTGTGTAGACAAAGGCACATTCCTGTGGTGAACATTGGAGAGGGAGATAGCTGAATGTTCTGTCCTTGATTTAACACAGGGTGTGAGCTGTCAACCCCCACCAGTAACCCCCCCCCGCTGTGGGTGAGAGAGGGTCTGGTTGAAGTAATTTATTGGAAAGCTGACCTGACCTATTTGAATCCTTACGGGGACAGTCATGACAGTATAAAACATTAGGAACATTTGTTCTTTCCATGACATAGATTGACCAGTAGAATCTAGGTTTTAACTATGATCCCTTATTGATGTCACTTGTKAAATCCACTTCAATCAGTGGAGATGAAGGGGAGGAGACAGGTAAAAAAAATATTTTTAAGCCTTGAGACAGTTGAGACATGGATTGTGTCTGTGTGCCGTTCAGAGGATGAATGTGCCTTTGAACGGGATATGGTAGTAGGTGCCAGGTGCACCGGTTTGAGTGTGTCAAGAACTGCAAATCTGTTCAACAGTTTTCTGTGTTTATCAACAATGGTCCACCATCCAAAGGACATCCAGCTTACTTGACACAACTCTGGGAAGTATTGGAGTCAACATGGGCCAGCATCCCTGTGGACACCTTGTAGAGTCCATGCCCTGACGAATTGAGGCTGTTTTGAGGGCAAAAGGGGGTGTTCCTAATGTTTTGTACACTCAGTGTAAATGACTGTAAAAACACCAGAATATCAGCTCCAAGTTACTAACATTTTTGGGGGAAATCTGTTCCCAAGAATTCCCATGCATAATAGAGAGAAGCGTGATCGTATACAAATATAAGCAAGTTTTGAAACAATCATGTTTTAGCCAAATATTATATCTGTTTGGACTTCTTGTTGTCAATTTGCAGTCTAAAAATGATTTGTTATTATGTTCCGGCACCCCGACCATCTGCTCAAGAGAAAATTGCCCCGTGGCTGAATCTAGTATGTATGTATGACAAAGGTTGTCTGCTCTTGTGATCTCTTTTTCTTTACTTGCCATTCCCTCACCTCAACACTACCCTTCAATGAATCATCTGCACTTTAGCCCTCGACCTGGTAAGATTTAATCCCAATGCACACCTTTCCATTATGAACTGTCTCTCTTAATCTCTCTTTATAGATGAATTTGAAGCCAATCTACTTTACTGTAGGAGAAAAGAGAGATAGAAAACCAATAATTTAAACACAGAGCAGGCTCTTGAAAGAAAAACAGTATTAAATATTAAGAAGCAATAGTTCTTGGAACAACTTTCAAAGGGGAACTAATTATAGTACATTTGGGCATGTATTCCATGTCTGACTGATGTTTGATTTGCTATTATCAAAGAGCCATAAGTTAATTAATTGTAGGTTGGGAACACAGCAAGCAGAAAGCATACTTGAAAATAAATAAATACATTTTTACCACTTAGATTATACCTACTAATTGGATACATATTTTCTATCATTCTACAGTACATCAAAACATGATGTGTCACTCATTTAATCGAAGATTTGGAAAGCTTATAAAATCACAGAGTTCAAATAAGTTCAATTTGGATATCGATTACAAAAGGTCTACACACAAGACAGACAGCTTTGATTGAAACAGAGGCGGGAACTGCGAAAAAGGGATCAATGCTGTAGTTCCTCTTGCAGAGTTGACATCTAGAGGGTCTCCATTTCAACAGCATTGGTATTCACAAAGAGTTTCACATTGATCACCACTAACTTTTAAGAAAATGTGGTAAGTTGCTTGTTTTAAATGGAGGAGTTTCAAAAGTACGGCCAATGGTAGTAGATAATATCCTGTACCCATTAGCAAGGTAACATTGATTTGAAGAGTTTAAAAGTGGTAATTTAGAGATGTTGCCTTTAAGAGTCATTTTAAAGGCTATTGAGACAAGTACTAGAGTGACTGAATTAGTCATGTGCTTTAACTGTTGGGCTGGTACTATGCCTTGGTCTTAGGTAATTGGTTTCTTAGATGAAAAAGAGCACAACAATTCAGAAAAATATGATAACTTGTTAAAGTTAAAAGGCTAGCAGTTTTATCAGTTGAATTTTGTTTTCTGCAGGCATCTTAGAAATCTGTATTTCCCCTCACAAATGTTGGTTACTCTAGCTCCACTGGCACCGCAGATTTCCATAGTGGTGTTAAAACACAGTAGCACCACCCATCCTGTCACAACTACTTCTGAGAAAACGCTAGATTTAACCAGTTGTATCAGCAGATGAAATTCATTGCCTCAAACTGAGGCCAGAGATGCTACCACTTAGGTCTAATAATGTTCCTGCTTGTCAATCCTCTGAACCAATTTGAATGGACGGATTAATAACAGAGTTCACTCAGACAGGAAAACGTATTAAATTAATGTGTGAAAAGGGACTAGTGCTGAATCACAGTTTTTGAAGTCTTTCACCATTTCACAAAAGCTGCCTTTATGGCAGATACTTTTTTTTGTGTGAGGAGTGAGACCAGTCTGTCAGAGTGACATTTAACACTTCTGATCTCAACTCTGACAGAAGAAGAATGGCTCAATAAACCTGCTAGCGATGGACATCTGGTGGTTCGTACAGTTCTGTAACTCACATGCCACATGATTTCATATTAATAATTGTGTTCAAAACTGCCCAGATTGCACCAGAAGTGCATCAACCACAATAATGATACTCCAAATAGAGCCACTGCACGTTGATCAACTTCAGCTRTGGGAGATCTCATGCAGAGGTCCTAACCTTGGTGCTGGGCGCTAATGTCTACATTTCGGAAAGCGACCAGACAAGCTGGCCCACTGTCCATTCACGTACCCAGAACTCCATTAGCTGTAACCGTGGCAACCACCATCCTACCCGCAGGACCACAACAAAAACTTCCCACGAGCACTCGTATGGTGGAGGAAAGTGGAGGCGGGCGAAGAGTGTTTGTGATGAGTGTTGTGGTAGTCAACCTGAAGGAGGTACTGTGTCCTGGCCATTCCCCCTGGCTGCAAGCAGAGACCACAGAGAGCATCATTGACTGAGTGCCAGCCCGGCAACACCCGTGGCTCTTTATCAATCAGCCATAGCATCTATTCCAGCCTCCGCCACCTGTCCCACTCCGTCAGTGTCAGTGCACATTTCGGGAGCGGGACACTACATATCCGTCGCCAAACCCACTGGCTCCAGGTCATCTATAAGTCTTTGCTAGGTAAAGCCCCGCCTTATCTCCGCTCACTGGTCACCATAGCAACACCCACCCGTAGCATGCGCTCAAGCAGGTATATTGCACTGGTCATCCCCAAAGCCAACACTTAATTTGGCCGCCTTTCCTTCCAGTTCTCTGCTGCCAATGACTGGAACGATTGCAAAAATCTCTGAAGCTGGAGTCTTATATCTCCCTCTCTAACTTTAAGCATCAGCTGTTAGAGCAGTTTACCGATCACTGTACCTGTACACAGACAATCAGTAAATAGCACACCCGACTACCTCATCCCCATATTATTACTTACCCTCTTGCTCTTTTGCACCCCAGTATCTCTACTTGCACATCATCATCTGCACGTCTATCATTCCAGTATTAATGCTAAATTGTAATTATTTTCACCTCTATGGCCAATTTTTTTGCCTACCTCCCTAATTTTCTACATTTGCACACACTGCACATAGACTTTTCTATTTTTCTTTTCTTTTGTGTTATTGGCTGTACGTTTGTTTATGTGTAACTCTGTGTTGTTGATTTTGTCGCACTGCTTTGCTTTATCTTTTCCGGGTCGCAGTTGTAAATGAGAACTTGATCTCAACTGGCCTACCTGATAAAATAAAGGTGAAATAAAAATAAAATAAAATAAAAAAGCTGGGGACTGGATTTAGCTACTGGCTCACAGAAGGATTGCTTCACGGGTCATCATAACGTTCTGCAATATTGTATGCTGTTTTTGGAATCATTACGAGGGGCTTGGGATATTTTTGTTTTGGCCCCGTTAATCCTATTTCAGTGTTTATTTAATTATATCTTGTCACCTGTAATCATGTAAGAGCATAACACCCAGTTGGAAACAGTGATTGCAGACCTGGCTTTACAATCAGAGGCAATCTGTCTGACCTTCCATTTCTCAACTTGTGTTCCATCATTTGTGAACCCTAGAACCTCAATAGACCTAGGCCCAATAGATCTATCAAATTATGATTTATTTAAATTCCAAAAGGTATGGAAATTCATATGTGTCTTGTTTGGTGTAAAATGCCTTGTTTTCAACTGTTTTACCTTTTTCAATAGTACTTCAACTTAAAGAACACCACTTGTCTTATACATATTTGATGGAAGTTTACAACATGTTTGTCATGGACCACTTCATCAACACATTCTTTGAAGAGTGCTCTCTGGACCATTTCGAGGTATTCACTATATGGGCCATTTAGTGAAATGTGTTTATACAGCTGTAACACATGAACTCTTGATTGCTGACAATCTCTTCATGCATGATGAGTTGTAGCATTGTTTTTCTGAATGATTTCAAACTGCCATTCCTTTTATGGAAGGCCTGCTTTGTACACTCTTCTCATTTGAATGAATAGGTTGTAGGATCATTATTTTTTAACAAAGGACAATGAGTCTGGAGATAAAAGGAGCTCATGTGATTGATATCTAACATAATCTCTCAGTATCAAAAGATTAGTCAATGGCTGGAGGCCGGAGCCCTTTTATCATGGACAGACAAGACAGGGATGTTAAAGCTCTATCTATATAGAGCATGTTGTACCACATCAAACACAGCCCCTTGACCATAATGAGTACAAATGAGCGCACATACAGTACTCTCACATACTGGCGTATGTTATGTGGTATACACATTGTCAGCTCATCTTGACATTTTTAAGGACATCAAGTTAATCAAGTTGTCTGGTTTTATTTGTGTTGCTGTTGCTGCTCTATTTGACTATTTACATCTCTGCTGTACTATTTGAGTATTTTCATCTTAATAATGGACTGTTTGCTCGTGTTTTTTGACAATATTTTTGTGAAATCACAGTTGTAGCACAGTCGCATACAGCTAGATAGACTTTTTTGCATTATCTAGTCCATTTCGAGGCTCACTGGAGAGAGCACTCAGCAAGATGATGAATATATGGAGTGAGAAAAAAAGAGGGTTTGCAATTTATTTAAAATGCTAATATTCTGTCTTGGCAGAAAAGCCAAGTGATTTAATACTAGGTTACGTCTAATACAGCACAGGACATTGATAAGGGAGCCCTATCTGCTGGTGCTTCCCTTACGAATACTAAATAATGTCATTTCTTACTAGGGGGAATTATCTTATAGCCTGCACTGTATAAACAGTGAGGTGATAAGGAACTTCCTTTGACTGCGGTCTCCACTGGTTACCAGTGTACAGAGAGCCTTCTATCTCTTGCAGGCTCTACATTCAGATAAAACTGTCAAGGCAGCGGCTGCGCCACAACCCACTGGGGAGCCTCATCATTTTAGCACCCACATTTAATTGATGAGAATAACTTTGGTGTAGGAGGGAAAGGGGATAAAGTTTGATGTTGTTCTTTGAGAATTCATGTATACATGAACTTTAAGTTTACCTCAACAGAATTGGAACTCAATTAATAAAATGTCCATGTCATGTCAATATTGATAGTATGGTACCGTACACAATCTATTTGATCATTAATTACACATGATCACACAGAAAGAAGTGTCCACTAGACTGATTGGGTTCTTCTGTATTCAAAAACCTGAGCTGTACAGTGTCCCTATTAGCACACCAACTCCTTGTGACTCTTATGATGTCCTAATATGGACACCATAGAGCTGCCATAATCATTTCTAGCCTTCATAAGGGATACTCTGTACATATACAGTACCAGTCAAAAGTTTGGACACATCTACTCATTCAAGGGATTGTATTTATTTTTACAATTTTCTACATTGTAGAATAAAAGTGAAGACATCAACACTATCAAATAACACATATGGAATCATGTAGTAACCAAAAAAGTGTTAAACAAATCAAAATATATTTTAGATTTGAGATTCTTCTAAGTAGCCACCCTTTGCCTTGATGACAGCTTTGCACGCTCTTAGCATTCACTCAACCAGCTTCATGAGGTAATCACCTGGAATGCATTTCAATTAACAGGTGTGCCTTGTTAAAAATTAATTTGTGGAATTTCTTTACTTCTTAATGCGTTTGAGCCAATCAGTTGTGTTGTGACAAGGTAAGGGGCGGTATACAGAAGATAGCCCTATTTGGTAAAAGACGAAGTCCATATTATGGAAAGAACAGCTTAAATAAACAAAGAGAAAAGACAGTCCATCATTACTTTAAGACATTAATGTCAGTCAATGCAGAACATTTCAAGAACTTTGAAAGTTTCTTCAAATGCAGTTGCAAAACCATCAAGCAGAGTTACCTCTGCTGCAGAGGATAAGTTAATTAGAGTTAACCGGCATGGCTACCACAGCATTCTGCAGCGATACACCATCCCATCTGGTTTGTGCTTAGTGGGACTATCAATTGTTTTTCAACAGGACAATGACCTAAAACACACCTCCAGGCTTTGTAAGGGATTTTTGACCAAGGAGAGTAATGGAGTGCTGCATCAGATGACCTGGCCTCCACAATCATCCGACCTCAACCCAATTTAGATGGTTTGGTATGAGTTGGACCGCAGAGTGAAGGAAAATCAGCCAACAAGTGCACAGCACATGTGGGAACTCCTTCAAGACTTTTGGAAAAGCATTCCTCTTGAAGCTGGTTGAGAGAATGCCAAGACAGTGCAAAGCTGTCGTCAAGGCAAGGGTGGTTACCTTGAAGAATCTCAAATATAAAATATACTTAGATTTTTTAAACACTTTTTTTGTTACTGCATGATTCCATATGTGTTATTTGATAGTTTTGATGTCTTCTCTACTATTCTACAATGTAGAAAATAGTACAAATAAAGGAAAACCCTTGAATGAGTTTTGACTGGTACTGTATATACAGTGCATTCGGAAAGTATTCAGACCCCTTGACTTTTTCCACATTTTATTATGTTTTAGCCTTATTCTGAGATAGATTAAATTATTTATTAGATTAAATTATTATCATAAATCTAAACACAATACCCAATAATGACAAAGCGAAAACAGGTTTTTAGACATTTTTGCAAATGTATTAAAAATCTAACTTTACTCAGTACTTTGTTAAAGCACCTTTGGCAGAAATTGCAGCCTCGAGTCTTCTTGGCTATGACGCTACAAGCTTGGCACACCTGTATTTGGGGAGTTTCTCCCATTCTTCTCTGCAGATCCTCTCAAGCTCTGTCAGGTTGGATGGGGAGCGTCGTTGCACAACTATTTTCATGTCTCTCCAGAAATGTTTGATTGGGTTCACGTCCGGGCTCTGGCTGGGCCACTCAAAGACACTCAGAGACTTGTCCCGAAGCCACTCCTTCGTTGTCTTGGCTGTGTGCTTAGGGTTGTTGTCGTGTTGGAAGGTGAACTTTCATCCTAGTCTGAGGTCCTGAGCGCTCTGGAACAGGTTTTCATCAAGGATCTCTCTGTACTTTGCTCCTTTCAACTTTCCACTGATCCTGACTAGTCTCCCATTCCCTGCCACTGAATACCAYCCCCAAAGCATGATGCTGCCACCACCATGCATCACTGTATGGATGGTGCCAGGTTTCCTCCAGATGTAACGCTTGGCATGCAGGCTAATGAGTTCAATATTGGTTTAATCAGACCAGAGAATCTTGTTCCTCATTGTCTGAGTCCTTTATGGGCCTTTTGGCAAACTCCAAACTTTCAACTAGCCACTTTACCATAAAGGCCTAATTGGTAGAGTGCTGCAGAAATGGTTTTCCTTATGGAAGATTCTCTCATCTCCACAGAGGACCTCTGGAGCTCTGTCAGAGTGACCATCGGGATCTTGGTCACCTCCCTTCTCCCTCTTGTTCAGTTTGGCCTAGCGGCCAGCTATAGGAGGAGTCTTGGTGGCTCCAAACTTCTTTCATTTAACAATGATGGAGGCCACTGTGTTCTTTGGGTCCTTCAATGCTGCAGACGTTTTTGGTACCCTTCCACAGATCTGTGCCTCAACACAATCTTGTCTTGGAGCTCTACGGACTCATGGCTTGGTTTTTGCTCTGACATGCACTGTCAACTGTGGGACCTTATATAGACAGGTGTGTCTTTCCAAATCATGTCCAATCAATTGAATTTACCACAGGTGGACTCCAATCAAGTTGTAGAAACATCTCAAGGATGATCAATGGAAACACCGGAGCTCAATTTCAAGTCTCATAGCAAAGGGTCTGAATACTTATGCAAACATTTTTTTGATTTTTAATAGATTTTCAAAAATTCTAAAAATCGTTTTTTGCTTTGTCATTATGGGATGTGTGTGTAGATTGATGAGAATTTTTTTATAWACATTTTAGAATACGGCTATATCGTAACAAAATGTGGAAAAAGTCAAGGGGTCTGAATTCTTTCCGAATGCACTGTATATACCACTTACCACTTCTTAGGGCAAAAAAAAGTGGTTAACTTGCATATCGGACGCAAGTGTACTGTATCTTGTCCCCATGCACAGTGAGGATTATTTTTGTATTTATTTATTTAATTTAACCTTTATTTAACTAGGCAAGTCAGTTAAGAACACATTCTTATTTACAATGACGGCCTACCAAAAGGCAAAAGGCCTCCTGTGGGGACGGGGCCTGGGATTTAAAATAAAAAATAAATACAATATAAATATAGGACAAAACACACATCACAACAAGAGAGACAACACAACACTCCATAAAGAGAGACCTAAGACAACAGCATACCAAGGCAGCAACACATGACAACACAGCATGGTAGCAACACAACATGAGTAGATATCAGATAGCAGTAGATATCTCAGATAGGGGGGAGTGAGGACTAAGAGGGTTTTATAAAGAAGCATCAACCAGTGGGTTTACAGAGGAGTATAGAGTGTAGTGATGTGTCCTATAAGGAGCATTGGTGGCAAATCAGATGGCCGAATGGTAAAGAACATCTAGCCGCTCGAGAGCACCATTACCTGCCTATCTATAAATTATTTCTCCGTAATCTAGCATGGGTAGGATGGTCATCTGAATCAGGGTTAGTTTGACAGCAGGGGTGAAAGAGGAGTGAATATGCTTGGATATGCAGCTTGGATATGTGCTGAGAGAAGGACAGTGCACCATCTAGCCATACTACCAAGTACTTGTATGAGGTTACTACCTCAAGCTCTAAACCCTCAGAGGTTGTAGTAACACCTGTGGGAAGAGGTGTGTTGGAGGTGTTCAGAACAAGGTTAAGAGTAGAGGATGCTTGTTGGACATTAAGAAAGCTTTGTTGTAGAGCATTTAAGAGATGTACAACGTGAGATCAAAAGACAGATACTGGTGGACAAGGAGGCATACAAGCAAAGGGTGGAGAGGACCCTCTCCTCAGGAAACGCAAGGCTGGCCTGGCAAGGGATTAAATCCATGGCTAGTGCCCCCCATATAGGCAGGGGAAAAACCAGGGCTGACCTTGGGAGATATGAGGGCCAGAACATGGCTAATGATCTGAATGTTGTCTTCTCAAGATTTGAATCAGACAACTTTGTGTCAGAGGTAAAACAAATGGAAGCATCATTACAGATGTTTGAGAGAGTTGTTGTTAAACAATCTGATGTTCTAAAGTTGTTCAGGGGATGTAACACATACAAAAGCCCAGTCGCAGACAAAATAAGTGGACATGTGTTAAAGCACTATGCTGAACAATTGGCTGGTGTTTTTACAGACATTTTCCAATCCTCACTCGACCAGCAGCACGTGCCAGTATTGTGGAAAAACTCAATAATTATACCAATTCCTAAAGCATAAAGCATAATCCCTCTGTGCTGAATGACTACCGCCCTGTCGCCTTGACATCCTTAGTAATGAAATGCCTTGAGAAACTTGTGAAAGTCAYATTCTCAGCGTCACCCAGATGCTTCTCGACCCATTTCAGTKTGCCTATCAGCCGAGCGGAGGAGTTGATGATGCCATTTTTACCCTCCTTAACATGGTCTATAGACATCTAGAAGGTGTAAAATCCCATTTTAGGGTTCTGTTTGTTGACTTTTCTTCTGCCTTCAACACAATCCAGCCCTACATTCTGGTACAGAGACTCATTCGGGACTTCTTAGATGGGGGGCTGGTTTTGTGGCTGTTGGACTTCCTGAGCCAACGCTCACAGTGAGTCAAATTAGGTCCCCACGTGTCGGACATACGCAATACCAATAAAGGATCTCCTCAGGGATGTGTTTTGTCCCCACTCCTGTACATCTTGTACACTAATAGTTGTACTAATTCCCATCCTGACAGACACCTCGTTWAGTTCGCTGATGACACTGCCGTGATCAGCCTGATGCATGACTATGAGGAACATCATGGCCCGGTCCTAGATGACTTAGTAGAGTGGCGTGAGGAATCACACTTGGTCCTCAATACCAACAAGACCAAAGATATGTGCATAGACTTCAGGAAGTGTACAACACCTACCTCTGTAACATCTATCAGAGGTCAGAATATAGAGATTGTAGAGGAAAACAAATACCTGCGTGTCATCTTGGACAATAAGCTTCAGTGGAGTAAATGTACAGATTTGATCTACAAAAAGAGCCAACATAGACTGTACTTTAAAAAAAATCTGGGATCTTTTAATGTAGACTGTACTATACTGACTCTGTTTTACAAATCTTTCATTGAGAGTATTTTAACTCTTTGTATTGTTTGTTGGTTTGGCAATGCCAATGTCAGCCAGAGAAATATGCTGAGAAGGATTATCACCACAGCAAGCAAGGTACTTGGAGTCAAACAGACAGGCCTGGATGAGATCTTTAAGGTCAGGGCCCTCCGCAAGGCTCACAAAATCATTTTAGACCCAAGCCACCCCCTGTACCCGGACTTTGAACTACTCCCCTCTGGGCGCAGGTATAGAGCACCCCTCATCAGGAAAAACAGAACTAGACAATMATTTGTGCCAGGTGTAATATCCCTCATAAATGGCTTTGGCTAATGTTCCTATCGACTCAGTATTGTCAATTTTGTTTTGTATTTAAAACGCCACTTTAAATGTGTACATGACACTACAACAAAATTTCCCCATGGGGCCAATAAAGTCAGTAAGTAAGTAGGTAATGAACCGGGGGGAAAGTTTATCTGATGCCAGTTTCAAAGGCAGGTCCTTCGATGAGAGCCATACCTTTTGACCCGGGGTGTAGACTGGAGCTGAGGCCCGGCGACGGTTGGCTTGGGACTGGGTCTTGTCGGAGTCATGAAGGGCAGCCTGGGCCTTCCTCAAGGTACGGTGACAACGGCGCAGATGATGCTGGACAGAGGGAACCACAACCTCAACCTCAACCTCTTGGGTAGGGAACAAGGGGGGTTGGTAACCCAGAGCACACTCGAAGGGTGACATACCTGATGAGGCATTGTTGAGGGTGTTGTGGGCATGTTCAACCCAGGGTAGCTGAGTGCTCCAGGAGGAAGAGTTATCAGAAGTCATGCAACATAGGGCAGTTTCCATCTCTTGGTTGGCCCGTTTAGTCTGGCCGTTGGTCTGGGGGTGATATCCAGAAGAAAGACTGACACTGATACCAAGAGCTGAACAGGAGGATCTCCATACCTGGGAGGTAAACTGAGGTCCTCTGTCGGAAACGTGGGCATGCCATGCAAACAAAACACATGGGATACTAACAGGTTCGCAGTCTCCCTGGAGGATGGGAGCTTGGAATGAGCCATTTTGGAAAACATGTCAATAATGGTGAAGATGACGGAGTTACCGTTAGATGGGGGAAGGCCAGTGACGAAGTCCAAAGCTATGTGTGACCAGGAGCGACTGGGTATGGGAAGAGGGTGGAGCAGACCGGAAGTAGGTTTAGTGGARGTTTTGTTCTGGGCACAAACCGAACAGGCTGAGACAAACTCCCGGACATCTCACTCCATGGTGGGCCACCAAAAGCACTGACGCAGGAAGGTGAGGGACCGGTTYATACCAGGGTGACAGGTGAGTAGAATGGCCCCACTGAAGAACATCAGAGCGAACACAATCTGGAACAAACAGAGCATTACTAGGACCGTTACCCGGGTCAGGCTGGTTCTGCTGAGCCTGGCGGATACGGGACTCGATCTCCCAGGTGACGGTGGCAACGATGCAGGTGGATGGCACAATGGCTTCTGGCTCGGTACCCGTGTTGTTGGTGGTGAACTGGCGAGAGAGGGCATCAGGCTTGGTATTCTTCAAACCGGGGCAATAAGTGAGTGTGAAATTGAATCTACCGAAGAACAAGGCCCACCTGGCTTGTCGGGAGTTCAGACGTTTGGTGGTCTTGATTTAGGATAGGTTTTTATGGTCAGTCCACACGATGAAGGGGGTTACAGAGCCCTCCAGCCAGTGACTCCATTCCTCCAGAGCCAGCTTAACTGCCAGGAGTTCCCCAGTTTCCGATGTCAAAATTCCTCTCTGCAGGTGAGAGCTTATGGAAAAGAATGCACATGGGTGGACCTTCTGATCAAACTGGGAACGTTGAGACAGAATAGTACCTACCCCGGTGTCAGAGGTGTCCACCTCCACGATGAACTGGAGTTCTGAGTCGGACTGAGTAAGGACCGGAGCAGAGGTGAAGCAATGCTTGAGTTCCAGGAATGCTACCAGACGGCTGTAAAAATGTGCAAACCCCAGGAAACGCTGTAGCTGCTTCAGGTTGGAGAGTGCAGGCCACTGTGACTGCCATGACCTTGGCGGGGTCCATACGTAACTGTCCCCAAGAAAGACAGTGGCAGCATGGAACTCACACTTTTCAGCTTTAAAAAAAAGTTTTTTCTCCAACAACCATTGAAGAACATGTTGCTGGTGAGCCTCAGGATCCTTGGGAAAAAAATCAGGATGTCATCTAAATAGACAAAAACGAAGAATCCAATCACATCCCTCAGCACGTCATTGACTAGGTTCTGGAAAACAGCAGCAACCTTAGTAAGACCAAAAGGCATGACCAAATACTCAGTGACCAAGTGGTGTGTTGAACGCAGTCTTCCACTTGTCCCCCTCTTAAGCGGACAAGGTGGTAGGCATTCCAGAGGTCGAGTTTGGTAAACACAGTGGCACCATGGAGGGGGGSAAAAGCAGAGCTGATGAGTGGCAAGGGGTACTTATTCTTAACTTCTTTGGGAAAGGGGGGCAGTATTGAGTAGCTTGGATGAATAAGGTGCCCAGAGTAAACTGCTTGTTACCCAGGCCCAGAAGCTATGATACTGTCTCTTATACACATCTAGATGTGTATAAGAGACAGGTTTCAACAAGTGGACTAAGCTGTGGCCAATGAGTTGTTTACTATGTGGTCACGCGGGCGCGCCGTTCCTTCTTTTTCCTCTGTAATGAATACGCTATTGTCCGGTTGGAATATTATTGAAGATTTATTATAAATAGACCCTAAAGATTGATTGTAAACATCGTTTGACATGTTTCTACAAACTGTAATGGAACTCTTTTGACTTTGTCTGGATTTTGCGATCGCGCATTGTGCCTTTGGAATAGTGAACTAAACGTGCGAACAAAACAGAGGTATTTGTACATAAATATGGACGTAATCGAACAAAACAAACATTTCTTGTGGAAGTGGGAGTCCTGGGAGTACATTCCGACGAAGATCAGCAAAGGTAAGTGAAGATTTATAATGCTATTTCTGACATTTGTTGACTCCACAATTTGGCGGGTAACTGTATGGCTTGCTTTTGTGGCTGAACGCTGTACTCATATTATTGAATATTGTGCTTTTGCCGTAAAGCTTTTTTGAAATCTGACACAGCGGTTGCATTAAGAACACGTTTATCTTTAATTCTATGTATGTCACGATCGTCTTGCTGAGAGAAAGTGGACCAAGGCGCAGCGTGTGCAAAATACATTCTCTTTTATTGTAGAGAAAGGGAAAAAACACGCAACAAACACTATAACAAACTGAAACAAAACAACAAACGAATCGTGAAGCTAATAACGTAAGTGCACACACAGGCTACAAACGTACAACATAGACAATTACCCACATTAAACTAGTGCCTATGGCTGCCTTAAATATGGCTCCCAATCAGAGACAATTAATGACATCTGTCTCTGATTGAGAACCATTCAGGCAACCATAGACACAGCTAGACACCTATATTAAACACAAACCCATCTACTCTATTTAACCCCCTAAACCATACAACCAACCTAGACACTACAAAAACACATACATTCCCCATGTCACACCCTGACCTAACTAAAATAATAAAGAAAACAAAGAATACTAAGGCCAGGGTGTGACAATGTAAAACATGTACAGTGGGGCAAAAAAGTATTTAGTCAGCCACCAATTGTGCAAGTTCTCCCATTTAAAAAGATGAGAGAGGCCTGTAATTTTCATCATCGGTACACTTCAACTATGACAGACAAAATGAGAAAAAAAATCCAGAAAATCTCATTGTAGGATTTTTTATGAATTTATTTGCAAATGATGCTTTTTTGCCCCACTGTATCTTTCATCAAAGTTTATGATGAGTATTTCTGTTATTTGATGTGGCTCTCTGCAATTTCTCCGGATGTTTTGGAGGCATTTCTGAACATGGCACCAATGTAAACTGAGGTTTTTGGATATGAATATGAACTTTATCGAACAAAACATATATGTATTGTGTAACATGAAGTCCTATGAGTGTCATCTGATGAAGATCATCAAAGGTTAGTGATMAATKTTATCTATATTTCTGCTTTTTGTGACTCCACTCTTTGGCTGGAAAAATGGCTGTGTTTTTTTGTGATTTGGCGGTGACCTAACATAATCGTTTGTGGTGCTTTCGCTGTAAAGCCTTTTTGAAATCGGACACTGTGGTGGGATTAACAACAAGATTTCCTTTAAAATGGTATAAGATACTTGTATGTTTGAGGAATTTTAATTATGAGATTTCTGTTGTTTTGAATTTGGCGCCCTGCAATTTCACTGGCTGTTGGCGGGGTGGGACGCTAGCACCCTGAACGATCCCAGAGAGGTTTTAACAGTGATATTATTCAGCCCACGGAAGTCCATGCATGGCCTCAGTGACCCATCCTTCTTCACAAAGAAAACCCAGCACCCACCGGGGAGGAAGATGGCTTGATAAGTCCTGCAGCCAGAGAATCCTGGATGTACCTCTCCATAGCCTCTTGCTCGGGATGAGAGAGGTTATACAACCGGCTACTAGGGAGAGAAGCTCCAGGCTGGATGTCAATGGCGCAGTCGCACGGCCGATGAGGCAGTAGCGACATGGCGTGGTGCTTGCTGAACACAGGAGCTAGATCGTGATACTCGGGGGGAACTGATGACTGGTCCGGAGGTTCTGGAATGAACTAGGGCACAGACAAGGCAGGGGGAAGGGCAGAATGTAAACAATTAGAGTGACAAAATGAACTCCAAGTGCTTACCTTTCCGGCGKTCCAGTCAATCTGTGGGTTGTGTAGCTTTAACCATGGATGGTCAAGAACAAGAGGAGAGTAAGGACAGTCGATTATGTGGAAACTGATATTTTCCTGGTGATTTCCAGAGAGACTCAGGATGACAGGGACAGTTCTCTCACAGACACAGGCAAGGAGCTGTCCATTGAGAGCTTTGGCATCGAGGGGTGAATCGAGTGGGACAGTGTCCAGGCTGGGTAACAACACCTCGGTCCAGGAAGCTCTCGTCGGCACCCGAATCGATGAGAGCAGCTAGAACTTGTGTGGCTCTACCACACAAGGTTGCCTTCAAGCAGGGGTCTGGGGGAAGATGGGCAGGCTATTTGGCTCAACAGTATATCCCCCACTACTGCCGAGCCCCCTCTTTTGCTGGACACAGGGAACAAGTGGAAACAAAGTGACCAACCTGRCCACAGTATAGGCAGCTCCTAGCGCCGATTCGTTGTTGCCTCTCCTCTGGAGAGACGGGCCCGGCCGAGCTGCATGGGTTCAGGATCTGGACGAGCATGGGAATGGGATGCAGTCAGAGAAGGAGGAAAGGGCACTGAAGCAGATGTTATGGGACATGCAACCCGACCTATTCTCTCATTTTGACGCTAATGGAGACGGTTGTCAATGCGGATAGCGAGAGAGATGAGTTCATCAAGTCCATTAGGCTCATCCCTGGACACCAACTCGTCCTTGAGGGTCTCAGTGAGCGCGTTCCGGAATTCTCCCTGAAGGGCCTCCTCATTCCAGCCGCACTGAGCAGCGAGGGTGCAAAACTCACATGCCATCTCAGCAACACTATGGTGGCCTTGACGGAGGGACAGGAGTCGTTTAGCGGCATCCTTACCGCAGACCAGGAGGTCGAAGACTTTCTTCATCTCCTCCGTGAATCTGGAGTAGGAGAAGCAGATGGGGGACTGTATCTCCCACACCTGCGTGGCCCAGGAAAGCGCTGCTCCACGGAGGCAGCCAATCAGAAAGGAAATCTTGGCCCGTTCGCTAGCATAAGAGTATGGCTGCTGCTCAAATACTAGTGAACATTGTACCAAAAATGCTCTGCAAGCTCCGAGGTTGACATCGTAACGCTGGGGAGTCGGAACAAATGGCTCACGGAGCAGAGGAGAAGGTCTTGGAGGAGAAGGGTCAGCCCTGTAGGTCAGACATGCTCTGTGAAAACTCCTTGATGTGCTCCAGAAGGGTCTTCGGGGCTTGGTCATGTTGCTCGAGCAGGGCGCCTTGGCCGACGAGGGTTTGGTGAAGAGTAGCAGAGTCTGCTGGGTTCATCTCTTTGGCCAGATCGTACTGTTACGTGGAGTGGAACAGGGGAACCCAAGAGCAGACTCAGACAAGGAGACTGGCATTAAGTAACCAAGGTATTTATTAAAACACAGGGGGGAGATGGAGTGCAGGTCAGGGGAAACTCGGGCGGGTTGCTGGAAACCAGGTGCGGAGGCTAAGACTCGAGCGAGAGGGGTTGAGACAGGGTAAACAGGTCCGGAGGGGAATCCAAGGGAGTAGTAGAGTGGGGAATCCAGGACAGAGTAGCAGGATGACGAGACATGGGACTGGAGAGAGGGACCAGAGTCAGAGCAGGCAGAACTGTAGTGGAGAGGAAAACAGCATCAGGCAAGGAAAACAGGCACAACAGGATAACAGGATCTGAATGGTAACAAATGGCTAGAAACGTAGACTGACTGAGCAGAGATTACAATCTGGCAGCTTAGAAGTGGCAGGGCCGAGTAGAGGTCTTGATTATTGAACAGGTTGCAGCTGGTGGGGATCTGCTCTGACTCCAGCACACCTGTCTCCGCCCACACAATCACACACACACAGAGAGAGAGAGGGAGAGGGAGAGAGTACTGGTGGAGTGGCGGCAGGTCAAGGAGACACAGGATGAGCAGTAGAGGGCGTTGCAGGAGCAGATGTGACAAGATCAAACATCTAACATTACACTCCCTCACATCAACATTTTATACACATTAGAATCACAGATATTTAGTGCTTGGTCCAAGCCACCCGGTCTGAATTTGGCTACAGCAGGACCCGTCGTCATTAATAATACAGATGGAATGGTTAAACAGAACTTAAAACTTTTTATGGATCAAATCCCTTTAGCGGGATCGAATTGACAACATCCGGTGAAATGGCAGAGCGCCAAATTCAAATTAAATTACTATAAATATTAAACTTTCATGAAATCACACATGTAATACACCAAATTAAAGCTACACTTGCTGTTAATCCAGCCGCAGTGTCAGATTTCAAAAAGGCTTTATGGCGAAAGCAAACCGTGCTATTATCTGAGGACAGCACCCCATCAAACAAAGACAGACAATCGTAATTCAACCTGCCAGGCACACAAAACTCAGAAATAAAGGTATAATTCATGCCTTACCTTTGACGAGCTTCTTCTGTTGGCACTCCAATATGTCCCATAAACATCACAAATGGTCCTTTTGTTCGATTAATTCCGTCGTTATATATCCAAAATGTCCATTTATTTGGCGGGTTTG
This sequence comes from Salvelinus sp. IW2-2015, assembly GCF_002910315.2. Lineage (NCBI taxonomy): Eukaryota > Metazoa > Chordata > Actinopteri > Salmoniformes > Salmonidae > Salvelinus > Salvelinus sp. IW2-2015. The sequence continues at coordinate 21,202,287 of NC_036863.1, read as the reverse complement.
ATCCAGAAAATCACGGGTTCCAACTCACGCTACATGACTACAAAATATCTCATTAGTTACCTGTAATCTTTGTCCAAACATTTCAAACAACTTTCGTAATACAACTTTAGGTATTTTTTTACGTAAATAATTGATCAAATTTAAGACGGGAGAAACCGTGTTCAATACCGGACGAAAACAAAGAAAGCATGTTCCAGGTCGTGCGCACCAAATCATTAGAGTGCACCTGGAGTGACACAGGAAAATAACAGGGCTACTTCTTCATTTCATTTCTCCAAAGAAAAAAATCTAATAATTTCTAAAGACTGTTGACATCTAGTGGAAGCTATAAGAACTGCAAGAATATTTATATTAAAACGGCCTTGCCATAGAAAAACATTGGAAAACAGATTGACCTCAAAAAATGTTTTCCCTGGATGGATTGTGCTCGGGGTTTCGCCTGCCAATCAATCTGTTATACTCACAGACTTTATTCAAACAGTTTTCGAAACTTTAGAGTGTTTTCTATCCAAATCAACCAATTATATGCATATCCAAGCTTCTGGGCCTGAGTAGCAGGCAGTTTACTTTGGGCACACTTTTCATCCGGACGTGAAAATAGCGCCCCCAAGCCAAAATATGTTTTAAATCCAGCTCAGGGCACGTGACTCAGATGGGCTTTGCCGTCCAACCTGACGCCAATGTGGTGTGACTGTGGCAGCGTGAAGCTTTGATCCTAATCTACAATGCCCTCAGCTCCTGTTAGAGACAGCGAGGAGGGGGAGATGAAGGGAGAGGGGGAAAGGAGGAGCGCAGTCCCAGGACCCTGGATACTACAGAAGTGCATACCTAGAGAGGAAAAGAGCGAAAATCCTGCATCTGTATAGTGTATGTTCAAGAGTAACGTGTTTAATGGCAGAATTCATAAAGCCTTCATATAGCCTTCATAAACACTACATAAATGTGTCACAAACGATCTATAACCGTATGTCATGCTCTGTAAAGGGTTCATAAAATGTGGTATAACTGTGTGACATAACCACCAACTATGTCAAATATGAGGTTGGCATAAGCATCACTTAACAAAGGCTTTATAAATTATATTAAATTGATGCTTCACAAAACCTTTATAACCTTGTCATGCATCTTGGTAGAGCATTACAAAGCCAGGATAGTGGGTTCGATTGCCGGGACCAACCATATGTAAAAATGTATTCACGCATGACAGTTAGTCGCTGTGGATAAAAGTGTCTGCTAAATTGTTCATATTATATTGTATTACTCTCTTGTATTACTTTCAGGGTTCCCCCCAGTTTTTTCACACTTTTTAAATAGAAAAACAACAAAATTAGATTTTCTGTGTTCACAACAATGCTTAAACCACATCATGGAATTACTTTTGAGTTCTGGGAAAAAGCTGAGAATCTTTGATTTTAGTGTGTAGTTGCACTTTAATTCAGTGTGCATGCCCTGCACTGTTGTTTGATTAGCATTATTTATGTGATGAGTTCGCAGTGACATGCGATATAGAGTCTTTATGGATGTGTTATGAATGACCGAAGGTGTCTCACTTCGAACTAAGTATTACAGGACACTATGTAAAGTGTCAATAAATAGGTTATTAATGTTCTTCTGATTTATGACGGTTCTCTCATGAACCACAGGTTACTCTAGGGTGTGAGAAGTATTTAAATGTGTTGTTGGACCTGCAAAACTTGCGTTTGTGTGTCTGTGTCTGTGTGTCTGTGTCTGTGTCTGTGTGTCTGTGGTCTGTGTCTGTGTGTGTGTCTGTGTGTGTGTGTGTGGTGTGGGTGTGTGTGTGGTGTGTGTGTGTGTGTGTGTGTGTGTGTGTGTGTGTGTGTGTGTGTGTGTGTGTGTGTGTGTGTGTGTGTCAGAACCAAGATTATTATTTCCCTTTTCCATCAATAATCTTCAATCGTCGTCAAATTCAGATAGCAGAGCTAAAGCTATACAATAAGCTAAGAAATGTTTGTTGTTGTTTGCTGTCACAGCATCCATTCTTTGTAGTAATCTCTCTTTGTACTTGTCACCCTCTCTAAGGGTGATGTTATGTATTTGATCATAACTGGAACAATCCCGACTGGAGAGAAAATATGACACACATTACAGACTAGACTGTTCATATCGACAGGTTTAATTTATTAATCTATCTAGTAAAATGTGTCTAATTCATTAGTGATAGGACAGTAGAGTTGCCTACAATCCCTTGGATTCATCGAAAATGTTCTRTAATTTTCATGGTCTTCATGGCCCTTTAGCGGCCGTGGCCTTAATCGCTTATGCTTATGTCGCTTATGCCTAGAGCCGGCCCTGGTTATATATCCACTATCCCCCCCMAAAAAATATATGGGCTGGGCAGCACCTCCTAATGGGGAATTGATCGATCTACAGCTACCCGTTGTTCTCCCATCCAGTGTTTTAAAGTCCAGCTCTGCTTAAGGTGGGATTTATTTACATTTTTCTCATCCTGTGGTGTGCATTTAGGGCAACAATGATGCGTAGTACAGTTATTCTGAGTATACAGTATATGAGTGATAAAATATGGTCACATTTCATTTGCTTCATTTCTCAACAATCATTCTCACGATAGCACATACAGTAAGCACAATGGTAATAGTCAGTGACAAATATCATTGTTAACTAGCCTGYTGAGACTATTAGACATTCAACGTTTCTGTTTAGTTTGATAACCCTGACTTTCCATACAATCCATGAACAATTCTAATATAAAATATTTTAGGAAAGAAATGTGTGAATTAATTAATTCTAAGTAAAATTTGACCATAATAACAGTTTACTGTTATTTGAATTGCAATGTGCTGGCTGTGGTGGAACGCTTCTCATTTTCCAATATATATATATATTTTTTACCATTACTTAACTAGGCAAGTCAGTTAAGAACAAATTCTTATTTTCAATGACGGCCTTGTCAGGGGCAGAACGACAGCTCGGGGCTTCGAACTTGCAACCTTTCGGTTACTAGACCAACACTCTAACCACTAGGCTACCCTGCCACCTCATCTTATATATAGAATACATGTCATGCTATTTACCACAGGGGAAAGATATGATATCTGCAGCATGACTGCTTAAGACCTAATCCATTGGGTAAATACATGTTTTATCGCAAAACATGAATTCATGACTACAATTTTTTTTAAATGTGGTTTACACGATTAGCCAGGTTTAGAATACTGGCATGAGATACTTTATGTACATCATTATGTGTTGATTTACTGATAGCTCCAACATAACACCTGCAGTCCCCTCCCTACATTATACCCAACCCGCTAAGCCTTTCCTTTAATAGTCTACCTCTGGGAAATGATCATAATCACCACTATCTAAGTAATAGGCTGCTGAATAGTGCAAGGCAAGCATACCCAATTCCCCCCTGGTCTTGCAGATAAGTCGATAGAACAGGACTGGCCAGAAGAGACTGGCCAACCCTCGGAGCCTGGTTCCTCTCTAGGTTTCTTCCTAGATTCGTGCCTTTCTACTTATATAGGATTTTAATTTGAGCCAGTTTGCTACTGCAGGAAAATCATCCTGCAGCAACAGGAAATGTGAATTATTATGTGGATTATAATTAATGGACATTTTGAAGGGGTTGATACATTTTTCAGGACAAATCAAGTCTGAAATTCAAAGTTTAGAAGCCTTTTTAAAACTCAAATACACTACAAGTTTGCATTTCCTGCTAGGCAGGGAAATTCTAATCAACAAAACAGTGATCCATTTAAGATCCTACATCTGTATGGAGTTTTCCTTCTGCACCTGCATTGCTTGCTCTTTTGGGGTTTTGAGGCAGGGTATCTGTATAGCATTTTGTGATAAATGCTAATATAAAAAAAGGTGTCATATGTTAATTTGATTGAATAATGATGTTGGAGGTAGCCTGTGTATCTCCCGTGATATCCAGCCTGTCAACATCTCAGGGAAGACTGTGTACAAGGTCAGTCTAGGCCCCCTGGATCTGCCTGTTTATACATGGTTCGTGACTGATGTTCTTAGAGATCTACTGTACTGCTGATCCTGACAACTGCCTAAGCAGTCATCTCCCCTGTGGCAGACAGAGATCAATGTCTGTTACGGCAGAGCTGTGTTTGAATGTGATGATACCACTGGTGGTGGTGTTGTATGGACTCATTCTGGGATAATCTATCTGACCTGACCTGCTGAGTGTGGGARGAAGGCAATGGCTCTCAGGGCTTGTGAATGGGATTCGCTACTATGATAATAATACAAACAATGAATGGACCAGATATATAATGCTTTTTCAGGTGATCAAAGCTCTATAAATTTTATTATGAATAGAACCTCATTCATTGACAGAGAAAAATAAGTGATTCCTTTCTGATTTAGGTTTTTGATTGTCACTTTAGCACAGTTTTGGGATATTTGGGTATTTGCCTCCACACTGGTGTGCTGTCATAACCGGTGTGCTGATTAAGATACAAGCAGTGAATAAGTTGTGCAGTATTAGTGGCAGGAATAGTGTAGGAGCAGAGGAGAAGAGACAGAGATGGAGGAAACAGTATGAGGGTGCAGTAATAATCAGATTTCATCAAATCAAATCAAATGTATTTTTATAGCCCTTATATCAGCTGATATATCAAAGTGCTGTACAGAAACCCAGCCTAAAACCCCAAACACCAAGCAATGCAGGTGTAGAAGCACGGTGGCTAGGAAAAACTCTCTAGAAAGGCCAAAACCGGTGGCCAGTCCTCTTCTGGCTGTGCCGGGGGGAGATTATAACAGAACATGGCCAAGATGTTCAAATGTTCATAAATGACCAGCATGGTCAAATAATAATAATCACAGTAGTTGTTGAGGGTGTAACAAGTCAGCACCTCAAGAGTAAATGTCAGTTGGCTTTTCATAGCCGATCATTGAGAATATCTCTACCGCTCCTGCTGTCTCTAGAGAGTTGAAAACAGCAGGTCTGGGACAGGTAGCACATCTGGTGAACAGGTCAGGGTTCCATAGCCGCAGGCAGAACAGTTGAAACTGGAACAGCAGTTGTGGACTGGGGACAGCAAGGAGTCATCATGCCAGGTAGTCCTGAGGCATGGTCCTAGGGCTCAGGTCTTCCGAGAGAGAGAAAGAAAGAAAAAGAGAGAAATAGAGAGAGCATACTTAAATTCACACAGGACACCGGATAAGACAGGAGAAATACTCCAGATATAACAGACTGACCCTAGCCCCCCGACACATAAACTACTGCAGCATAAATACTGGAGGCTGAGGCAGGAGGGGTCAGGAGACACTGTGGCCCCATCCGATGATACCCCCGGACAGGGCCAAACAGGCAGAATATAACCCCACACACTTTGCCAAAGCACAGCCCCACACCACTAGAGGGATATCTTCAACCACCAAATTCATCACACCTCACAATACTCCTGGGTGTCTGCTAATTTAGACTGTTACTTATGGGAAATAGGTAAGCAAGGAATGGTGTGCTGTACAATATCACCATGAAGACATCGTCCTTCCTGTCTGCTAGCATTCTTAGTGAATACTTGAATACTTGCAGGGTCTATATGAACATGAGCTGGAAATATAGTTTTGCATCTGATTCTGGTTATTAATAATAATAGAAGCAGCCCTATTTTGATCTGATAGGTTATGGTGCCTTACAAATATTATCTTACAAAATATTCCATACACACACACACACACACACACACACACACACACACACACACACACACACACACACACACACACACACACACACACACACACACACACACACACACACATACACACACACACACACACACACACACACACACACACACACACACACACACACACACACACACACACACACACACACACACACACACACACAAATTATATTTGATGTAAACTTTTGATTACATTTTTTTACATTTACAACCAGTGAGTTCACTTAGCTTCAGTCATCCACGTGATAGTTGCACTTTAACATTTATCTGGTATTAAGGCGGTCAATGAGCATTTAGCCGATCTTACATAATGTGCATGAAGAGAGGCATAATGTTATCAGTCTGGTAGTATTTGTGGGACAAATGGATCTTTTTTTCATTTTTGAAGTAAGACAAAGGTAGAAGTTACATCAATAAATCCAAGATTGTGGATCTAGAAAGATTACAACTACTTCCAAATGTACATACCTGTTAAATCAAGAAGCATCTCTAAGGTGTCCATATTAGGACCTGCTGAGACTAAGGCTGTCCTAATATGGACACTGTACAGTTCAAATATTGCTCTAACAAGCTAACAGAGTAACAAGGACATGATCAGGTCAATGAGACACAACCAAATGAAAGACTGTGTATCTGGGTTAGTGTGTGAGGCCAGATTCTGTTGATAACTGTCATCATCACATTCTGTCTCCTCTATTGGATGTTGGAAGGCCCAGAGACTGGGGCGATGTTGCATCTGTCCCAGCCTCTTCTCCTCTGTAGCGCATCATGTTGTACAGTATGCCTAGTCACATTGGCACCCATTTGAAAAGGCTTCCCAAAGGCACATAGCAAACCCGATCTGAGTTATGCAGATGGATGATGTGTTGTGGGCTAATCAGTCTGTCCTTAGGCTATCTTTTTAGTCTAAGATTATATGAAGTCTTCAATGCAGTGAAAGGTTCATCTCAGAATGTTTACATGTATATGATAGCATTTATGAATGATACACCGTATTATAACTTTTTCCTGCTACCGTCATGAAAACAGCTCGCTGGTGAGAGGGGTCGAAGGAGAATGGCAAGAATCGTCCAATCTAGCATGCTTGGTCCCCAAAGCACACACATCCCTGGGTCGCTCCTCTTTTCAGAACGAGCTGCAACAAACACTCAAACTGCATAGTTTTATCTCCATCTCTTCATTCAAAGACTCAATCATGGACACTCTTACTGACAGTTGTGGCTGCTTTGTGTGATGTATTGTTGTCTCTACCTTCTTGCCCTTGGTGCTGTTGTCTGTGCCAATAATGTTTGTACCATGTTTTGTGCTGCTACCATGTTGTGTTGCTACCATGTTGTTGTCATGTTGTGTTTCTACCATTCTGTGTTGTCGTGTGTTGCTGCCTTGCTATGTTGTGGTCTTAGGTCTCTCTTTATGTAGTGTTGTGTTGTTGCTCTTGTCGTGATGTGTGTTTTGTCCAATATTTAGATTTTATTTATTTATTTATTTTTAATCCCAGCCAACGTCCCCACATGAGGACTTTTGCCTTTTGGTAGGCCATCATTGTAAATAAGAATTTGTTCTTAACTGACTTGCCTAGTTAAATAACGGTTAAATAAAWAAAAAAATATATATTCTAAATATATATTTCACCCCCAATCTGAATACACTTGCAATTATGTGGTAACTTTCAGTATTAATGCCTTTTATACCAACATGGTAAGCTCTCAAAAACAATACAAAGAGAAGTGCTCTTAGAACAACTTATTTTCAGACACATACAAAGCGCACTCTAGGTCGGACATATGAAGTACCCAGTGTAAAGATATTGTTTTGCAGCTTAATTCTGTGGCAGAACACTGGTTTTACAGGACTAATCTTAAGCCTGGTTGAGTAGAATTGCTTTGTCTAAGGGTTTAAGGGCCACTAACATCTTCTAGCACAATAGGTAAACAACTGCACAGGATTATTGTACCTGTCTATACAGAGCTCGGTAAACATAACCTAACAATGCATTATTCATATTGAAATATGCTTATTTTTTACAGTGGGTGTTTCTTTTTGCTTCTGTCTGGAACATTAACCAGAGTCTATATTTTGACTATTAATATTTGCTCCACCACTTTCTTAAAGGGGATATGCAGATATGCCCAAAGACTGTAGACTGGATCGGGCCAGCTAATTTTCTGCATGGTATCACTCAATTCATTGCAAATGTCGTCCTCCAATAACATAGTGTTGTTGCTATGGAAGAGTTTCGGCACAATCKCTTCTATCTGTCTTGGCTCAGTACCCTGTTTCCCCATCTGAATGTGTACAGAATATCTCAGAACACAATCATAAGGATAACTTTTGTCCCTGTGTTAATTCTGACCATGTTAAATTACTTGAAGTCAAATCAAATCAAATCAAATTTTATTAGTCACATACACATGGTTAGCAGATGTTAATGCGAGTGTAGCGAAATGCTTGTGCTTCTAGTTCCGACAATGCAGTAATAACCAACAGTAATCTAACCTAACAATTCCACAACTACTACCTTATACACACACACAAGTGTAAAGGGATAAAGAATATGTACATAAAGATATATGAATGAGTGGTGGTACAGAACCTGCGATTGTCAGAATGCAGTAGATGTATATAGAGTACTGGTATATACATATGAGATGAGTACTGTAGGGTATGTAAACATAAAGTGGCATAGTTTAAAGTGGCTAGTGGTACATGTATTACATAAGATGGCAAGATGCAGTAGATGATATAGAGTACAGTATATACATATGAGATGGGTAATGTAGGGTATGTAAACATTATATTAAGTGGCATTGTTTAAAGTGGCTAGTGTCGTACTTTCTATAATTTCCATCAATTCCATTTTTAAAGTGGCTGGAGTTGAGTCAGTATGTTGGCAGCGGCCGCTAAATGTTAGTGGTGGCTGTTTAACAGTCTGATGGCCTTGAGATAGAAGCTGTTTTTCAGTCTATCGGTCCCTGCTTTGATGCACCTGTACTGACCCTCGCCTTCGTGGATTGATAGCGGGGTGAACAGGCAGTGGCTTGGGTGGTTGTTGTCCTTGATGATCTTTATGCGCTTTCCTGTGACATCGGTGGTGTAGGTGTCCTGGAGGCAGGTAGTTTGCCCCCGGTGGTGCGTTCTGCAGACCTCACTACCCTCTGGAGAGCCTTACCGGTTGTGGGCGGAGCAGTTGCCGTACCAGGCGGTGATACAGCCCGACAGGATGCTCTCGATTGTGCATCTGTAGAAGTTTGTGAGTGCTTTTGGTGACAAGCCGAATTTCTTCAGCCTCCTGAGGTTGAAGAGGCGCGTGCTGCGCCTTCTTCACAACGCTGTCTTGTGTGGGTGGACCAATTCAATTTGTTCCGTGATGTGTACACCGAGGAACTTAAAACTTTCCACTTCTCCACTACTGACCGTCGATGTGGATAGGGGGGTGCTCCCTCTGGCTGTTTCCTGAAGTCCACAATCATCTCCTTTGTTTTGTTTGACGTTGAGTGTGAGGTTATTTTTCCTGACACCACACTCCGAGGGCCCTCACCTCCTCCCTGTAGGCCGTCTCGTCGTTGTTGGTAATCAAGCCTACCACTGTAGTGTCATCCGCAAACTTGATGATGTGAGTTGGAGGCGTGCATGGCCACGCAGTCGTGGGTGAACAGGGAGTACGGAGAGGGCTCAGAACGCACCCTTGTGGGGCCCCAGTGTTGAGGATAGCGGGGTGGAGATGTTGTTACCTACCCTCACCACCTGGGGGCGGCCCGTCAGGAAGTCCAGGACCCAGTTGCACAGGGCGGGTCGAGACCCAGGGTCTCGAGCTTGATGACGAGTTTGGAGGGTACTATGGTGTTATGCTGAGCTGTAATCGATGAACAGCATTCTCACATGGGTATTCCTCTTGTCCAGATGGTTAGGGCAGTGTGCAGTGTGGTTGCGATTCGTCGTCTGTGGACCTATTGGGTCGGTAAGCAAATTGGAGTGGGTCTAGGGTGTCGGTAGGGTGGAGGTGATATGGTCCTTGACTAGTCTCTCAAAGCACTTCATGATGACGGAAGTGAGTGCTACGGGGCGGTAGTCGTTTAGCTCAGTTAACCTTAGCTTTCTTGGGAACAGGAACAATGGTGGCCCTCTTGAAGCATGTGGGAGCACAGACTGGGATAAGGATTGATTGAATATGTCCGTAACACACACCAGCCAGCTGGTCTGCGCATGCTCTGAGGACGCGGCTGGGATGCCGTCTGGGCCTGCAGCCTTGCGAGGGTTAACACGTTTAAATGTTTTACTACCTCGCGCTGCAGTGAAGGAGAGCCCGCAGGTTTTGGTAGGGGCCGTGTCAGTGGCACTGTATTGTCCTCAAAGCGGGCAAAAAGTTGTTTAGCCTGTCTGGGAGCAAGACATCCTGGTCCGCGACGGGGCTGGTTTTCTTTTTGTAATCCGTGATTGACTGTAGACCCTGCACATACCTCTTGTGTCTGAGCTGTTGAATTGCGACTCGATTTTGTCTCTGTACTGGGACTTAGCCTGTTTGATTGCCTTGCGGAGAGATAAGCTACACTGTTTGTATTCGGTCATGCTTCCGGTCACCTTGCCCTGGTTAAAAGCAGTGGTTCGTGCTTTCAGTTTCACGCGAATGCTGCCGTCAATCCACGTTTCTGGTTTGGGAATGTTTTAATCGTTGCTGTGGGTACGACATCGTCAATGCACTTCCTAATGAACTCGCTCACGAATCAGCATATTCGTCAATATTGTTGTTGACGCAATGCGAACATATTCCAATCCGCGTGATCGAAGCAGTCTTGAAGCGTGGATTCAGATTGGTCGGACCAGCGTTGAACAGACCTGAGCGCGGAGCTTGTTGTTTTAGTTTCTGTTTGTAGGTGGAATCACAAAATGGAGTCGTGGTCAGCTTTTTCCGAAAGGGGGGCGGGGAGGGCCTTATATGCGTCGCGGAAATTAGTAACATGATCTAGGGTTTTTCCCAGCCCTGGTAGCACAATCGATATGCTGATAAATTAGGGAGTTTTGTTTTTAGATTTAGCCTTGTTAAAATCCCAGCTACGATGAATGCAGCCTCAGGGTGTGTGGTTTCCAGTTTACAAAGAGTCAGATAAAGTTCGTTCAGGGCCATCGATGTGTCTGCTTGGGGGGAATATATAAGGCTGTGATTATGATTGAAGAGAATTCCCTTGGTAGATAATGCGGTCGACATTTGATTGTGAGGAGTTCTAGATCAGGTGAACAGAATGACTTGAGTTCCTGTGTTGTGGTTATGATGATCACACCACAGTCTCGTTATTCATAAGGCATACCCCCCACCCCTCTTCTTACAGAAAGATGTTTGTTTCTGTCGGCGCGATGCATGAAGAAACCAGCTGGCTGCACCGACTCCGTTAGCGTCTCTTGAGTTAGCCATGTTTCCGTGAAGCAGAGCACGTTGCAATCCCTGATGTCTCTCTGGAATGCTACCCGTGCTCGGATTTCATCAACCTTATTGTCAAGAGACTGGACATTGGCGAGTAGTATGCTAGGGAGTGGAGCGCGATGTGCCGTCTCCGAAGCCTGACCACGAGACCGCCTCGTTTGCCCCTTTTACGGCGTCGCACAGGTGTCGCCGGCTGGGATCAGATCCATGTGTATTGGTGTGGAAGGCAAAACACTGGATCCGTTTCGGGAAAGTCATTTCCTGGTAGGAACTGATGAGGATTACGTTAATCGTAATTCAGTAGTTCCTCCCGACTGTATGTAATGAAACCTAAGATTACCTGGGGTACCGATGTAAAAGAATAACACATAAAAAAGCAAAATACTGCATATTTTCCAAGGAACGCGAAGCGAGGCGGCCATCTCTTTCCGGCGCCGGATGGAAGTGGTGGTATTGCTTTGTAAGTGTATTGGTGCAATCAACAGAGTGTAAGAAAAAAGCACATTCTGAAAAAAGTCATATTTCCAATCTTTAACCTCAGATAGGAAATGTATGACCAAAGCTATGAACGCTAATGAAAACATACACAAAAATGGACGTGTAGCATTGATAGCATTTGCTGGAGCAGTTGGAGTTAGTTAACTTTCCCCCATCATTTTAGTCTTTAATGACTCACTACGAACATTATTTTTCCTCAAGGACAACAGAGTCTTCAGACAGTCAATTCAGAGTAGGTTCATACAGCACACAGCGCAGCTTGTTGTTGTGACCCACTTTATTCAAATATGCTTACCCACGAGGGCTCTTTCACCCCCAGAGGATGTGTTGGGTGACATTCTCGGTTAATCCTCGTTTCATCACCAGAGAGCAGCAGCCTATGATTCACCCTGTTGCGGTGTGGTAGCATGCCAACACCATACCCTGGACAAGTGTCTTCATTCTGTCTTCATTCCCATACAGTCAGGGCCTTCGTCTCTTTACTGTAGTTGCAGCTCGGGCTCTTAACTTACGTGGCGCTTCCTAAACTAACTTGCTGCCGCAGCTCGATTTTGAGACAACTTTCAGCCAGGCGCCACCACTGCCTGTGTTTTATTACGCGGTGGTGGTCACACAAGGACTTTAGTCAGACAGGAACAAGGCGTGCATGAGGACAGACAGGTGGGCTATTAACACCGCCATGATACTCTTTTCCGGTCCCYCCTCCTCCAATCCTCCTCCTCCTTCCTCACGAAAACCATTCCTCTCCCTGGTGACCTCCGAGTGCCTTGGGGGAATACTTCATTTGGGATAATTATGGTGTAACCCCTTGTCATGGTCACCATCTGTGTGATTATTAGACACAGTCAGCCAGCCATGGTTGGCTGGGCTTATTGTTGCCTAATACAATGAGTAAACATGTTAGGGAGTGGGTCCAGGTGTGCAGCCTGTGCCCACTTAGCAAATCAATTGCTGGCCATTTGAATGCCAAGGCGGTAACGAGTAGACCGCATAGGGAAGAGGGAGAAAACAACTACTAGAGCTGGGAAGCTTCTGTGAATACCCTGTTGTTGCACTGTTGGCTCACTGCTAGGGTTTCTAATTTCCACACAAACCGGAGCATCCATCAAACCTGTATTCAAGCTAATTACATGAATTATGTTGATATCACACCCTGTGTTTCTGTCCCTGCGTTTCTGGGCAGTGGGTGTTTTCAGACTGCATATTCTGACATGTTCTGGATAGTATTGACTGTATTAGGTAAGAACTGGTGAAAAGAATAGCAGTCATTTGATATGTGTTGATTTTAAATGAATCAGATAAGGCACCTTTAATTCCCCTCTCAACACTGTGTCCCTTTGTTAATTAAATTGTTTTGTGGTGGAGAGGGATCCAGTGTTCCAGAGAACCCTTGTATGATCCACTACTCAGATGTACAGAGCAGATATGGAGGAAGGTCAGAGGAGGAGGTTGGTATTCTGCCGGCATTTCCGTTTGACAGGACACAAAGACAGTGCAGAGGCCACTCAAGCTTGAAATGATGTTTTTTCCCCCAAGTATGGCTCCCTTGCCACACAACATAGGTTGGAGGCAATCCATTTTATAGTGTAAATCTCTCTCTCTCTCTCTCTCTCTCTCTCTCTCTCTCTCTCTCTCTCTCTCTCTCTCTCTCTCTCTCTCTCTCTCTCTCTCTCTCTCTCTCTCTCTCTCTCTCTCTCTCTCTCTCTCTCTCTCTCACTCACTCACTCACTCACTCACTCACTCACTCTCACACACACACGTAGGGCGGCACAGCCCCCGAGGTTATTTTATCAACTGTATGCAAGAGGTTTTACTGTCTTCTCAGGAATTCAGCCTTCTCTGTGTTTCTCTCCACATCCCCCATTCTTTCTGTAAAGCAAAGGTTTTGTTGTGATAGCATCTTGTAGGTTTGATATCCGATTGGAAGAATTAGGGATAGGGTCTATTTTTCTCCATTTCCACCTGACTGACATGCCCAAAGTAAACTGYCTGTTACTCAGGCCCAGAAGCCAGGATATGCATATAATTGGTAGCATTGGATAGAAAACACTTTGAAGTTTGTATAAATGTTAAAATAATGTATGAGACTATAAGACAATTGATATGGCAGGCAAAAATCAAATGAAAAAACTACCAGAATTCTTTTGTTTTTGAGCTCCCAGGCTCTTATAATGGAAAGCTATGGGTTCAATTAATTCCAGCTCCCAGATTGCAATTTATATGGCTTCCACTAGATGTCAACAGTCTTTGTTCATTGTTTCMGATTTTTGAGTTTTTGTACAAAGAGTCCCGGTACAATATCAGTCTGTTGGCACGCTACGAAGAGGACGCGCGCTTACTAATTTTACTTTTCTAATGAACGTACTTCTTTCCGTATGAAATATTATAGTTTATTTACATTTTAGGATACCTGAGGATTAAATAGAAACATAGTTTGACTTGTTTGAACAAAGTTTAGCAGTAGGTTTTTGCACTCCTTTGTCTGCAAGTTGAACGAGTGAATTACTGAAAACGATGGCGCCAACTAAACTGACTTTTTGGGATATAAAGAAGGATTTTATCTAACAAAACGACCATTCATGTTGTAGCTGGGACCCTTGGGATTGCGAACAGAGGAAGATTTTCAAAAGTAAGTGATTTATTGAATCGTTATTTGTGATTTTATGAAGCCTGTGCTTGTTGAAAAATATTTTGATGTGGGGCGCCGTCCTCAAACAATCGCATGGTATGCTTTCGCTGTAAAGCCTATTGTAAATTGGACAATGCATTTAGATTAACAAGAATTTAAGCTTTTAAACGATATAAGATACTTGTATGTTCATAAATGTTTAATATTACGATTATTATTTTTGAATTGYGCGCCCTCCAATTTCACCGGATGTTGTCGACAGCGGGACGCCTAGCCTTAAGAAGATTTATGAACTCAACAGTAATCCTATTGGTCAACAACTAAAATGTTGAATCTAAACATGCTGAAATGGATATAAAAGGGTCTTAGCTTCATTGTCTCTTTCTCTTTGTTCTTGGCTACACTGTCTCTCTCTCTCTCTCTCTCTCTCTGTCTCCCTCTCCCATGAACTATGGGCCATGGAACAAGCCAAGGTCTCTTTGTATCATTTCAATTCAATTCAAGGGGCTTTATTGGCATGGGAAACATATGTTAACATTGCCAAAGCAAGTGAGGTAGATAATATATACAAAAGTGAAATAGACAATAAAAATGAACAGTAAACATTACACTCACAGAAGTTTCAAAAGAATAAAGACATTACAAAATGTAATATTATGTATATATACAGTGTTGTAACGATGTACAAATGCTTAAAGTACAAAAGGGAAAATAAATAAGCATAAATATGCGTTGTATTTACATTGGTGTTCCTCACTGGTTGACCTTTTCTTGTGGTAATAGGTCACAAATCTTGCAGCAGTGATGGCCACTGGTATTTCACCCAGTAGATATAGGAGTTTATCAAAATCAGGTTTGTTTTCAAATTCTTTGTGGATTTGTGTAATCGGAGGGAAATATGTGTCTGTAATATGGTCATACATTGGGCAAGAGGTTAGGAAGAGCAGCTCAGTTTCCACCTCATTTTCTGGGCAGTGTGCACATAGCCTGTCTTCTCTTGAGAGCCAGGTCAGCCTACGGCGGCCTTTCTCAATAGCAGGGCTATGCTCACTGAGTCTGTACATAGTCAAAGCTTTCCTTAAGTTTCGGTCAGACACAGTTGTTAGGTATTCTGCCACTGAGTACTCTCTGTTTAGGGACAAATAGCATTCTAGTTAGCTCTGTTTTTTTGTTAACTCTTTCCAATGTGTCAAGTAATTATCTTTTTGTTTTCTCATGATTTGGTTGGGTCTAATTGTGTTGCTACCCTGGGGCTCTGTGGGGTGTGTTTGTGTTTGTGAACAGAGCCCCAGGACCAGCTTGCTTAGGGGACTCTTCTCCAGGTTCATCTCTCTGTAGCTGATGGCTTTGTTATGGAAGGTTTGGGAATTGCTTCCTTTTAGGTGGTTGTAGAATTTAATGGAACTTTTCTGGATTTTGATAATTAGCGGGTATTGGCCTAATTCTGCTCTGCATGCATTATTTGGTGTTCTACGTTGTACACGGAGGATATTTTTACAGAATTCTGCATGCAGAGTCTCAATTTGGTATTTGTCCCATTTTGTGAATTCTTGGTTGGTGAGCGGACCCCAGACCTCACAACCATAAAGGGCAATGGGTTCTATAACTGATTCAAGTATTTTTAGCCAAATCCTAATTGGTATGTTGAATTTGTTGTTCCTTTTGATGGCATAGAATGCCCTTCTTGCCTTGTCTCTCAGATCGTTCACAGCTTTGTGGAAGTTACCTGTGGCGCTGATGTTTAGGCCAAGGTATTTTCTGTGCTCCAGGGCAACGGTGTCTAGATGGAATTTGTATTTCTGGTCCTGGCGACTGGACCTTTTTTGGAACACCATTATTTTGGTCTTACTAAGATTTACTGTCAGTGCCCAGGTCTGGCAGAATCTGTGCAGAATATCAAGGTGCTGCTGTAGGCCCTCCTTGGTTGGTGACAGAAGCACCAGATCATCAGCAAACAGTAGACATTTGACATCAGATTCTAGTAGGGTGATGCCAGGTGCTGCAGAATTTTGTAGTGSCCGTGTCAATTTATTGATATATATGTTGAAGAGGGTGGGGCTTAAGCTGCATCCCTGTCTCACCCCACGGCCCTGTGGGAAGAAATGTGTGTTTCTTTTGCCTATTTAAACCGCACACTTGTTGTTTGTGTACATGGATTTTATAATGTCGTATGTTTTTCCCCCAACACCACTTTCCATCAATTTGTATAGCAGACCCTCATGCCAAATTGAGTCAAAGTCTATTTTGAAATCAACAAAGCATGAGAAGACTTTGCCTTTGTTTTGGTTTGTTTGTTTGTCAATTAGGGTGTGCAGGGTGAATACGTGGTTTGTTGTACGGTAATTTGGTAAAAAGCCAATTTGACATTTGCTCAGTACATTGTTTTCACTGAGAAAATGTACGAGTCTGCTGTTAACTTCTCTAGGATATGTGGGACGCTAACGTCCCACTTGGCCAAAAGCCAGTAAAAATGCAGAGCGCCAAATTCAAATATATTACTATAAAGATCAAACTTTCATGAAATCACACATGAAAGACACCAAATTAAAGCTACACTTGTTGTGAATCCAGCCAACATGTCTGATTTCAAAAAAGATTTTTGGCGAAAGCACACCAAACGATTATGTTAGATCAGTACATAGCCACAGAAAAACACAACCATTTTTCCAGCCAAAGAGAGGAGTAACAAAAAGCAGAAATAGAGATAAAATKTATCACTAACCTTTGATGATCTTCATCAGATGACACTCATAGGACTTCATGTTACACAATACATGTATGTTTTGTTCGGTAAAGTTCATATTTATATCCAAAAATCTGAGTTTAGTCGGGACGCTACTGTCTCACTTGGCAAAAAGCCAGAGAAAATGCAGACCGCCAAATTCAAATTAATTACTATGAAAATTACTATAAAAATCGAACTTTCATTAAATCACATATGAAAGATACCAAATTAAAGCTACACTGGTTGTGAATCCAGCCAACATGTCAGAATTCAAATAGGCTTTTCAGCGAAAGCAAACAATGCTATTATCTGAGGATAGCACAATAGTAAACAAAGACAGAGAAGCATATTTCAACTCTGCAGGCGCGACACAAAACGCAGAAATAAAAATATAATTCATGCCTTACCTTTGATGAGCTTCTGTTGTTGGCACTCCAATATGTCCCATAAACATCACAAATGGTCATTTTGTTCGATTAATTCCGTCGATATATATCCAAAATGTCAATTTATTTGGCGCGTTTGATCCAGAAAAACACTGGTTCCAAGTTGCTCAAAAGTGACTACAAAATATCTCAAAGGTTACCTGTAAACTTTGCCAAAAAATGTTAAACTACTTTTGTAATACAACTTTAGGTATTTTTTTATGTTAATAATCGATAAAATTGAAGACGGGATGATCTGTGTTCAATACAGGATTAAAACCAACTATAGCTAGCTTTCTGGTCACGCGCTTCTATCTAACAGGACACTTCATGTGACTCTCGTTCAAGATGGCCGTACTTCTTCATTACACAAAGGAATAACCTCAACCAATTTCTCAAGACTGTTGACTTCCAGTGGAAGCGGTAGGAACTGCAAGCAGGTCCTTTAGAAATCTGGTTTCCCAATGAAAATCCATTGAAAAGAGAGTGACCTCAACAACAACAAAAAATCTGAATGGTTTGTCCTCAGGGTTTTGCCTGCTAAATAAGTTCTGTTATACTCACAGACATGATTCAAACAGTTTTAGAAACTTCAGAGTGTTTTCTATCCAATACTAATAATAATATGCATATATTAGCATCTGGGACTGAGTAGGAGGCAGTTTACTCTGGGCACGCTTTTCATCCAAACGTGAAAATGCTTCCCCCTATCCTAGAGAAGTTAATGATAATGCAGAGGATTTTCCCACGGTTGCTGTTGACGCATATCCCACTGTAGTTATTGGGGTCAAATTTTGTGGATTGGGGTGATCAGTCCTTGGTTCCAAATACTGGGGAAGATGCCAGAGCTAAGGATGATGTTAAAGAGTTTTCGTATAGCCAATTGGAATTTGTTGTCTGTATATTTGATCATTTCATTGAGGATACCATTAACCTCTCTTGGGTATGTGAGACGTTAGCGTCCCACCTCTTCAACAGCCAGTGAAACTGCTGGGCGCCAAATTCAAATTCAGAAATACTCATTATAAAAATTCACAAAACAAAACATATTTTACATAGGTTTAAAGATGAACGTCTTGTGAATCCAACCACGGTGTCAGATTTAAAAAATGCTTTACGGCGAAAGCATACCTTACGATTATTTGAGAACATAGCCCACTAGACAATTCATTACAAACAGTAACCAGCCAAGTAGAACAGAGTCAGAGTCAGAAATAGAGATAAAACGAATCCCTTACCTTTGATGATATTCATATGGTTGCACTCAGCAGACATTCATTTACTCAATAAATGTTTATTTTGTTCGATAAAGTCTCTTTATATACAAAAACCTCAGTTTTGTTTGCACGTTTTCTTCATTAATCCACAGGCTCAAACGCAGTCAAAACAGGAAGACAAAAAAATCCAAATTGTATCCATAAAGTTCATAGAAACATGTCAAACGATGTTTATATTCAACCCTCAGGTTGTTTTTAGCCTAAATAATCGATAATATTTHAACCGGACAATAACGTCGTCAATTTAAAAGGGTAAACAAGAATTGCTCTCTCTCTGTCGAGCGCATGAAAAAGCTCTGCAACACTTTAGCGTCCAGTCATTCCGAATGCTCTTATTCCCTCATTTTTCAGAATACAAGCCTGAAACTATTTCTAAAGACTGTTGACATCTAGTGGAAGGCATAGAAACTGCAGTTTGATTCCTAAGTCAATGGATACTGTAATGGCATTGAATAGAAAACTACAAAAAAACGACTTCCTGAATGGATTTTTCTCAGGTTTTTGCCTGCTAAATCAGTTATGTTATACTCACAGACACTATTTTAAGCGTTTTGGAAACTTTAGAGTGTTTTCTATCCAAATCTACCAGTTATATGCATATCATATCTTCTTGGCCCGAGAAGCAGGCAGTTTAAATTGGGCATGCATTTCATCCAAAATTCCGAATGCTGCCCCCTACCCTAGTGAAGTTAACACCACATGTCTTTTTGGGTTGGAGGGTTTTTATTTTGTCCTGTAGCTCATTCAAGGTAATTGGAGAATCCAGTGGGTTCTGGTATTCTTTAATAGTTGATTCTAAGATTTGTATTTGATCATGTATATGTTTTTGCTGTTTGTTCTTTGTTATAGAGCCAAAAAGATTGGAGAAGTTGTTTTGTCATAAATCTCTGTTTGGATAGATAATTCTTTGTGTTGTTGTTTGTTTATGTTTTCCAATTTTACCAAAGTGGTTAGAGTCTATGGATCTTCAATTACATTGAGCCTGATTTCTGACGTGCTGTTCCTTCTTTTTCCGTAGTGCATTTCTGTATTGTTTTAGTGATTCACCATTGTGAAGGCGTAGCCTCAGGTTTTTCCGTGTCTCTATGTTTTTGGTTGGACAGGTTTCTCAATTTTTTCTTAGTATTTGCATTCTTCATCAACCATTTGTCATTGTTGCTCATTTTCTTCGGTTTCTTATTTCAGATTTTTAGATTTGATAGGGAAGCTGAGAGGTCAAATATACTGTTAAGATTTTCTACTGCCAAGTTTACACCTGCACTATTACAGTGGAACGTTTTACCCAGGAAGTTGTCTGAAAGGGATTGAATTTGTTTTTGCCTAATTATTTTTTGGTAGGTTTCCAAACTGCATTCCTTCCATATATTTTCATTTCTTAATATTACTCAGTTCCTTTGGCATTGATGCGCTCATGTCAGGTTTTTTGTCGGTTCTGGCATTTAGGTCGCCACAGACTAGTACATGTCCCTGGGCCTGAAATGATTGATTTCCCCTCCGGGATGGAGAAGCTGTCTTCATTAAGTATGGGGATTCTAGTGGGGGGATATAGGTAGCACACAGGAGGACATTTTTCTCTGTTAACCACTTGTGCATTGGGGAAAGTATAAGAAGCTTTTTAATCACTCCTTCAGTGCTTTGGCCACCCTTTCTGTTGTGTTCTCAGGTCGTTTGTGCCTGTGTGTATTTATTGTGTGGCTGGGTGACCCTAGTTGGTCCTCAGACAGAAGGTCTAGGACGCGCTGGATGTTTTTGTACACCAGAGTTTAGACACACTGTGTTTGGGAAAAGTTTTTTTTCTTGTATATATTTCCCCATTTGAGTCATAAGGAGTATAATTGTTGTCTTGTGTATGTCTCAGTGGTGTGGGAGGGGGGGGGGGGGGGGGGGTTGCGAGGAGGGTTGCTCAGAGGGGGTGAGAACCCTGGGCTTGGGGTTCTTCATTTTGTCTGTTCTGTCTGTGGGTGTCGAGACTTTTGTCGGGAGCTGAGGTGGGCTGTTCTGCTGGCTTTCTCTGCGGGGGTGGCCACCTCTCTAGTGGGTTGTTCTCTGTCACACAGTTATCCCCCTACCTCTCCTCCAGCCAGTCTGATCCTCTCTCTAGTGCTCTGTTCTTCTCCTGCTATTGCTTTTTATATTGTTGAAGTTGTCTCACCACAGTCCAGAGTGCAGATATGTCTTCTCCACCTCCAGCTCTCCGGGTTGGTTAAGGGGGTGTTGTGCTGGACTGTTGTCTGGATTGTGCTGACTGGAGTGTAATCACCTGCTGTTCCCAGCTCCACCTTCCTTACCTCCAGCTGGGTAAATTTGTCCTTCATTTCAATGAGAGGGTAGTACTTCTGTGCTGGGAGGTTGACTTTCTGCTTGGGGTGCTCGTCTGTGGGGTTAATATAATGAAGAGGTCTGGTCTGACCCTGCTCGGGTGGGTGTTATCTTTCTCAAGGTAAAGCTTCTCCCTGCTGGGCTAATTCTTTGAGTTAGGTGAAAGTCCAGCTGAAACTGTTTGGGGTTGCCCTGTACCATTAATGTTGCCAGAGTTTATAGAGATTTATACTTAGCTGACCAGAGTCCTCGTTGTCAAGTATCTGAGTTTTCCACCCTCGTTAAGGAGTCAGATATTCAGTTTAATAGACTTTGACCATATTAATTACAGTCTTATTAAGGGTCGCATGTGAGGTATATATAACACATACCGTATATGATTAATATTACCACACTACACACCACACACACACACACACGCACACACAAACACTATTTAGCTCTCTCTCTGTCTCTCTCTCTGTCTCTCTCTCTGTCTCTCTCTCTGTCTCTCTCCAACAGAGGGTTGTTATTGTTATTTTCTGTTAGTGACTGAAACACAGAATATATTGACGCTGTCCCAAAAGTCTAGGTTATTTACAGCTGGATAGGCAGATTTTAATGTCGGAGGGTTGAGACACATATAGTCACCATTACACATTACACACCATTACACAACTGACCCCCAAACGAAGGGTCAGTTGTAATTCCATGACAAAATAGCTAAATAAAATACATTTCCCGAAATAGCCTTTCCCCCCCCAAAAAAACATTTTATTTTATGAATAAACCAAATTAAACAATCATATTTATAATACTCAATTAATACCAGTCTAACTAATATTTTGACCTCATATTCATTCACTTTGAGTGAGTAGAATACTGCAAGTTCTTTTAAAGTAGAATGTAGATATAGGCTGTACCAAATTGCACCCTATTCCCTATTTGGCTTTATTAATACACAGCACGGATCTACTACATAATTTGGTTCACATCGCAGTGTTGGAGACACCTAAAGCATGTCCCCTCATTTTTTAGCCTACTATAAGAAATGTCGGGTGTGAGTTCAAGCCCTGGCTGGCTCAATCACACRTTTTTGTTATCATGTATGTGCAGAATGTTTCATATCTTTGTAGTAATACATTGATAAAGGAGTTGTGCTTTTCCAGAACCATGATGTTTTTTGCCCTTGCTGTTTTTTGCAATAAGTTGGGACACTTCCTATGTACCATGCATGTAGCCCAAGGCACTCTTTTTCTAATGAGAACAAAATGAGAACAAATGGTACTTCTCCTACAGTCTAGTCTTGCGTGTGGTAGCTTGTTGGCAAGTTCCTTGTTGGCATTTATTAAAACAATGAATGTCCTTCAAATAGAGCAATAATTTTTCTGGGTGTCTGTTGTGAAAATACAATTCAGGCCATCTTATTGTTTTCATTAAGTAACATCTATCAAAATGCAATAGGAGTGAACAAAATGTGAATAGAAATAATGTTCAAGAAAACAAATTGGAGACTACTCAAGAAGACAAACACTAATATTTCATGTTCAATCAATCAATAAGGTTACATTATTCAAGAAATTACTTCATTTTAAAGGTTTCTCATAGAGAGAAAGAGCAATCTCACTCACTGAGTCAAACCAATCATTACAGAACAGTAATCAAACACTTTCTTTGCACCTTACAATCATTAAACAATGTATAAAACTGACTAATGTACACAATTTAACAATGTACTTTTGACAACATCCCATAACTTGAGAGCATCACAGTTTTCTTTAGCAGAGAGCAGGACATGAAAGATGTTGCATTTGTACTATACAGAGCCAACATCCCACTCCACCATATCTGAAAAGAGAGGAGGAGCGGATAGATAAAATACAGGGACAGATATAATTACTTTCTACGTCAGGCCTTGGCGGGAGATGGAAACATAAAGTTGTCCCCCCTGTTCAACTAATTATCTCCTCAGTGTTCCTATAACAGATTCATAAACAGCCCTCTCTCTCGCTCTCTTTCTCACTCTCCCTGTCTCGTCTCTCTCTCTCTCTCTCTCTCTCTCTCTCTCTCTCTCTCTCTCTCTCTCTCTCTTTCCATCTCTCCTTTCTTTCTCCTGCTAACAGCCCTGCCTTGTTTCAAAGCTGTCCACGAATTACCACCATTTTCCCACGTTTCCTAATTGCCAGAGTGAGAGTGAGATATTTAATTGTGGTGTTGGATGGAAATCGGAGGAGAGGGGAGCATAGGGATGGAAACACTTTGTCATTGTGGTTTGGCATTCTAAACTCCCAACCTTGACAGGGCTGTGCACCAGGTGGCTGTACTTTACATTGAGACAGTGGAGGGAAGGGTGGCCATTTTCAATCTGACACTGTGTTTAAACAAGAAAGATAATGCAATGAACTGAACTTAGTTCATATCATATTATTGTGCAAACTAATGAGTCTGGTACTCTTAGTTCATTCTCCAACTTCCTTTTCAATTAGCAGATGTGTTATTTAATGTAGAGAATGTGTGAAAACATCACGTAGGCCTAATGTGTGTTGACAGTCCTTTTATTCAATTAAAGCACTTTTTCCATGGATATGAAATGATTCCGCACTCTGGTGCAACACCCACATCTTTGGTAATATGACAGAAACATTGGATGAATTGTTATAAAGATGTTCTTTAATTGGTAACAGATTAAGGAGAAAGCATGGCATTGGATGTGCTCTTGTTCTAATTCGATTCATATCCACCCAGATAAGAAAACAGACTTCAAGACTATAACTAACATTCTTGTAAATATGTCTGAAAAATGTTGTGATGTTTTTTATGACCAGGGAGGGATGTAACAATATAATGAGATCAAAGGACGAACACACATCAAATGAGAACTGGAACTGTATTGTCTTTGACAAGCAATTTTACTACTCAAGAAAAGACCACTTAGCTCGTCACATTCTTGTTTTCGTTTTCTTCTTCTGTCTTCTTCTTCATCTTCCTCCACCTCTTTCTCCCCTACCTCTTCCTTCTCTCCTCTCTCCTGGGCTTTGCTGTCCACCTGTCAGTCTGGCTACTCCCTCCATCCCGGCTCTAAAGCCCAGGGCCTCCAGGCTTAATCTAGAGCTTCGCTGTCGCTCTGTGATTTGCTTTTACTTCAAACCCATAAGTCCTTTCTCCTGTTTGCTGTCTGACAGCAGAGCTAGGACCGTAATCTTCACTTTCATACTTTCCCTTCTCCATTTAGAAGCATGYGAGCCTTCGTCCCAGGGGAAATGAAAAGGACTCTAAAGACAGAGGGAAATGGCCTTTTCCAGAAAGAGCATCAAATGGCTTTAATAGATGGAACAGTGGTATGCTGTGCTTGCCTCCAGTTGTAATGTAAATATCCCGCTAAACAGCTCTCGTCCCCACAAATCGGAGTAATTGACTCATCTGGAGAGGAGCAGGTAGAAGGCAATGGATTCATTTCAATCGATACTCCGTGGCCGGCCGGCTCATTTCGCCACTTGTTTGTGAATTCTGTTCTAATGATTGGGTAATAAACAGCTATTACATTTTAGCTTCATTCTGCCCTCTCCTCTCCTCTCCACATTCCATACCCCCACACTCCAAAAACGGAGCTAAAATTAGGACATAACCCCACAAAGATCCTTCTGTCATGCTCATAGCTGCCACCGCTGCCACGATACAGATTCCTCGCCACCCATTTAGGTGACACGTGACCAGAATGTGAGTATTCAACATGAGACTCCAGTCCATTTGCATTTCTCTGACAGCTGTGTGGCCTTGGCTGCTCAGCGCTGAAAGAGAGCTAGCTAAGCTTACAGTCATACCCCAGCCCTCCACGTACACGGGCAGGGTTCTAGATAATTCCACAATGCTTTTAAGAATGTACCCAAAGTGGTAAATTCTAAAGAGTTGTAGCGGCTTTTGAAGTGGGATGCAGTTCTAATGTTTGTGGGGAAAACACCCATTTACAAAAATCAACCATAAATCGAGTTCAGAAAAAGGCAAAAAGGTTTAGAATATGTGTGGAATGGCTGATAATGTCATCATAATGAGGGCCGGTTCCACTCACTAACAGGATTAGGCCTGAGAACTGAGAACACAGAGTTTTCCATAAAGTACAAAGTCAGGAAGTTTATTCTCCCCTTCCCCTTTCCCTCCCTCCTCCTCCCTCCTCCTTTCAGCTTTTGTCTCATCACTTTCTCCATGCCTTCTCCATTTGATAGCTTTCCATTTTAATTTAGGGAGCGACTGGTTGTCTGATCGATGCTGGAAATACCTAATTAGGTAAAAGAGCAATTATTGATAATGACAGCCTAATGACACATTATTGGAAAAGTCAATCAGGGTGCCCACTTTATTGAACAGTTCAGATTGGGTCTATGATCGTGCCGAGCACAATTATGTACAACTCAGTTCTGAAATATAATGAAACCATTCTGTTTCGCTCCATGAGGATTTTTCTGATTAATTGCTCGTAAATTATTAAAGCTTTAAGGTTGGGTGTTGCAGTACCACTTTTTCCATCCATCCAATAGAGGCCTGGGGGAGGCTGAGGATGTTGGGAGAACATTTGAATCGGAGGAGAATACTAGATAACTATGCACAAGCTGGTCTGGGGCTAATTATTTCAACAGACTCATAAAAGCTCTCTCTCTCTCTCTCTCTATTTCAACATGCATCTTAAGAGCTTCAAAATGGAGAACAACTATTATATTATTGTAACAGAATACCTACGCGAACTTTTCCTTTAAAGTAACGTAAATATATTGGAAGACAAAAGGTTTAACCCAACTAATCAAGGAACTTTCAACCACAGCCTTGCTAAACATGTCCACAGGTGTTGATTCCGCAATTCAATAACTCTGAGTTTAACAATAGTACGTGCACAAAAAATCTCACTTTACAGATAGTGCATAATCAACATGATTTAGAACTGTTTATGGAACACTGTTGGTTCTATTTCTGTAATTCCATAAGGTGCGAGCTCTGAAAACATCCACCAGTCCTATCAATCTTAACTTATACATGTACGCCAAAATCCTATCACCACAGAGTGCACAAACATATTTGCACCTTTGCCTTTATAAAAGTGTCTTCGTCAGCATAGTTTAGCTTGTTATAAAACTTTTTTAGTCTTCCAATACACGATGATTAGACTGTTTATTAATAAAGGTAAGTTCCTGTAAATTCCAATATTACCAGCCACGACACACTCAAGCTTCATCAAGTACCAACTAAATTCATCCCAGAGATCAACCTACACAAACATGCATCTCTTAGAGCACTTTGTTAGAAAAGTGATCTCTATTCTATATTTCTAACAATATCTCTTTGGAGCTTGATATTTGGAAATGTTATTTCCATGTTCTATCAACCCGTTCCATGAATTATAAGCATTGGTTATCGAGAAAAGTGTTTTTATTTTTTTCAACCTATATTTAGAAGTGTTTATGGGCAGAGAAGTTGAGACTCCGTAATTCAATGGATTTGCAGCATTGCACACGGAAAACCCTGTCCACCAATATGCCCTATCATCGAGAGATCTCGATTGTTTAACAGATACCGCAAAGAAATTTCCCCTACAGAGTGCATCTCAAACATTTGCTATAGTCTGATTGAGTAGATCGCTGAGTATTATAGAGAAACAACTTACTCTATCTTATTCTCGTATATATACCAACCCAGACTTTGCTGATTTTTTTGAAAAGTCTGATACTAATTCCCTCGATAATCTCCTACTTTTGCAACCCCATGATTAAGTTCCTCTTCTTTATTAGAAAAAGTGATTTTTTTCCCAGTTTTCAACATGATTAGAGCCGTTTATAAAAAAGTGTTAAGTAGTGAATCTATCATCTCGTCCTCGTCTGACTACTCTTCCTGTGACACTCAGT
>NC_036863.1:21121513-21175410 GCF_002910315.2 Salvelinus sp. IW2-2015 | reverse complement strand
TTCTTATGTGAGATAGAGGAAGTTCTATAGTTATTACTGACATGCCATGTGTTGGTTGGTGTAGATTTGTGGTGGGCAACTCGGATCATGGAGGGCCTACAAGAGCTGGACTGGAACAAAAGCCTGCACACACTGCAGCCCTCCAGGATCAGAAATCTCCACTCCTGAGGTGACCAGGTACAATATGGGGGACTGTGTCCCTGGTATAGCATAGGATCTATTAGTATTACTTAGTTTTACTGTGCTGCAGAACTTCCCAAAAACGTTTAAAAAGTAGAGAGTCAGAGTCACCTCAGTTGACTCTTTAGATGGACCACAAACTGACTTCTCATTTACACCAAAGAATCCAGGTAAGCTGACTTCACTGCACTTTCCAGGAAACTAGGGTTCAGCAACCCCTGCAATAGATGATTGCTCCTAAAATCCAAATACTTYATATTTAAATTATCTCTTTGAGCTAGACATTTAGCTAGAACGCTGTAGCACATAACTTTTAAACAGTGTTTTTGACTCAGATGAAACTTCAAAATAATTGTTTCAGTGCTTGGTGTGAAATAGATCATCCATCACGCTGCACCATGTCATAAAAGCTAACAGTTTACAATGGGAACAGCTAGGGCAGGGGCCGCGTGTGGGGGAGTTCCACATTAAGTCCAATGTAATTTGTCTTCATCATGCTCACCCTATTCTGAAGTGCATGGCTTTCTGAGCCGTTTTTAAATGGGAAAATTCTCCGGCATTGAGGTTGCATTTTATGGAGTCCAAGCCATCACGCACCCCAGTGGCTATGTAACGATCCAGTTCACTCTTTTCCTCTTCTAACTTATGAAGTCTGTAGATATGTATCTACAGACCTGCAGAAGGGATTCATCTTCTACTTTACAAATTTGCCAGTTGGCTGCAGTTTCAATGTACTCCTTTTGTTCTGGCTCTGGTATCGTGACGTTGACATTCTACAAATGAGTCATAGTAATAGGCTACAGGATTTTCACTCCTAACAAATGACTGTAACAGATAGCCATGCCGTCAAACATCCAGTTTGGTTCATTCCCATTCAGTCTCTTCTCTCCGTGCTGAGAGTTTGTCAATACTCTCACCATAGACATCAAAGGTCAGAGATGGTACTTTGCCTATCACTTCTCTTTATGAATTGCTCTCCTCTGACTCCCCCATAAATCAGCAGCCATCACCACCCAGCAGAGAGGTCAGTGTGTGTGTGTGTGTGTGTGTGTGTGTGTGTGTGTGTGTGTGTGTGTGTATATATGTTGGGGGAGTTTTCATTGGTATTCCTCTGAAGTGACAGCCAAACATAAAATTGTCTTAATAAAGTGTTAGTTTTAATAAGAAATGGTTCCAGTACTAGTGAGCGTTGGACTGCCCATTAGAATTTAAGACCAGAAGACGG
This sequence comes from Salvelinus sp. IW2-2015, assembly GCF_002910315.2. Lineage (NCBI taxonomy): Eukaryota > Metazoa > Chordata > Actinopteri > Salmoniformes > Salmonidae > Salvelinus > Salvelinus sp. IW2-2015. Next base: position 21,174,005 of record NC_036863.1, on the reverse strand, counting down.
CTTATACCATTTTAGAATTCTGTTTAATGTTTATGTTAATGAGGTGTTGCCTTGCAACTATTTTGTAGTTTGAATTTAATTACAATAAAGCTCCATATGATGTGTTTCGGCAACTGTATTTTAATAGAGCATTTAAAGTACAATTCCAAAAGACGAAATGGTCATCCCTCCTAATATGCAAGATTAATACATATTAGCATTTGCATGCTCTGCCCCTAATTTCATAATAAGGGAAATAAACAATGAGTTAGTTTTATTTTTATGTATTGGAATGAGGAAATTAAAGTGAGGTAATGAAACAATTTCGGGGGAATATGAATTAATCCATGCTAATATTTACATGTTGAAACCAACTCAAGATACCGTTGAACCTTATTAAAAAACGGTGAAAGTCATAAGACTCAAAACTCCAGGTCCTGTGACCTTAATTGTAACGATGTGCGCTGAGAGTCCGGAAGCAAGYACAGGGAGTGAATATTTAATAAAATAAACGGAACATAATACAAAACAAGAAACACTAACAGCACACAGACATGAAACTGAAACAGAAACAATAACGCCTGAGGAAGGAACCAAAGAAAGGGACATAAATAGGGCAGGTAATCAAGGAGGGGATGGAGTTTAGGTGAGTGTTATTATGCGCGTAACGAGGGTGACAGGTGTGTGCCATAACGAGCAGCCTGATGACCTGGAGGCCGGAGAGGGAGCACACGTGACAATACTCCCTCCCCGACGCGAGGCTTCTGCCCCAGGACGGCAACCAAAATGACAATCCCGGGGATCAGGAGCGGACCAGTGACCTCTGCTAAGGCGCGGGAGCATGGCAACCTAGAGCGCCAGAGAGAGAGAGCATACGTGACAGGACCCCCTCCCCGGTGCGCGGCTCCARCTGCAGGACGCCAACCACAKGGACGATCCCGGGGATCAGGAGCGGACCGGTCGCCTCCAGTGAGGCGCAGAAACCTGACGAACCGGCTGAGGCGTGAGTGCCTGATTAGCCGGCTAAGACCTCCTGGGTTGTCTCGGTTGAGGCACGGGAACCTGTTCACCCAGCTGAGGCATGGGAGCCTATTGATTCTGCTGAGGCATGGGAGCCTATCGATCCCGCTGAGGCATGAAAACCAGTTGAACCCTCCGAGGCATGGGATTCCAACAAACCTACTAAGGCCTCCAGGAATCTGCGGTACTGACACCTAGACCCGACATCACCTCCAACACAAAAAAAAAAAAAAAACACTCCTTGACACTTCCATTTGGTGAGGCGTTATTCTGTAACGATGTGCACTGAGAGTCGGGAAGCAAGTACAGGGAGTGTATTTAATAAAATAAATGGAACATAATCCTGTTCTTGTTTAATGATGTTCTGTATTATGTCATCCTATATTATGTTTCATGTTTTGTGTGGACCCCAGGAAGAGTAGCTGCTGCTTTTGCAACAGTTAATGGGGATTCTAATAAAATACCAAATGCAAAACAAGAAACACAAACAGCACACAAACATGAAACAGAAACAATAACACCTGGGAAAGGAACCAAAGGGAGTGACATAAATAGGGCAGGTAATCAAGGAGGTGATGGAGTCCAGGTGAGTGTCATTATGTGCTGATGCGCGTAACGATGGTGACAGGTGTCATAACGAGCAGCCTGGTGACCTAGAGGCCAGAGAGGGAGCACACGTGACATTAATCTTGTTGCGCTCAATTGAATTTGAATATTCATCGACATGTATTGTGAATTTAACACATCCCTGCGACATTTGCATGCTTGTGAAAACCAACCTGCTTAATTTGAAATCCTTCACTCATGAATACTTTCATTATTGCATTGGCACTTGAGAGATATGTTGCCACTGGGCATCTAGTATTGTTTTTTTGCATCCATTTTACCTGCACCACCTGATGGAAATATTGACAAATCCTCAACGTCATTAGACGAGTTGGAGTTGTCACAGAAACAGTATGCAACTCTAGTTTCCTACTGTTTTAAAGTGTGAAAGGTGTCTTTAAAGATCTAATGGAAAATAAATAAGTTCCTCCTTTCTCCTAAAGAAATGGAAATGCTAATAGCTAATCATCAACCAAAGTATTTAATTTCAGTACTTTTCCATTTTTTACTAAGCATTTAATGTTACAGAGGACTTAGCAAGTGGAGCAGAAAGGCTACAGGGAATGGAGTGCTGTTCCACGTGGACCCTTCTTGTATCCATTCAAATATTCCAATCTTTGAAGAAGACTGTAGGCTTCTCTTTTTGTCTATTTGCCCCTAGTTATCCCCCTTCAAGTCATCTATGTTGAATCTCTGTGGTTCAAACAAAGCTTAGAAACTGTGTAGGGGGTTTAGAACATGTGAATAATGATTTAGCCTAAATTAGTGTAACAGACCAACACAATCACAGTAGAGTGACGGCCTAGATTAGAAAAATCCAGGTGATTACACAAAACAATTAAACATTTTGATTTGCCTGTTTTTTCTACACTATGAATAATAACACTACAATTGTGAAAATGATGCCTTTTTTATGTAAGAGCTGTTTGAGAAAAAAAATGCCTGGAATTTCAGCCTGTTCAGGTGGGATGGACTTTTTGGCCCAGATCAGGACATCACACTGATCTGGGCCACATTTTAGGGAAGACCCAGATGTAGAGAGTGTAGAAGTAACACAAGTGTATTACTAGACCAGGGGAAAGGACAGGTCAAGGGCAGGCAGAGGTCAGTAATCCTGTGTGGTGTGACAAGGTACAGAACGGCAGGCAGGTCAGGCAGAAAGGTCAAAACCAGGAAAACAGGGACTAKAAACAGACAGGAGCAAGGGGAAAACACACTGGTAGGCGTGACAAATAAAACAAAATACCAACATACAAACAGAGAACACAGGTATAAATACAGTGGGGCAAAAAAGTATTTAGTCAGCCACCAATTGTGCAAGTTCTCCCACTTAAAAAGATGAGAGAGGCCTGTAATTTTCATCATAGGTACACTTCAACTATGACAGACAAAATGAGATTTTTTTCCCCCTGAAAATCACATTGTAGGATTTTTAATGAATTTATTTTCAAATTATGGTGTAAAATAAGTATTTGGTCACCTACAAACAATCAAGATTTCTGGCTCTCACAGAGCTGTAACTTCTTCTTTAAGAGGCTCCTCTGTCCTCCACTCGTTACCTGTATTAATGGCACCTGTTTGAACTTGTTATCAGTATAAAAGACACCTGTCCACAACCTCAAACAGTCACACTCCAAACTCCACTATGGCCAAGACCAAAGAGCTGTCAAAGGACACCAGAAACAAAATTGTAGACCTGCACCAGGCTGGGAAGACTGAATCTGCAATAGGTAAGCAGTTTGGTTTGAAGAAATCAACTGTGGGAGCAATTATTAGGAAATGGAAGACATACAAGACCACTGATAATCTCCCTCGATCTGGGGCTCCACGCAAGATCTCACCCCGTGGGGTCAAAATGATCACAAGAACGGTGAGMAAAAATCCCAGAACCACACGGGGGGACCTAGTGAATGACCTGCAGAGAGCTGGAACTAAAGTAACAAAGGCTACCATCAGTAACACACTACGCCGCCAGGAACTCAAATCCTGCAGTGCCAGACGTGTCCCCCTGCTTAAGCCAGTACATGTCCAGGCCCGTCKGAAGTTTGCTAAAGAGCATTTGGATGATCCAGAAGAAGATTGGGAGAATGTCATATGGTCAGATGAAACCAAAATATAACTTTTTGGTAAAAACTCAACTCGTCGTGTTTGGAGGACAAAGAATGCTGAGTTGCATCCAAAGAACACCATACCTACTGTGAAGCATGGGGGTGGAAACATCATGCTTTGGGGCTGTTTTTCTGCAAAGGGACCAGGACGACTGATCCGTGTAAAGGAAAGAATGAATGGGGCCATGTATCGTGAGATTTTGAGTGTAAACCTCCTTCCATCAGCAAGGGCATTGAAGATGAAACGTGGCTGGGTCTTTCAGCATGACAATGAAGGAGTGGCTTCGTAAGAAGCATTTCAAGGTCCTGGAGTGGCCTAGCCAGTCTCCAGATCTCAACCCCATAGAAAATATTTGGAGGGAGTTGAAAGTCCATGTTGCCCAGCAACAGCCCCAAAACATCACTGCTCTAGAGGAGATTTGCATGGAGGAATGGGCCAAAATACCAGCAACAGTGTGTGAAAACCTTGTGAAGACTTACAGAAAACGTTTGACCTCTGTCATTGCCAACAAAGGGTATATAACAAAGTATTGAGATAAACTTTTGTTATTGACCAAATACTTATTTTCCACCATAATTTGCAAATAAATTCATTAAAAATCCTACAATGTGATTTTCTGGATTTTTTTTTCTCATTTTGTCTGTCATAGTTGAAGTGTACCTATGAAGAAAATTACAGGCCTCTCTCATCTTTTTAAGTAGGAGAACTTGCACAATTGGTGGCTGACTAAATACTTTTTTGCCCTACTGTACACTGGGGATAATGGGGAAGATGGGCGACACCTGGAGAGAGATGGAGACAAGCACGAAGACAGGTGAAACAGATCTGAGTGTGACATTTGATTACAATAGACAAATGATTGTTCATTTGGGTAAGGGGTGGACTCTAGACCACCCTACCAGCCAATCAGGGCTGTGTATGTAAATATCTTAAAATGTGTTTCTTAACGCCCCCACACGATCAGACTGAACATTTCAATGCCCAAAAGAGGCCAAAAATGTATTATTAAAATTATGTTTTTGGTGGTTTATTAGACATACAGTGATGCTTTAAGAATTACATCAAAGTCTGCATTGGGGCTTTCAAGAATKTATATCCTAAACTTGATATTATCATACATCCACATTTTTGCAATCGTTTCTCACAGTTAAAGTGCATTTGGAATGTATTCAGACCCCTTGACTTTTTCCATATCTTGTTACATTACAGCCTTATTCTAAAATGTATTAGATTTTCCTCATCAATCTACAGACAGTACCCCATAACGACAAAGCGAAAACAGATTTGTAGAATTTTAGCAAATGTATTAAAAATAAAAACTTTAATATTACATTAACATAAGTATTCAGACCCTTTACTCAGTACTTTGTTGAAGCACCTTTGGCAGCGATTACAGCTTCGAGTCTTCTTGGGTATGACGCTACAAGCTTGGGAAACCTGTATTTTGGGAGTTTCTCCCATTCTTCTCTGCAGATCCTCTCAAGCTCTGTCAGGTTGGATGGGTAGCGTCGCTGCACAGCTATTTTCAGGTCTCTCCAGAGATGTTCAATCGGTTTCAAGTCCGGGCTCTGGCTGGGTCACTCAAGGACATTCAGAGACCTGTTCCATTGTCACTCCTGCATTGTCTTGGCTGTGTGCTTAGGGTCATTGTCGTGTTGAAAGGTGAACCTTCATCCCAGTGTGAGGTCCTGAGCGCTCTGGGGCAGGTTTTCATCAAGGATCTCTCTGTACTTTGCTCAGTTCATCTTTCCCTCGAACCTGACTAGTCTCCCAGTCCCTGCCACTGAAAAACATCCCTACAGCATGATGCTGCCACCACCATGTGTCACCGTAGGGATGGTACCAGGTTTCCTCCAGGTTTGACGCTTGGCATTCAGGCCAACGAGATCAATCTTCGTTTCATCAGACCAGAGAATCTTGTTTCTCATGGTCTGAGAGTCCTTTGGGTGCCTTTTGGCAAACTCCAAGCAGGCCGTTATGTGCCTTTTACTGAGGAGTGGCTTCCGTTTGGCCATTCTACTGGAGTGCTGCAGAGATGGTTGTCCTTCTGAAGGGTTCTCCCATCTCCACAGAGGAACTCTGGAGCTCTGTAAGGGTGACCATCAGGTCCTTGGTCTCCTTCCTGACCAAAGCCCTCCTCCCCCGATTGCTCAGTTTGGCCGGACGGCCAGCTCTAGGAAKGGTCTTGGTGGTTCCAAACTTCTTCCACTTAAGAATGACGGAGGCCACTGTGTTCTTGGGGACCTTCAATGCTGAATAAATGTTTTRGTAYCCTTCCCCAGATCTGTCCTTCGACACAATTCTGTCTTGGAGCTCTACGAACAATTCCTTCAACMTCATGGCTTGGTTTTTGCTCTGACATGCACTGTCTACTGTGGGACCTTATATAGACAGGTGTGTGCCTTTCCAAATAATGTCCAATCAATTGAATTTACCACAGGTGTACTCCAATAAATGTATATGAATAACTTTGGTGTTAACACATGTATTTGTTTGATTTACAACTGCACACTAGCAATACTAAATATATATTGTTTTTAATTAATTTGTTTGAGGCAATGATTCTCGTTTACTGTGTAATTTATCTCACCTGTGGTACGTAAGTTGCATGCTACATGGTAAAAAATAGCAATTCAACCAGTTTTGAAAAGAAAAAACGGAACATTCTGTTCCATTGCACTACATTATAAAGTGCCATGGATGCCAATATATTTGACAGCACCTGTAGGCCTGTACTGTACTTATATGAACCGAAAACTGAAGTCCTTTTGTCTGATCTATTTAACTATACGGGCTATGTTTTATATGATTTTTTTCTCTTGTTCCTTAGCACCACTGCACATAGTAAACACAGCAGACACACAGTCAGACAAACAAACACACAAAGAAACACACACAGGGGAGCATTGCTGGCTTTCTCACATATTCACTGCTTCTGTAAAATGATGGTTCATTAACTAACCCCTCAGAAGCATTCCTTCATTTTTATTCCCCTCTCTCACCTTTCGTCTGTTATTTGTTTTCCGATCCATTAGGTCAGCTCCATGTAGGGCTCAGTTTCTTGTGTGGAACTGCTCTGGTGTCATGCTGCACTCTGGCTTCAAATGGTCCTCAAAAAGTTGCATACATTTGGGACTGTTCCGCCTCTCTCCCTGAGACTCTGACTCATCACATCAAAGAGTTCACATGCACAAAGCAATCATTTGTATCAGTTTTCTTTGTTAGAGACACTTTAAAGTGTGCATACTGCGCTAAATAGAGAACAGCTTTTTATAAACCCAGTTATAGAAGAGAGGTGAGTGAGGAGGCACGTGGGACATGAAAGGACACAGATCAAGATCGTAGAATGTTGTGAAGTGTGTTCAGAACACAATACTGTACATTAACATATTTTACGTGGGTGAATATTTGGTATGTTGGATGTATTAAGACATAATACTAAAGTAGTGGTGTGTGGGTAAAATCACTGGGGAAGCCAAGCCAGAAAAAACAAACATATTACAATTTATGTGGCCACATTTATTGTAGCTGGAGATTTTAACAAAGAAAATTTGAGGAAAACGCTACCGAAGTTCTATCAACACTTTGACTGTAGTACTCGACCATTGCTACTCCCCCTTCCGGGATGCCTAAAAGGCCCTCCCGCACCCTCCCTTTGGCAAATCAGATCACGACTCGATTTTCCTCCTCCTTCCTACAGGCAGAAACTCAAACAGGAAGTACCCATGCCAAGGTCTATTCATGCTGGTCTGACCACTCAGAATCCATGCTTAAAGATTGTTTTGATCACAGACCAGCTGGCTGGAGTGTTTACGGACGTAATCAATATCTCCCTATCCCTGTCTGCTGTCCCCACTTGCTTCAAAATGTCCACCATTGTTCATGTACCCAAGAAAGCAAAGGTAACTGAACTAAAGGACTATTGCCCTGTAGCACTCACTTCTGTCATCATAAAGTGCTTTGAGAGGCTAGTTAACCGCTAGGCTACCTGCCACCCCACTCTATTCCTGTCTAACCTCATATGCCAGGTTTAACTTAACCACTTGTGTGTGTGTTTGCTTAGTTACTGAAAATGTGTTATACCTAAAGTACACCCATTACTAGAGCTGTTTACACAGGCAGCCCAATTCTGATATTTTTCAACTAATTGGTCTTTTGACCAATCACATTAGATCTTTTCAAATTCAGTTTTTTTCAGAACAGATCTGATTGGTCAAAAGACCAATTAGTGCAAAAMATATCAGAATTGTGCTGCCTGTCTAAACGCAGGCTAATTAGCCTAGCTGTTTAATGCTAAACACACACTTGCTTCTGAATTGGGTAGCTCACAACAGTGTGGAATTCTGCCACAGTTGTTTGTGTGTTTTCCCACTAATGAAAATTGGGTGTTTATTTTACCTGTGGAAAAGCAGACACACAAATAAGGGAGAGAACACCTCAACAGCCTTCCCTTCCCCCCTGTCCAGACACAGCCAAGTAGCACTCTTTTACTTATTTAACTAGTCAAGCACAAATTMTTTTTTACAATGACGGCCTACCCCGGCCAAACCCTAATGCCGCTGGGCTAATTTTGCACTGCCCTATAGGACTCCTAATGACAGCCGGTTGTGATACAGCCTGGAATCGAACCAGGGTCTGTAGTGACACTTCCAGCACTGAGATGCAGTGCCTTAGACCACTGCGCCACTCGGGAGCCCCTGTGTCATATCCATCTGTGTCCCAGATACAAACCTCATTAGCTGAGAGACACAACAGTTTGGGCCATTTACTGCAGACAAACACACTGTAAGCAATGCATATAGCCTCAGTTAATAGGGGTTCTCTATCAGGAGCTCCGCAAACTCATTTTCAAACTTGCAACAGCAACACCTTGTTTGGGACTTTTTCCAGGAGTTGCAGATTGATTGTGATTGAGGTGAGGGTGGCTCACAACCCTCAGAAATCACTCTGGGCCTGTAGAACAGATGACCTTTGACATTTTCACATTTAATAAACATCAAAACAGGATGTTCGCAAGGCTTTCATAGTGCCCAACGTCAGACAACCGATTATTAGGTGCATCCCTCAAAAAGTTTTCAGAGGCCTGTGGGGAAAATGTCAGGCTCTTCACCTGCGGATCAGGGATAAAAGGATTGTGACACCTAAGAGCACACTAAGAGAAGAGAAGAGGGAGCGCTGCTCCCCGATTCTCACACCCCAGCAATCTGGCTTTCTGTCCCACAATCCATCACAGTGTCAGTGGCTGGGCCACATGCCATACTGACAAACCTGCCTGTCAGAGGTACAATGTCCTGCATGACAGTTTGGCATTTTAACTAAAGAGATGAACTTTCAAACATASACACTCCTCTTCTAACAAAACATCTGTGTGAGGATTAAAACCCCTAAGGTCGATGTCCGCACCCCCGCAAAAATCTATACTGAACAAAAATATAAATGCAACATGTAAAAATGTTTGTCCCATGTTTCATGAGCTAAAATTAAATATCCCAGAAATGTTCCATATGCACAAAAAGCACATTTTTCATAAATGTTATGCACAAATTTTACATCCTGTTAGTGATAATTTCTCCTTTGCCAAGATAATTCATCCACCTGACAGATGTGGCATTACACAGGTGCACCTTGTGCTGGGGACAATAAAAGGTCACTCTAAAATGTGCAGTTTTGTCACATAACACAATGCACAGATGTCTCAAGTTTTGAGGGAGCRTSCAATTGGCATGCTGCCTGCAGGAATGTTCACCAGAGCTGTTGCCAGATAATTGAATGTTAATTTCTCTACAATAAGCCATCTCCAACGTTGTTTTAGAGGATTTGGTAGTACGTCCAACCAGTCTTACAACCGCAGACCATGTTTAACCACGCAAGCCCAGGATCTCCACATCGGGCTTCTTCACCTGCGGGATCGTCTTAGACCAGTCACCCAGACAGCTTATGAAACTGAGGAGTATTTCTGTCTGTAATAAAGTCCTTTTGTGGGGAAAAACTCTTTCTGATTGGCTGAGCCTGGCTCTCCAGTGGGTGGGACTGGCTGCCAAGTGGGTGATCCTATGCCCTCCCAGTCCCACCCATCTCCCTATGTCGCACTACCACATCTGCAGTGAAAGGTGACAAAGCTAGATTGGTGTTTGTCCGACCATGAAAGATCCTGAAAATCGGTCTTCTCACAAAATCATCTGTAGCATATTTATATGGAAGGAGGAGACTCTCAGTTCTCAGTTTTGCTMTACGACCCCCACAGGCCTCACAAGACTTGTCTGAATGTCCCCCAGTACCAGTTGATTTTTTTTTTAKAGAAGTATATATGGARACTGTTTAGTGCCAAAAATAAGAGGTTAAATACATATCAAAAATATAATAATAAATGTTCCTCGATTTTTCTTATATCTCTCAGATATAGGACAGACACTTCAAAACAAATTTCCTTTAGATTTTTCGGGGGGGGGACTATCTGTTGTTCCTTGTGTTTGTATGGGCTAATAGCAGTAATGCCAAAAAAGTATTTTCATATGTTTTTTGAGAGAGCGGGACTCAGATCCTAGGTGAGCAATGGATGGATGGTTTTGCCGAGCGGATGCCCCTATGTCCTGTTGATTCAGGAAAGTAAAGGGTGGAGGCTTTTAGCATCAGAGACCACAAACACAACAGATAAACTTTTGTTTGGTTGTTTTGATGGGTGGGGAAGTGACATTTACAAGAATAGATCACTTAGTTAATCTTTTTCAACGAACAAAAGTTGTAATAATGTTGCAATACCTCCACTGGAAATGTTCTCAATATGCAATAACTCAATCTCACTTAAGAGGGTTAAAAGGGTGAAATTATCTTCCTGCAGAGCAATCAGTCTGAAGTCACCATGCTGTGAGATTGCACATCAGAAATCATTGTATAATGGCCTCGGCTCGCCAATAATACCCCTCTCACTTCATCATAAAAAGGAAATGTTCATTAATTGAACGGCCTGACAGCTGCCATACAGTCCCTGGAATTAATTTATTTCAATGCAATGTTCATCATTAACATGAATATTTAGCTGTCAGCTTCAGTCTGCCATCACTTGTAATTGGGCTCAAAGACATGCAGTAAGTAAGAACTGATATTCATATTATGGCTCTGATTTACTGTTAGCCTTGAATTATACTGACATTATGACTTAAAATGTTGCATTCCAAGATTTGGATCCAGATTTTATGGATATGTTACTGTTGGATTGAACGTTAGAATGGGCAAAACAAGTGACCCAAGCGACTTTGAGCGTGGTGCTAGGTGCGCTGGTTCCAGTTTCTCAGAAGCGTCTGGTCTCCTGGGCTTTTCACACATGACAGTGTCTACGGTTTATCGAAAATGGTGCCACAAAGTAAACATCCATTCAACAGCAGTCCTGTGGGCGAAAACAGCTTGTTAATGAGAGGTCAAATGAGAATGGCAAGAATCGTGCAAACTAGCAGGCGGGCCACAAACGGTCAAACAACGGCGCAGTACAACAGTGGCGTGCAGAACAGCATCTCGGGAAAGCTCAAAGAATCTGTGCACCAAAGAATTCAGGCTGTTCTGGAGGCAAAGGGGGTACGACCCGGTACTAGATGGATGTACCTAATATACTGGCCAGTGAGTGTGAATTCAATATTTTAAAACCAGTTTTCTCATCCAGATTTTGGATTTCCTGTGATATTGTGCTGCTGTGCGCTAATGTCTTTCTCGGACAACTGACGTACGTGTTCTTCATTTATAATGCAGTTTACAGGCTGAGATAATTCAGGTCAAATAGCTAGCGAAACAGGGGACTACCTACAAGGACTGTGACCTCATAATGATGTGCATACTGTCTACATGACATTTAAGACTGAACACTGTCATAACACATGCATTATGCATGTCTATGACTATAAGCTGCGACCCAGGTCCTGATGTGTTATTGTTGTGTCTGACAGTGTGTTGGTAATAGGGAGTTATAACCTCGATCAATGCTAACCCCATTAATGGAAATGCATTTTTACATGGTGAATCACACCGATGACTAAAGAGGCAGATGCTACACAACTGACACCAGGAACCCTGAGAGAGGTATAAAGAGATGACATTGACATTGTTTTAATGTAATTTCTGCATCTATGGTTGTCTTTCAGAATCTTGCAACCTTGCAGTCCTAAGGGACTTTATTGACACATTTCTGACAACCTTTCGAACAGACATTGCAAGTAGCGATAGCTCTTTCGTAATATGAAAGAACAACGTGCTGCTTTCAAAACTACCAATGAAACTTGTTTTGTGCTTTTTATGTTTTTGCTATTTGCTTTATTGTATGTAGTAAATACTTTCTGGTGACTAATGTTGTCATGACCTAGAGTCTAGACAAATGACACATCAGTAGCTTATTTTAGTGTCTTGCTTCTGCCACTGTAGGACGTCAGTAGCTAGAGTCCCTGTACGTCCAACCCTCACAGTGAGCCATTCTTTTTAAGTCTGCCTCAAATCCTTTTGACCCACTGACCATTGTAAGACTTGACTTTTCTCTTTCATAAACTAGTGAACAGCGACTTCTTTTCTTTTTTTATGGCGCACGGTAAGCTGCTTTTAGTTCCCTCTTTGAAGGTCAGACGGTGTGTGAAGAGTAAATGTTGTCCAAAGTGGATACGGAGAGAAGCAGAGAAAAGCCTGTAGCTGGTCTGGACAAGGCCTGTCAGGGAAAAAGTGTTTAATAAATGACTGCTTACACCCGAACAAAGAGGCCAGGGACCTCGCAGACTATACATCTTAAAAATCAATATGACAGCCCCAAGTAATCAGTATCAATGATTTTAAACTGAAATAAGTCCCTTGGGGAGGATGATAAAATCCTCCAACTCAGCTCTGAAAACATCTCTCCAATGAAAGATGTAGGGCGGAGAAAGACCTTATTGATACGCCGAGCACCTCAGCAGTAGGGTCAGGGACATGCAGGTGGCAAATGGTGCGGATTGTGAAAGTCATGATTTCTCTCTCTCTTACACACACTCTTTCTCTCTGTCTGAGGCTCCTGCTCTCTCTCTCTCCCTCAAGTTCACACATACTTTTTCTATCTTGCTAATACGAAGGGGTTTTAGACTCATCAAACTGACTGTGTCACTGTTCTTTCACTCTCCCTGTCTTCCTTAACTTTCTGTACTTTGTCTATCTTTCATAGTCGCYCTTGACTTCTGTCTGTTTTGGGATCGTTTCTTTTTAACATAAGCCCATGTTGGCAGAGAGGAAAAGGGAAATGATTTGCTGTATAGCAGGTTTGGAACGGGCTGTGTCCTTTATGTAGACAATGTTTAATCTCTTTGCTCTGGCACCAGTAAGAAACCTTGTGAATAGTATCCTGTCATGCTTGAAGCTTCTGGGACCATCTGTGGGTAAATGTCAACAAATAACATTTTGTCAGCATTTTAAACATTTATCTGCTCAAATTCTACAGTGGCGGTGGCTGCTGCAACCCGTAAGGGTCMCCTGGATGTATTTTAAGCTGAGATAAAGCCCAACACACGTATATTCACTGCAGCCACTGTTCCAAGCATTCATTTCTGCAGACGAATTTGGCATCCAAAACAACTCTGGTTTAAAGCTCTGCTAACCTCAAACCACAGAGCAGGAATCACCCTACCATAGCAAAAAAATTAACTGCACCCGCCATAAAGGCTATATTGAATATCACTGTATTCAATTTTCCAAATGTGAAGTTATATAGGAGGGCAATGACAATACACCCGAAATGTCATCCGAAAGACCATATTAGCCAAAGGGCTATGTGCAGAGTTTCCTGATACTGCAGGGATTTGGAGAGTGAATAGGGAGGAGATGACAGGAGGCAAGCTGCTGCTGCTGTTGCTGCCTCCTGCTCTATAGTGCCCATGCAGACACACTAATATCCTCAGTGGTGTGCTTCTGCAAAGAGGAGCTGCACTCTACTCTGCTCCGTCTCAAGCTCCACTCTCTCCACACAGCCAGCCAGTCGCACATTTATTGAAGACAGTKTTTCTTACTTGGACGTCTATAAAGTGTCATACAGAAAGTCAACTCTGCGTAATGTTTCCCAACTTGCACCTATGAAGTGCATAATGCGCTGTTGACAACAGCCTGTACAAGGCCTAGGTTACATCAGTTAATTTCACATCTCTTTTATTAGTTGTGGCATTGTCATTAAATAATGTTATTCAATAAATGGTTATCTCAGGAAAGGGTTTACCTTATTCATATAAATACTTGATGCCTCTTCTGTTATTGGCAATGTCTTTGTTCAGAGTTTGTCACGCCCTGACCATAGAGAGCCTTTTTATTCTCTATTTTGGTTAGGTTGGGGTGTGACTAGGGTGGGTAATCTAGGTTGTTTTATTTCTATGTTAGCCTGGTATGGTTCCCAATCAGAGGCAGCTGTTTAGCGTTGTCTCTGATTTGTGATCATATTTAGGCCGCCATTTCCCCACTGGTTTTTGTGGGATCTTGTTTATGTGTAGTTGCCTGTGAGCACTCCATAGCTTCACGTATAGTTTTTTTTTTAAATTGTTTTGTGCGTTTCCTGTCAATAAATTATGTGGAACCCATATCACGCTGTGCTTTGGTCCGAATGATCTTACGACGATCGTGACAAAGTTTAAGAAGATTCAAGGACTTTATAAAAACATCTGAACACCCAAGCAGTAATTSAGTTTCAAAAGCACAACCTGATTGAATATGTCAACCATACGGTTTGAAAGGAGTATTGTCTGTAGCCTCCGTGCCAAATTTAAACCTACTGCATCAATTGGAGTGCAGTGATTTAAGAACTGAGGTAAGGTATAGTCAAAATTCATCAGTAATAAGCATACCATGACCACACACTTACCTCTGCATATTCATGTTCTCTGCTCAAATATACTTCTGTGATGGATTCATTTCGGTTTCTCTTTCCTAGCATCCAGCGGGAGGGGATTTTGTGGTGGTGGTGTTGTGTGTGTGTGTAATTTCCATTTCCCTCTACCAGTGAGTCATATAAGCCCATCATAATTATTCATACCGTGTTGGCTTTTGACGCAGGAGCGTGACTTTGCGTACTTTGTCATAAACACCTCTTAATTAAGCCCACGGACCATGTACAACACAGAACTCTATTAGTACTTCTATTAGTTCCCGCCCTCCGATGGTACACATTACTACCCAACACCAGCAGAACTCTGTTATGTGCTTAATGAATTACGTCTCTGTGGTGAGTAGTGTCGATGTGGGTGAAGAGCCAGAAGGTTGGCATCACATCAGATTGCGTCTCTGGCGAGCATATTAACCCTGATGACACCCAGGACTTCTGTCTAAGACATGATGGAGAAAAGACTTGGCTGTGTTTACAGATATAGCATCTTAATTTGAGCACCTTATTGTTGACATTTCTTACACAGCTTGTAGTGTATTCAATGTTTTAAAAGGATTCAAAAGTTTGTAGGCCTAATTTCCACTTTAACATTTCAGACTTGATTTGCCCTAAAGAAAATTGCCCTTCAAAAATGTCCATTAATTATGATCCACACAATAATTCTAATTATTTTCCTGTGGTAGCAAACTGGGTCAAATTAAGATCCTACATCTGTATAAAAAAAACGTATGTACGGCTTCAACAAAACGCATTTCATCCAACTGAATGATCACTGTTTGTCAAAGGGAGGTAGAGGCATACACACCTCCGGACCAAGTTGTCTCTCAGTGATAGCATCGTTCATTATCATGCCCACACAGCGATGAAACGCCTATGTTCTGGTTGATCATGGTACTCTAAAGATGSCCGGCATTCTCTTTGATCAATCATCAGGGTCACACAGTGCTTTATATGGCTTGATAATCTTCTGTGAAACGTTTCTCATTTCTCTTCTACCTTGATGAAGCTTATCATGCTACAGCAGGCTATGTACTGCCCAAAGTCCATTACACTCCAATCTGGGAATATTTTGCCTGTAATAGGTCCACATGCATTGAATCTCACAGCTAGGCAGGGAAGAAATGTGTGAATTCTATAACATAATGTTGTTATAATGATCTCAGTAGAAGTTGTCACTTTCACTCTCCACATATTAGCTTTCCATCCCACTTGGTTGATGTATGCCATCCAAGCCAGTTTTGTGGCATTCTCAGCACAACTGACAGGCATGAAATTGACGACTCAATGTATTTTTAACTCCAGCAAACACTCATTAAGCTCATTGTCATGGCCGCCACTATGGGCATAACGTTTCTATTTCATGCAGATAACTCTATAAGAGATATGTGCTTGTATAGGGGTCATCATTCCTATCCAACTCTATGATCATTGGTAATTACTTTATGTAACCTGCTGCAGAGTTACATGAAACCCAGCAATGTCCTTCGGTATTCAAACTTATGTCTGGGTTGAGCCTAGTAATATACTGTGCATTAGAGGATAAGGCTTTCAATTTGAGCACTGGACAGAGCAGCATGACCTTCATTAGCTCAAGCTGACCTTGATATTAATTTACATTCTCTCACTAATAGAATCGTGCTGTATGGATGTGCACATCTACTCTGTGAAGAATATTCAAGTAATTGATATCCATATGAGTATCATAATCTTAGCTATCCACTACTCTGTATTTGTCAGCTTCTATAAAGTTAAAATGTTTTCACAATTAAAAATGAATTCCTATGTGCTTTGTGGTAACTGTATGCTGCAACACAGTTCACATAATTTCCTTCCGTGTCCTGATATCACAGTGAATCGCTTTTGTCACACGCATGCACGCACGCACACAGACCCATCCACCCACACCCACGTTTCTGTATTCAAAACATTTTCATGGTAGGCTGTTACTGGAAACCTGCTGAATCCTGCAAATTTTTAGGGCCTCCTGACATGCTCATTCAGTATTTCACACAGCTCCCTGGTGAAGTGTTCTTTGCTGCCCTGTTCTCTGCTCCCGGCCTGTCATTGTGTTTTGACTCTGGCAGGCAGTGGTCAGGGCAGCTCTTTCTCTCTCTCTCTCTCTCTCTCATGAGTCATGGGGCAGCCTTCTACTCTCTCACTGAAGACCATTCATTTTACATCACTTAATGGATGCTTGGGTAATTATCAGCTTTTCAGAGCCTTTTGGGCCCCATTTGGGCTTTTTTAATCTCTGGGTGTAGTTGTCCTTGATTATCTGAGCAAGGATGTCTTTGCTTTTTTCCTCTGTAATGATGAGTAATTTTTTTATATATATATATATATATATTTATTTTTTTACTCTGAGTAAAATGGCTTGGAAGAATGAGCATCAATACCCAGTCAGATATCCTCTAAAGTTCTCCCTAAGGAGCTGCATGCTGTGTATGAAGATGTGCAAGGTGTCCGTTAGCCTGAAATTGTTGCTTTAGGTGTTGTTTTTCAAAGGGAAAATCATTTGACTGCAGCAGTGTTGAAGGAGTGTTGCTTTGAAGGAGGATTTGAAACCTCAGAGGAGTATAAGTTAAAGCTCAGGGATTGCCCAGCCCATGGCTGCTGACCGTATCATTCTCCTACTGCATCTCAGGGGATTGTGACCCTCCCAGGGACGTCATTACACTGTCTCAATAACAAATAGCACAATCAGAGACACTGCGGGGTGGGGTATCAGTGAATGTGTGTGTGTGTAACGGAGTTAAGAATGTGCTGTAAGCTCACTCCACAGCTATATTGAAATGTCGGCGATAGAGCTATCGATAGCTCAGATGGTTTCGATAGCTCCTACGTTGTCAAGGAGGGCGGTCCTCTGTGTCTGCGATCAGAGGATCATTGGTTTGAGCCCAGCATGGGGAAAGTTAGCAGCACACTGACATCCATTTCACGTGCATGTGTGTTGTGGGGATTTACTTCACCTCTGTTTTCAATCCGCTGATGACTGGTTGCTTTTTTGTTAGTTTTGTCTTTGTCTGTATCACGTGGCAATGCTGCACTGTGATTTGTCTGGGTTGTTGTTGTCGGGCGGATGGGCAGCCGGAGCGGCCATACTTGCGGGACTGAGGAGTTTTGATGGAATGGGAGAGTTTTTGATCTGTATGGGTCTGGAGGAGGGATGTCAGTTTCAGTCTGTGAGGGGCTGCTGTAAGAGGAAAAGCACAGCGCTCTAGAGATCATGGCAAGGCAGTTTAATGAGGCCACCAGAGAGAAAGAGAGAGAGACAGAGACGGGGGGGGGGGGGGGGCACACAGTGCCTGTCTGATGCAGCCTTGTAAGGGGTAACACACACCTCTGTCTCACACGATCACCGACTCACTTACTGACTGACTGGCTGAGTTATAGACTGACAAAAGGCAACAGCAGAGGAACTGTACTGTGAGGCAGCTGAATTTCTCTTCTTGATTTTTTCATCTATCTCTCTCCCTATAGAACAATCCAAAGCATACAGGCTTTCCTTGACAGTCCTCAAATGGTTGCAGCTATACCCTGGAAATAACTAAACATTCCGGACGATACACATAAAGTACCGTACCAGGTTTATCGCGGTCTTCCAGATTGAGACGGCAGCATTTTGTATATTCTACATATTAATTTATAAGCTCATACATACCAATGCTCAGCAGTCTGAGTGTTACATTCAGAGTGGATGGATCCAGAGAGCCCAGCTTGCCTTACCTTGGCCCATTGGGCTACTTCTGCTCCGCTATTTCATCCACAAGCACAGCGAAGGGAGCAGCGGAGGGGCATATGACAGCTTGGCAGGACTCCTGGAGTGGACAGTTTTTATGTCTCTTTTTGGTTTGGTCAGGGTGTGATTTGGGTGGGCATTCTGTGTTCTTTATTTCTATGATTTGTGTTTCTATGTTTTGGCCAGGTATGGTTCTCAATCAGGGACAGCTGTCTATCGTTGTCTCTGATTGGGAATCATACTTAGGCAGCCCTTTTTCCCACCTGTGATTGTGGGTAGTTATCTTTGTTAGTGGCACTATAGCCCTGTAAGCTCCATGGTTGTTTCTTAATTTGTTGTTTTGTTGGCGACATTTACTAAAATAAAAGAAAATATACGTTCACCACGCTGCATCTTGGTCTCCTTCCGACGACGGCCGTGACAGACAGGCTGTGGGCTGTTCTCCAGCTGCTTCGGAGAGCCGCTATGAAAAGCCTGTTAGCAGCTCCCTCACTCACACACAACAACAGGGATGATGGGAGAAAAACTCTGGACAGGAGAGAGCAAGTGAGAGTGAAGGAATTTGCTGCCATAACTCTAGGTCTCTGATGTGTAACAATGCTGTCACACAAGGCAGCAGAGTCATAACGTAGTAGAAGAAAGAGAAGAAACTGTAACAGATATTCTTATTCCAATGTTTTCGGTCATTTTTCGAGAGTACAGCCACAACAATAGAGAAAATATTAGGATGGTTTTGGAAATGTCCAGTCTTTCCTAGTCTGTCATCTCACATGGAACTGTACATGAAAAATGTCATTAATGAAAAATGTCATTATTAAGCCCACAAGTGTTCAATGATGCTTATTAATGCGTGCATTACATTGTGGAGAGATGCTGCAGACTGGTATTGCGACCTCCAGCTTGGGGTTCAATGRCACTGCTGGATTTACAGTGGGAAGCAGCAGGCTGGAGCAGAGAAGAGTGTGGGGATGGGAACAGCAGATTAACTAGCGGTTTGACCTTTCTGTAAAACTGACTCATCCACTCACTCCCTTTGTCACAAGATTAAGCATTTGTATGCACGGTATGGTTTGCGGGGGGGGGGGGGGGGGGGGGGGGGGGGGTAACGGGCGCTACGTTACACTTTTAGAAAAAATAAGTGCTATCTACAACCTAAAAGGATTCTTCAGCTGTCCGCATAGGGGAACCATTTGAAGAACCCTTGTTAGTTCCAGGTATAACCTTTGATTCCAAGTTGAACCATTTTGGGTTCCACGTAGAACCCTTTCCACAGAGGGTTTTACATGGAACCCAAAATGGTTCTACCTGGAACCAAAAATAATTATCCAATGGGGAAAGCACAAGAACCATTTTGGAACTAGAGTGTATACAGAAAGCTTTCTCTCTTTGGTGGAGGAGATTGGACGAGGGCTGTATGGAGCTTGTTCAGACAGAGGAGACGTACTTTCCCAGCCTGGGATTGCATGAGCCTAGGTGTTTGGAGGGAGGGATCCTAAAAGATGCTGAGTGTTTGACTGTCAATGCATGAAGCTAGGACAAATATATCTCCTAATGTGATCATTTTGGTGTGTGTGTGTGTGTGTGTGTGTGTGTGTGTGTGTGTGTGTGTGTGTGTGTGTGTGTGTGTGTGTGTGTGTGTGTGTGTGTGTGCGTGGCCATTTTCATGCCTGTGTGCATTTCTATACACACCCTCCTTTTCTCTTGGCCAGCATGCCCATCTATTTGTTACCCAGTGGTCTCTCTGTCTGTCTGTCTCTCTGTCTGTCTATCTCAGGTTTCCTTGATCTGTCTTGGCTTCTGTAATTTGCAGCATCATCAGTGGCCATGGCCTCTCTCTCTCTTCAGGGCAGCAAGGAGCATCTATTCTCCTCTGACTCTCGCTGCTTCTCATCCTCACAGCTGCACACTTCATGCAGAGCCAGAGCGTGCACAAATTAGCATTTAGCTGTCGTACTGTACGCCTGGAAAATCACACACATATATGATCCCTTCTCATGGAAAAGAGCGTTGCTCTGCAGCACATTGGCCAATGCAGATGGTGAAGTTAATTGCGTTACAGACTTAAGGCTCCAATAAGCCTTTATCGCTCTATTKCCCCCATACACACACGTTCCAGATTCCCAGCTCGGACTCAGTCTCTCTCTCTCTGGTTTGTGTTGAGGCGTTGCCACGAGAAGCTGAGCAATGTAGAGAGAGGCTCAAACTCCTTTAGGATACCAGGCAGTGAAAGTAAACAGATTTACATTAGCTATCTGTGAGACAGGGAGGGAAAACCCAAGAGGTTAATTATTCAACAAATAACGATTTGAGGCTATACGTTGTACTGGTGTTAATGAGGCCACAGGAGATGGAGGGAGCAGGAGCTATAGAGGAGATGAGGGCCTCAGTGTGTCTCTTCTATAGCATATTGATATTGTACACAGAGGATGCCTCTACACGCTAAGGTTTTACATGACTAGTTTTATCAATCTGTACTTGCCCTCTGCTTTGCATATTGCTTTAGCTGTATATCTCTGTAAAGAACGTTTGTAAAGACATCACTCTTGCAGATGGGTGAGGTATGTAGCTCAGCCAGCATGTTACAGTCCCGATGTACATGTATTTGAATGCAACACCATGGTAACGCTGTCACCACTTTGCTTCCAGAGGCAGTTTGGAACTCGGTAGTGAGTGTTGCAATCAAGGACAGACTTCAGCACTTGGCGGTCCCGTTCTGTGAGCTTGTGTGGCCTACCACTTCGCGGCTGAGCTGTTGTTGCTCCTAGCCGTTTCCACTTCACAATAACATCACTTACAGTTGAGCAGGGCAGCTCTAGCAGAGMCGAAATTTGACGAACTGACATGTTGGAAAGGTAGCATTCTATGACCGTGCCAAGTTGAAAGTCGTTGAGCTCTTCAGTAAGGCCATTCTACTGCCAATGTTTGTCTATGGAGATCGCATGGCTGTGTGCTCGATTTTATATACCTGTCAGCAACGGCTGTGGCTGAAATAGCCGAATCCCCTAATTATTGGGTGTCCACATAGTTTTTTAAATTAGTGTCCATGGAAAATGTAGTATAGTGAACAATTTACAATTGCAGACAGTTGCAAATAACAGATGAGCAAGAGAAAGGCTACAGAGACAACAGCCCAAGGGGTAAAAAAAATAAAAATAAACTGAAAATAAAACTTTTTTTTGTGAAGACTTTTGTTGCAGGCACACATATTGGATTCAATAGCACCACTAAAGTATTGTCAGTTTTGTAAATCTGCTCTTGCTTCAAGGACAGGCCATCGTGAGTGCAGTTTAAACCACGATCAGAGGGAAATTGTATTCGTGTGTAATCATCGACCTTGACTTTTTTGCTGGTGAGGCAGACATTACGCCCCTCGTCCCTCCTCCTTGCTGGCAAAATCAACACACTGAGCAAATCTGATAGGTGAAAACAAAAAGAGAATTGCCAGCTTGGCCTGCATGTATTTGTATTATTCCAATTGA
The DNA here is from genome assembly GCF_002910315.2 of Salvelinus sp. IW2-2015. Taxonomy (NCBI): domain Eukaryota; kingdom Metazoa; phylum Chordata; class Actinopteri; order Salmoniformes; family Salmonidae; genus Salvelinus; species Salvelinus sp. IW2-2015. The sequence continues at coordinate 21,152,209 of NC_036863.1, read as the reverse complement.
TCATCACATTAATAATTTCTTCAATGGTCCTGCTAGTGCTTTTGTTCTAATGAATGTTGAGGCTGGGCTGTGTGAAGGCATTGATTCCTCTGGTTAAATGATTATGATCAGGCTCAGATTAATACATTTTACAGCTCATTGGGACACTTCTTATTCAGAAGGCCTTGTTCCTTCTCATCATCCCCTTTCTGCCATTACTGTAGCCACCCCATGATGGATGACAGACCCCCCACCTCACACCCCCAACCTCCCTGACATGGGGCTATATTCACCCCCTTCAGTGGTCTGCACTGTCCCAGTCATATTTTAGCATGTCCGTCCATGAGTTGTTGCTCTTCAGGCTCTGTGGCCCTGCATGGAAAAACAGCAGACCTGAAACTACAGGACTTCTCATTAGGAGTCAGAGTGAATAGCACAGATTGGTCTCTCTCTCTCTCTCCTCTTTTCTATGTCTCTAGGTCTCATCCCCTCCCTCACATACTCTCTCTATCCCTTTCTCTCTCTAACCCTCTCTTTGGATCACAAACTCAGACAGATGGTTGCAGTGTGGAGAGTAAACCTCTACAATGTTTAAGTTCGGCTTCTACATATAAATGTTAATTCATTTGCTCGGGGGCTCAAACGTGTTCATTATTTCCATGCCATGTTTAGCAATGCCATAACAGGAGATTGGTTACACTGGTGATTTGCTCAGTGGTTGTTATGGTTGATTTGATGGGGATTACGGTTATGAAGTATATAGTATTTATAAGAGCATTACAGCCTGATCTAGAACAGTTGACTCCATAAGAAATGTCTCAGATCACAGGTGCGTAGGAAAATCAAAATATGAAGTAGAATATTAGAATGGACACCCGCCCACTGCATAGCCTATAGGGCCTAGTCTACTTGCAAATGAAACACTACAAATCAAAGCAATCACATTTTGATGGAAAGTGTGACATTTTGGTCACATGTGGTAGGTAGATCATTAGGGAAAGAGGTTGTAGGACCACTAATACAGCATCAATCACTTCTACGAAAGACCTCTTTTCAAACTTGCTGAAAATTCCATCCACGGCCATTTTCACTGACAGACATTGATCATAGAAACCTCCTGCTTTCCCTAAGACCTGGCTGTCTAATTTAAAGTAAGTTCTAAAGTTAAGAAGGTAAACTACTGTATAGCCAGCCAGTGCACCAAACAATAAATTATTTAAGATAATGTTCACACAAAATTATAGCTGAGGAATTCTATTACCTTGATGACTTAGGCTTAGCAGACATGTTTTAGATGAGCCAGGGTATGCAAGGTAGAGGGAGATCCATACTGCACCAGAGAGAGTAGCATAAGTCTCTGAGAGTTTTTATGAGAAAGAAACACACTCTCCTGCATGAGCAAACACACACACACACACACGCACACACACACACACACACACACATACACAGAGAGAGAGAGACTTTACTCCCTCCACTGCCCTCTTATTATCAACATAATATGGACTTACTGATGATAGAGCTGTGCTGGTGGCTGGGTGGAGATGTGGTGCTTAAGGGCCAGAGAGATAGATTTATGTCTCTGACTGACACACTGCCTCTGGGCCCCTGAGACCTCTGTGATCAGAATGGGTTGTTTTTAGAGTGATTGTCGTCTAATAGTGGCCCAGCTTTCCAACCTATGCCACTCTATCAGAGTGTTTGTAGTGATATCAGCTGTGGTGAAGGTTGCTGACCCATACATTGGGACCTCTGTCATACTGTACGCACACAGGTGCATTCATCAAGGTGCTGGTGTTACAGATGGCAGCTAGCTTAGCATTGTGTAGTAGTGACATGTTGTGTGTCCCTGAGATCGGGCATACTATTGCTGCCAACCAAAAATAAACATGGGCTTTTTAGGGTCAGCAATAATGACAGTGTCTTGTGAGCTTTGGCACGTTGTAGTGAGCATGTGTCAATGTAGTGTGTGGACTGGTACATGCTACATCTACTACTGTAGATGGACTCTTTCTTATCGCAACTGACTGTGCGAAGATGTGCATGAAAACAGCTGGAGAAAACAAAAGTTTGCAATTAACTGGAACCTATAACTAGGGACACATCAGCGTACTCATATCTCCAGCATTGCCCTCAATCTCTCTGACAATGTGTCATCTTCTTTTATGAGAAGGTTTTTAGGTTTTTCCTATGAAATGATCTGCTCTAAGATGGATATGTTTCACACTCAATGTGAGTTGTTAGACAGTATACGGGAGATGATTTCAATCTTTGGATTTGGCTTCATTGTGAGGTCTGGGTATTCTGCACTCAGCATTGACGCACCGTGCTGTCTCTGCACTACATTCACAAATGAATGAACATGTCTGACATAGATAGAAGGGTTACACAACACTGCTTATCAGTATTGAACAGTGCTGTACTGTACTTTAATCTGTGTTGTTGTAGTTGTTGGACAGCCTCCCTGCAGAACACATACCCGATTAGAAAACCACAATCTGTGTAGCTTTTCCAGAGAGGAGATGCCTCTAATCATAGGCTCAGTCACTGGTATACTTTTATTTACATAGCCATTTTGGGTTTACTACCTTTTTATTTGGGCATGTTTATTGTTCAGAAATGTGGTGGGTACTCTCTTCATTCGCTGGACTTTATCCTGCTAACTGTTCCAAATGTCCGAAATGAATTTGGTAAAAGGGCTTTTAATGTACTCTGCGCCATTGTCTTGGAACACCTTACAAAATAATTTTAAACTGGAAGAACTTGTCCCGATTGGTGTTTTTAAATCACTGATGAAGGATTTTGAGGCTGATTCCCTGACCTGTCAGTGTTTTTAATTTGCTGTTTTTGATTTTTGTTATACTCTTGTGAATTCAATGGTTTTTACTAGATTACTTGTAGTTTTTCATGTTGTCTGTCTGTAATTTTTGTAATGACTTGGTGCTGCCTATCTTGGCCAGGACACTCTTGAAAAATGTGCCCTTCCTGGTTGAGCCCTTCCTGGTTAAATAAAGGTTAAATAAAATAAAATWAAAATAAATAAATGTTTTATTCTGCAAAATAAACACATCAATCTTGCTGGGGTGTGTTTAGACTCATCAGAAGCAAACAGTGTCTGGTTTTGGCCTTATCCTCATCATTTATCTCAGACGGGCTTATTCAGTGTCTTTAAAGAAGATCAAATGGGAAAAGAGCTACCACCCTAAGATAAATACCATCTATCTTAAGGTGGTAGCTACAACCTTGACACAATCCAGCCTTGATTCTACTACCCACACTGAGAGGAATGGATAATTATGGCTGTGCGTAGCCCAGCAGAGCTGACTATACCCAGTCCTTCTGTTGTACCTTCCACCATGTACGTAATGCACAGCAACACCATGCACGTAATGCACAGCAACACCATGTACGTAATGCACAGCAACTTAGTGCCAGAAACAGGAGGAAGAAACCATCTGGAGGGTTAAGTAATGATCAGGTGTACTGCTGTTTCAGGCTAGATTGGAAAAAATGGAGGCAAACAACAATTGGGCTAAAGCTTTTAGAAAGCTTAAACATAAAAACATGAATACATGCAAAACATAGATTTAAAAAATAATAAGCAATCTATGATGCTAAATTAAGGCAGAACGATTATGTGACTACTGTATGGATTATTCTAAAGGCTTTAGTGTGAAAATGATCATCGTTATCATGAAACAGATAAACACTGCGATTATCTCACTGACTACAGTATTGTTGGATACAAATACTTCAGATGTGAGCTTTGAAATACAGGAAGTCAAATCAAATCAAATTGTATTTGCGCCAAATACAACAGGTGTAGACCTTACAGTGAAATGCTTACTTACAAGCCCTTAACCAACAATGCAGTTTTAAGAAAATACCTACAAAAAAAGTTAGAGATAAGAATAACAAATAATTAAAGAGCAGCAGTAAATAGCAATAGCAGGGCTATATACAGGGGGTACCGGTACAGTCAATGTGCGGGGGCACCGGTGTCGAGGTAATTGAGGTAATATGTACACATAGGTAGTTATTAAAGTGACTATGCATAGATAATAACAGAGAGTAGCAGCAGCGTAGAAGGGGTGGGGGCAATGCAAATAGTCTGGGTAGCCATTTTGTTTTTTTATTATTACTATTTTCTACATTGTAGAATAGTAGTGAAGACATCACAACTATGAAATAACGCATGCCTAGAGGTGCATGCTGTCTTCAAAGCAAAGGGTGGCTACTTTAAACAGCTTTAAACATCTACTCATTCAAGGGTTTTTCTGAATTTTTTTACAATTTTCTACATTGTAGAATAATAGTGAAGTCATCAAAACTATGAAATAACACACATGGAATCATGTAGTAACAAAAAACATGTTAAACAAATCAAAATATATTTTATATTTGAGATTCGTCAAAGTAGCCACCTTAGTCTTAAACACTCTTGGCATTCTCGCAACCAGCTTTTTTATATATTTTTATTCAATAAGAAATGTGTGGAGTGGTTGAAAAACTAGTTTTAATGACTCCAACCTAAGTGTATGTAAACTTCCGACTTCAACTGTACATTCATCATATACGCTGCTACTACTTTTTATTATTTATCCTGCTCTTCCAGTCACTTTTACCACATGTACATATCTACCTCATCTACCACCGGTACCCCTGCACATTGATATAATCCTGGTACTGACTCCGTATAGCTTATTTTAAAATTAGATATTATTTTCTTACCTTTGATATTGAACAGTGCATTGTTGGGGAATAGCTTTCAAGTAAGCATTTCACTGTACTGTACACCAATTATATCCTTTGCACTTGAAAAATAAACAGATTTGATTTGGTCAGCACTGGCCCTCGGTACATCTCACTCCTCAAGGATAACTTGGCTTTCGTCTGGTTTCATTGAATCTTACAAAGCTTAAAAGACCACTGTCTGGCGATAGGGACATTGTTTGTAGTGTAGTAAAATCCATAAAAACTTACCTGTAGAGATCTTACTGTATACTTTCTATATGGAGCATTTATGCTCAGATTTGAAGAAAAGTATCATAATGAAGTAAACATTTTATGTCCATTAAACAGACTATCATGTATACTGCAAGACCATAGAACCCATGTGCTGGTGTACCAGTCAATTCATTTCTTTGAAACATGTTCATTCTATCTCTTTCAATCACATTGAACCTACACAGTCAAACAATGGTGAAAAGGAGTCCATCATTCAATCTTTCTCTCTCTTTCTCTTGCTCTCTCTCTCACTTCTTTCTTTATCTCTGAGTCAGAATGAGATCTGCAGGTGCAGAATGATGATGTCTTGTTGTTTATTTGCTTGGAGAAAACCTCAGAGCTAACTGATGACATTTTGGGAAGGATGTGATTGAGTGATTGAGTGATTTTACTGCCAGAGATGTTCGATCGTGTTCAAGTCCGGGCTCTGGCTGGGCCACTCAAAGACATTCAGAGACTTGTCCCGAAGCCATTCATGCGTTGTCTTGCCTGTGTGCTTAGGGTTGATAACCTGCTGGAACGTGAACCTTCGCCCCAGTCTGAGGACCTGAGCGCTCTGGAGCAGGTTTTCATCAAGGATCTCTCGGTACTTTGCTCTGTTCATCTTTCCCTCAAACCTTACTAGTCTCCCAGTCCCTGCTGCTGAAAAACATCCCCACAGCATGATGCTGCCACCACCATGCTTAACCATAGGGATGCTGCCAGGTTTCCTCCAGATGTGACCTTTGGCATTCAGGCCAATGTGTTCAGTCTTGGTTTTATCAGAGAATCTTGTTTCTCATGGTCTGAGAGTCCTTTAGGTTCCTTTTGGCAAACTCCAAGTGGGCTGTCATGTGCCTTTTACTGAGGAGTGGCTTCCATCTGGCCACTCTACCATAAAGCCCTGATTGGTGGAGTGCTGCAGAGATGTTTGTCCTTCTGGAAGGTTCTCCCATCTTGACAGAGGAACTCTGGAGCTTTGTCAGAGTGACCATCGAGTTCTTGGTCACCTCCCTGACCAAGGGCCTTCTCCCCTGATTGTTCAGTTTGGCCAGCTCTAGGAAGGGTCTTGGTGGTTCCAAACTTCGTATATTTAAGAATGATGTAGGCCACTGTGTTCTTGGGGATCTTCAATGCTGCAGAATTATTTTGGGTATCCTTCCCCTGACCTGTGCGTCAACACAATCATGTCCAATCAATTGAATTTACCCCAGGTAGACCCCAATCATGTTGTATAAACATTCCAATTCCATAACATGAAGATTGTTTAAATTCGAATTGAATTCAATGTAAATTCTCCTGTTTGTGAGTGAATTGGAATTTCAAATTAAATTGGAATTGACCCCAACCCTTCTGGGCACAAAATGGTTGAATCAACATTGTTCCAACGTGATTTGTCAACGTAATGTGACGTGGAATCTATGTGGGAAATACATGGAATTTTAACAAAGTTAGGAAATTGTTGCTTTGAGGAAAAATGTTCAAACGCCAGGATTGTGTCATCATGGTAACCAAATTCAACATAGACAAACCTTGTATAAAATATGTTGGATTTGTACCAATGTCAGAATTTCAATGCACTGCTGCGTCAATTGACTCTAGGGAGTCAACCTAGCAGCCCTCTAGCCGCTTGGGCTGGGCAGCACCTCCTAAGGGAGAATTAATCGATCTACAGCTAACCTTTGTTCTCCCATCCAGTGTTTAAACCAAGTCCAGCAATGCTTAACAATGATATTTGTCGCTGACTATTACCATTGTGTATCTCATTCCAAAGGGTAGGTTTAACAAAGCAAATGAAATGTAACCATACTTTATCACCCATATACTGTATCACCAATGATGCTATTTAGTCCTACAGTGCCTTCAGAAAGTATTCACACACCTTGACAAAGTGAGATTATGTCTCCGATCCCTCCAGTACTGCTGCTCATTCCGTGAACCAGTTCCGGAGTTCTACGTCACCGGCTTCTAGGTGTCACTGAACTGGTTCATTACCACCAACCACGGACTGTCTTGTCTAATTAAGCACACCTGGTTCCTATTTCCCCCTGATTAGTAATTGTATATATGTGCCCCCTGTTCACCATTGTCTTGTCGGTTATTTTTACCATGTCTGTTTGACCTGTGAGTACCTGTGTTGTTGTTTCGGCTCTTGTCCTGCGTGATTTGTGCAATTGTCATTATGRGTCTCGTCCCGTGTATTTATTAGAGGTTTAACCTTGCTCTTTTGTTTGGGTTACATCCCTGTGTGTTTTGTATTTGTTTTGGGCTTTGTCCCCGGTCCTTTCATGGCACGTTGCGTAATTTTGGTGGAGTATTAAAATACCCTATTACGTATTCCTGCGCCTGTCTCCAAACCTTTATACAACGTGAAGATTAAAATGGATTTGTCATTTTTTGTTCACAATGTACACAAAATGTCAATGTAGAAGCACAACTAACATATGAAAAAGAAAACTATCTTGATTAGATAAGTATTCAACTTCCTGAGTCAATACATGTTAGAATCACCTTTGGCAGCGACTATAGCTTTCTGGATTGTGCAACATTTGCCCATATTTTTTTCTAAATTCTTAAAGCTATGTAAAATTGGTTGTTGATCATTGCTAGACAACTATTTTCAGGTCTTGCCATATTTTACAGCGGATTTAAGTCAAAATGCTAACTTGGTCATTCACAGTGTAGATTTGGATGTGTTTTTGGTTATTGTCTTGCTGAAAGGTGAATTCATCTCCCAGTATGGTGGAAAGCAGACTGAACCAGGTTTTCCTCTGGGATTTTGCCCGTGCTTCGCTCCGTTCCGTAAATTTTTCATCCTGAAAGACTCCCCAGTCCTTAACGATTACAAGCATACCCATAACATGATGCAGACACTACTATGCTTGAAAATATGGAGAGTGGTACTCAGTCATGTGTTGTATTGGATTTTCCTAAACATAACATTTTGTGTTCTGAACAAAAAGTAAATTGCTTTKCCACATTTTTTTGCGGTATTACTTTAGTGCCYTGTTGCAAACAGGATGCATGTTTTGGAATATTTTGTCTACAAGCTTCCTTCTCACTCTGTCAATTAGGTTAGTATTGTGGCATAATTAAGATGTTGTTCCATTCTCAGTTCGTTCACAGCCATTCAACTCGGGAACTGTTCTAGAGTCACAGTTGGCCTCATGGTGAAATCCCGAAACACTTTCCTTACTCTCCAGCAACTGAGTTAGGAAGGACACCTGTATCTCTGTAGTGACTGGGTGTATTGATACACCTTCCAAAGTGGAATTAAAAACTTCACCACGCTCAAAAGGATATCACGTTTCAGGAGAAGACCCAGACAGTGTCGACGTAACAAGTGTATTACTAGAACAGGGGCAGCCAAAACGACAGGTCAAGGGCAGGCAGGGGTCAGTAATCCAGATCAGAKTCCATAAGGTACAGAATGGCAGGCAGGGGTCAGGGTCAGGGCAGGCAGAATGGTCAAAACTGGGGAAACTAGAAAAAGACAGGAGCAAGGGGGAAAACGCTGGTAGGCTTGACAAACAAAATGAACTGGCAACAGAAAAACAGAACACAGGTATAAATACACTGGGGTTAATGGGAAAGATGGGTGACACCTGGAGGGGGGTGGAGACAAGCACAAAGACAGGTGAAAAAGATCAGGGTGTGACAGATATTGAATGTCTGCTTTATCTTTTTTTTTTACCAATCTACCGATATATAAAGCCCTTTTTACAGGAAGGATAGGAGAGCGCAAGCAAGCCAGTGRCTCAGCTCCCGTAATTGGGTCAGAGGCAAAGAATCCCAATGGAGAGAGAGGAGCCGTCCAGGCAGAGACAGCCAGGGTGGTTCGTCACGCCAGTGCCTTTTTTTTGTTGGCGTTTTATTAGGATCCCCATTAGCTGTTGCAAAAGCAGCAGCTACTCTTCCTGGGGTCCACATGAAACATGACATAATACAGAACATTAATAGACAATAACAGCTCAAGGACAGAACTACATAAATAAATAAAATAATTAGAATGGCACATGTAGCCTACATATCAATACCAATACATACACACAAACTATCTAGATCAAATAGGGGAGAGGCGTTGTGCCGTGAGGTGTTGCTTTGTTATCTGCAGTTTTTTTTAAACCAGGTTTGCAGTTCATTTGAGCAATATGAGATGGACCAGAGTTCCATGCAATAATGGCTCTATATAATACGGTACGCTTTCTTGAATTTGGGGACTGTGAAAAGACCTCCGGTGGCATGTCTAGTGGGGTAAGTGTGTGTGTCATCGCTGTTGACTATGCAAACAATTTGGGATTTTCAACACATACCTTTTTCTTATAAAAATAAGTGATGCAGTCAGTCTCTCCTCAACTCTTGAGAGACTGGCATGCTTAGTATTTATATCGTCCTCTGATTACAATAAAGAGAAAGATGTGCCGCTCTGTACTGGGTCAGCTGTAGCTTAACATTTCTTGCATCACCCGACCACACTACTGGACATTAATCGAGATAAGACAAAACTAGAGCCCAAAGGACTTTTTGGAATTTGGTGTCAAAAAGCAGAGCATCTCTTTATTGCAGCTAGACCTCTCCCCATCTTTACAACCATGGAATCTATATGTTTGGACCATGACAGTTTACAATGTAAGGTAACGCCAAGTAATTTAGTCTCAACTTGTTCAACAGCCACACCATTCGTTACAAGATTCAGCGGTCAGAGGTCTAGAACTTAGGGAATGATTTGTACCAAATACAATGCTCTTAGTTTTAGAGATGTTCAGGACCAGTTTATTACTGGCCACCCATTCCAAAACAGACTGCAACTCTTTGTTAAGGGTTTCAGTGACTTCATTAGCAGTGGTTGCTGATGCGTATATGGTTGAATCATCAGCATACATGGACACACATGCTTTGTGTAATGCCTGTGGCATGTCATAGGAAAAAATAGAAAAGAGTAGAGGGCCTAGAGAGCTGCCCACATTTGACATTAGAGAAGCTTCCATTAAAGAAAACCCTTTGAGTTAATTAGATAGATAGCTCTGGATCCATGATATGGCAGAGGTTGAAAAGCCATAACACTATGTTTTTTAACAATAGGTCGTGGTCAATAATATCAAAGGCTGCACGGAAATCTAACAGTACAGCTCACACAATCTTCTTATTATCAATTTATGTCAACCAATCAACAGTCATTGTGACATGTGTCAGTGCAGTACATGTTGAGTGCCCTTCTCTATAGCATGTGATGTTTTGGGGCTGTTGCTGGGCAACACGGACTTTCAACTCCCTCCAAAGATTTTCTATGGGGTTGAGATCTGGAGACTGGCTAGGCCACTCCAGGACCTTAAAATGCTTCTTACGAGCCACTCCTTCGTTGCCCGGGCGTGTGTTTTGGGATCATTGTCATGCTGAAAGACCCAGCCACGTTCATCTTCAATGCCCTTGCTGATGGTAGGCTTTGTTACTTTGGTCCCAGCTCTCTGCAGGTCATTCACTAGGTCCCCTGTGTGTGAGCCCCAGATCGAGGGAGATTATCAGTGGTCTTGTATGTCTTCCATTTCCTAATAATTGCTCACAGTTGATTTCTTCAAACCAAGCTGCTTACCTTTTGCAGTTCAGTTGTTCCAGCCTGGTGCAGGTCTACAATTTTTTTCTGGTGTCCTTTGACAGCTTTTGGTCTTGGCCATAGTGGAGTTTGGAGTGTGACTGTTTGAGGTTGTGGACAGGTGTCTTTTTATACTGATAACAAGTTCAAACAGGTGCCATTAATACAGGTAACGAGTGGAGGACAGAGGAGCCTCTTAATGAAGAAGTTACAGGTCTGTGAGAGCAGAAATCTGGCTTGTTTGTAGGTGACCAAATACTTATTTTCCACCATAATTTGAAAATAAATTCATTAAAAATCCTACAATGTGATTTTCAGGGGGAAAAAAATCTCATTTTGTCTGTCATAGTTGAAGTGTACCTATGATGAAAATTACAGGCCTCTCTCATCTTTTTAAGTGGGAGAACTTGCACAATTGGTGGCTGACTAAATACTTTTTTGCCCCACTGTAGGTCTGCTGTTAGAACCAGTAAAGGCCGCTTTACCACTCTTACTTTGGCAAATATTTTCCTCTAGGCTCAGATTTAAGATTTGACAGATAGGAGTGGCTATAGAGTCAGCTACCATCCACAGTAGCTTTCCATCTAAGTTGTCAATGCCTGGAGGTTTGTCATTATTGACAATCATTTTTCCACCTCTCCCACATTAACTTTGCAAAATTCAAACTTGCAATGCATTTCCTTCATTATTATTTTTTTATGCATGAAAAGTTGTTCGTTGTTGGCATTTCTTCCTAAATTTGCCCACTTTGCCAATTAAGTAATAATTTAAATAAATGGCAACATCAATGGTTTTGTGATGAATAAGCCATCTGATTCGATAAAATATAGAGTTGAATTTGTCTTTCTGCCCATAATTTAATTTAAAGTACTCCAAAGTTTTTTCCCCCATGATTCTTTAAATCATTGATCTTGGCTTTTTATTAATATAGTTTCTTCTTTTTTGTTGTTGAGTTTAGTCACATAATTTCTCAATTTGCTGTAAGTCAGTCAGTCAGCCAGTCAGATGTGCAGCCAGATTTATTAGCCATTCCTTTTGCTCCATATCTTCAACCACACAGTTTTTCAATTCCTCATCAGTCCATGGAGCTTGAACAGTTCTAACAGTCAGATTCTTACATTTTAACAGGTGCATGTTTATCAATAATTGGAAGAAGCAATTTCATAAATTCATCAAGTCCAGCGTCTGGATACTCCTTATTAATTACATCAGACCAACAAATATGTTTAACATCATCCACATAAGAGTCACAGCTAAATCTTTTGTATGATTTCTTATACACTATTTTAGACCCAGCTTTTGGAACTTTGGCATTCCTGGATATTGCCATAATATTGTGATCACTGCATCCAATGTGTRCGGATACAGCTTTAGAACAAAGTTCTACAGTATTAGTAAAATGTGATCGATACATGTGGATAATCTTGTCCCTGTAGTGTTTGTAAACACCCTGGTAGGCTGATTAATAACCTGAACCAGATTACAAGCACTGGTTGCAGTGAGTAGCTTCCTCTTGAGAGGACAGCTTGATGAAAACCTGTCAATATTCGGGCCCACAGGAAAGTGGACCTCTCTGTTTACATCACATACACTATCAAGCATTTCACGCATATTATTTAGATACTGACTGTTAGCACTTTGTGGCCTATAGTGACACCCTTGCCATTCACCTTCACACCCTTGGGTCAGACTACACTCAATCGTGGGACCTACTCAAGAGAGGAGTCTTCAGTAGAGACTTAAAGGTTGAGACCGAGTCTGCGTCTCTCACATGGATGAGCAGACCATTCCATAAAAATGTAGCTCTATAGGAGAAAGCCCTGCCTCCAGCTGTTTCCTTGGAAACTGTAGGAACAATAAGGAGGGCTGCATCTTGTGACCGAAGCGTACGTGTAGGTTTGTATGGCAGGACCAAATCAGCGCGATAGGTAGGATCAAGTCCATATAATGCTTTGTAAGTTATCAGTAAAACCTTGAAATCAGCCATAGCCTTAACAGGAAGAAAAAAAAGAAACAAAAGGAGGCTAGCTGGGGTAATATTATCTTTTTTATTATTCTAATGAAGATTCTAGCAGCCGTATTTAGCACTAGATTAAGTTTATTTGGTGCATTATCCGGGTAGCTGGAGAGTACATCATTGCAGTAGTCCAGTTAGGTCCTTCACAGTTTTATTTGAGATGACTGTACAACCATCGAGATTCATTGTCAGATCTGACAGCAGATCTCTTTGTTTCTTGGGACCTAGAACTAGCTTCTTTGTTTTGTCTGAGTTTAAAAGTAAAAAATGTGCAGGCCTTCATTACGAGGTATTGGTCTTTGTGGTTGAATTAATTTTTTTAATTCACTGCTTGACTGCGGGACATTACAGATAATTGTATACAGTATGTGGGGTACAGAGATGACGTAGACACTCCAAAATAATCACACTATTATTGCAGACATAATCCATGCAACTTATTATGTGACTTCTTAAGCAAAATTTTACTTAAAATAAATAAAAAAACATAATTCCACTTTCACATTATGGGGTATTATGTGTAGGCCAGTGACAAAATAAATCTAAATTTAATACATTTTAAATTCAGGCTGTAACACAGCAAAATGTGGAAAAAGTCAAGGGGGTGTGAACACTTTAGCATGCATAGGTCATCACCGGTCTGTGGAGATCTTCACAATTGCTGTAATAGTCTGTGCAGAATCTCAAATAGCATTGTTCACTTGCACCATGTACTTTTAGGGCTCCTGAGTGGTACAGCGGTCTAAGGCACTGCATCTCAGTGATAGAGGCATCACTACAGGCCCTGGTTTGATTCTAGGCTGTATCACAACCGGTCGTGATTGGGTGTCCCATAGGGCGGCGCCCAGTTGGCCCAGCGTCGTCCGGGATAGAGTTTAGGACATAATTGTAAATAAGAATTTGTTATTAACTGACTTACCTCGTTAAATAAAAAAAATAAAAAATGATGTAATATTCACTGCAAATCCAGTTAATTTGGTTCTGCTATTGGATGAAGTACAGTGATAACACATTAATCTGTTGTTTAAATAAACAAAATATCTGACATTCTTTTTCCATTTTAAATTGGTTGTGCATTTAGATTGTTGAAACCATAGTGATAACAATTTAACTAACTTTTGGCTGTCTTTTTGAGAGGGTGAATATAGGTTGTAATCTCATTGATTAACGTCTCAACCAAATATTACCCAATAATCCACGTTGGAATGATGCCCACTGTGTTAAAGCAATTTTGATTGCTGTTTATCTCCTCATCATAACCTTAAGACACATCAAAAAATAGTTTGTTCTTAACTGACTTGCCTAGTTAAATAAAGGTTAAATTAAAAATTAAAAAATAAACCCTCTCAACCTTTTACTTGAAGGTTGTTGGTAGAGTATGTGATTGTTTTTGTAGACCTGGACAGAACCTTGTTGTTTGACCTGAGCTCTTCACAAACATGGCATCACTGTGTGACCCCTCTCACACTCTCTCACCCCACTGGGTTGAAGTGTGCTTTCACAACTCTAAAGTGCTTTTTGCTTGATTGTCCTTGCACTCTGTGTAGAGAGCCACTCGACAAGGTTCTGCTGCTGTAGCACAACTCCTCCTCCTTTCTCTCTCTATAATAGGCATAATATCAGTGGGCATAGTGTAGTGTTTACATCCCATCCTCAAGACCTCCTCATCTGGCAACATTTATGTCCTGGTTCCTCTGTATAATTACATATAGGAAGAGCATGATGGTGCAGAGGTTGATTTCACACGGCCAGGTTGTCAGGCTCTCTCTCTCAACGCCAAGCAGCTTTTAATGCCAAAGATGCTATTTACTCACAGATCAATAAGGCCTGTCAAACATCATGTTCCAGGGGTCCTTCAGATGTCAGTGAGTGTGTGTGCGCGTGTGTGTATGTGCACGTGTTCATGCGTGGGTTCCTGTCTGTGTGTGTTCTTGTCTGTATGTGTTTCTGTCTGTGAGTGTTCCTGTGTGCATGGGTGTTATGTATGTGTGTGTGTGTGTGTGCCTCCGCAGTACTCGGCTGCAATCCGTCTAACACCAGCAACAATCAAATCTGCACAAAAGAACACTCCCTTTCTGACTCACTGAACAGTTAAACAATTGTAACAGTGCCAAGGAACGTTTAACGCTGTCTTCACTAAACAGCAACTAGAACGTTTTTCATGCCCTTTTCCTTTYTATTCTCCTCCACTGGAGTGTTAGCTCCTCGGAGCGCTGCTGTCTCAGGCTGCCAAAGCCATCATCTACATCATTCCCTGCTCCAACGGAACACAATTAGYACATTTCTATGGAAAACGCGAAGACATAATGGGAGCAATATGTTGTTTTTTTCCCTCTCTGCTGGCTGTGGGGAGAGAGTGAAACATGAAGGCACAGGCCTGGAATGACAGATGCTAATTCCATTAGCGACTCCTGAGGAGCACTTTGGGGAGTCCTCCGCTGGATTGAAAGAAGGTCATGAGGTGTAGAAGACCTATCTGAGTAAGAACACGGAGGGTGAGTTCTAGACCGACTAGGTGAAACGCATGTCCAGTTGGCCCTCCCACGCATGCTGCCTGCCTCACCTGGGACCACTTTAGAGATACCAGTTTTTTTTTATAGTCAAAAGACTACAGTAGCAACAAGGCTCTTGACAATCAAAGAAACCATTACTGCAGTTGTGTAACATAGGAGTCAACCTATTTCCCTAGTGTCAAAATGAATAAACATTTATATTATGTAATAAAGTTTGTTTTCATTTCTACTTCAAATGGAGCACACTTTGTTAATAGCATGTATTAAATTACATGAAATAATGTCTCACTAGAGCTGGGCAATATGGACAAAATTCCATATTGCTATAAATTGACACATTTTGGGGGGATAATGATAAATCAGTGATAAATTATGCTTATTAATACTTTTGGGGAAGGTGCTAGAGGTGGGCAATATGGACAAAATAAATGTAACTATTTTGCTCAGTAACAACAAAGACAACAACAAAACATTTTTTATCGACAGTTACTTTTATATAAGTGGGAGGGCTATAGACAATTTTATTCCAGTGCCAAGTAAGACAACTGAGATGGTAGACTATGAATGAACAAGTAAGCTATTTAATGTAACACACCCAGGAAATGCATGATTGATATTTTGATATGCAACTTGTCAAAATAGGATCCAGAATTTGCTCTTCAGAGAATTTGCCGACTCTTTTGTGCATATTGGCCTATAAGGCTATACTATTCACCACCTGAAGTGGGAACTAGATTGCTAACTCTAAATGTGATATTGTTGCTAGATAGCCATGTAGGCAAATTGATTGAGCTGTCAATAAATATCAGCTAATGTCCTACAAAAACTTTCCAGCGCTAGGCCTAAGTTACTTGATGTACTTGATGAACCTTCACTGCAAATGGCCCACTCTGCTCGGCTCCTCTACAGGAGCGCATCAAAACCATACTAACTACAGCCTACTGTACGCCTCCATCACACCTACAGCGTCATTGCATTTTGGTATACAAAAAGTACATTCATTTCCTAAGGAAAGCTGCATTTGCCTTGCAGCATTGCGTTGCAAAGGAAGTTGCAGTGCGTTCTGTGTAGTGCATATGTTGGATTTATAAACTGTATGCGTAGACGGCTTGACAGAAATGTTAGCAGAAATGAATGTAGAACTTTTGTTGCACACAGATCCAGATGATGCTGCATACCATTTCTCGTGTGATCGAGGAGCTACTCCGGTTGTAAAGTGGTGCCATGACCTCATTATTAAGAGGTGAGAAATACATTATATATGCCTACTCGAAGAAAGCTGTGACACTTCTCTCTGTAACTAGAACAACAGTAGTACTTTGAAAACTGTATTTTCCCATAATTGCATTTTGAGTAACGGTCATATGCTTGTGCTTCTCAGAATGCATCTCTCCCACCTCCATCCACACAGTCCGGAGAGTGCACACAGTCTGGAGAGTGCACACAGTCTGGAGTGGGAGTGAGAGTCGGCAGCCGACAGGCAGATACTTTCATAGCAGGAATCAACATAATGCATAGGCTACTACTGTTGAGTCAGGCTATTACAGTGTTGACCAAATAATGGTTTTAGAACACTCTATAGGAACTGTGTGTAGCAAAATCACAGAAAATGACAGATATAAGCAAAATGCTTCGGTAAGAGGAAGCCAGTGTCGGTGTCGTTCATTTTCAGCTTATTATACCAGTTATATGACTCACCCACATAAATTTACCTGGATGCACATGTATTAGCTTAGAAGTTTTTTTTATTGTTTGGGCTAGTGGCTTCTAACACCTGAGCACATGGTCCATGGTAAAAGCCTGCAATACAGACCTCCCATGTAATAATTAATATAACTCAGTGTTCATTGAGCAGCTTTGCTGCATGCGCTAGGCAGTGGAGACCAACTTCAGAACTGCACAATTTGCGGCAGACGCAGGCGGTGACTCTACTTCCGCCTACGGCGTCATTTTCCCCTGACCGCTGGGACACTTTTTTTAGCTATGACCCCAGCGTGAACCGGCAGAGTTCGCCCATTGGTTGTTTGCATCACCTCACCTTAGCTGAGGAACGGACCTAAACACTGTGAAGCAGGATGTGACGTCCCTCTGGTGTTACCTCTCCATGTCAAAGTTTCCAATATAAAATATCAGCTCTAGAATCAGCTTCACCTTAGCCATTCATGACTTAACCATTGTTAAAGTAAAACACAAAACTGACCTTAGTATCTGGCAGCAACGCCATAGGACTGTTGTTACTGCTCTGGGTAGGTCTTGTTAGTATGCACTGATTTAGGATCAGTGGACCCTCCCCCAAATCCAAACTTTCACCACTGTGACAAAATATCTACCAAGCTGACATTAGATCAGTGTCTTGGGGGAACTTAATCCTACTCTGGTTACTGGAGTGAAGAGGAAGCGCAGTATCATTTATGTCTAATAACACTGCTATCCTGGCAGGCCACTATGATTATTCACCCTGCCCCGTCTCTATGTAATTCCTCTCTCTCACAGTCTTCCATCCATTGAAACACCAGGTGGACCCAGCAATAGTTCCAAAGCACACTAGTACTAAATCCTCATCAATTGCCTTACACATCCATCCGTCCAAACAAAGTGAGCAATAGTTTGATTATAGCAGCAGAAATATGTTTGTATTTTTTATGACAATGTTGGGAAGACCTGCCTGAGAGGTAACATATGATTTATTTTAATTTGCCTACAGTGGGTGTCAAAGCTGTGCAGTCTGAAAGTGTTGCAAATGAAACACAGCTCAAATGGGTGATGAGACGCTAGGAGAATAGCGCCGACTTTAAAAATGTACCAGACATCTATTCAAAACGTTCTATTCTGGACACAATACATAATTGATTTGCTGATAATGCCCAAGAAGCATCTTTTCAGCACTGTGTTGTTATCTCTTATTGTGTGTTATTATATTGTGGAACCGGTGCGGTAGTTCCTCTAAAAGGTACACTTGTTCTCAAACAGGGATAATGTAAACTCCGTTATCACCATTTACCGAGTGTTTCTGCATAGACTGCACATTTAAAAGCAAGGGCTAATGTGTCACATTAAAATTGAATGTGGTAAAATTTCACTTTTTCCTGGGCACCACAAAATGGGCATAGATGTTAGAAAGAATGACAGTGCAGGACTCCTTTTACATGCTTTGCATAGGCTGCCGTAAGTGACAGACTCAATGATTGTCAGTGATTCCAGCACTTTCTCAGTTATTTCAATGCCTCCGCTTTCAGTGATGTAAAAATGCATGTATCCTGTGAAAGAGCAGTAGAGTTAAAAGAGAACAGGGAAAATATCTCACCGTTTAAGAAGTGTCAGGCTGTAAAGAAGTGATTCCAACTATATCTGTAACGGTGTTCCTCCTCCTCTTCATACGAAGAGGAGGAGTAATGATTCGACCAAGGCGCAGCGTTGTGATATGACATGATATTTATTTAAACAAGACGAAAACAAACTATACTAGACTAACTAACAAAACAATAAACGATGTAGCCAGACCTGGACGACGAACTTACATGAAACACGAAGAACGCAATAACAGGAAAACTGACTACATAAAACGAACAAACAAACAAAACCGAAAACAGTCCCGTGTGGCGTAACATACAGACACTGACACAGGAGACAACCACCCACAACAAACAGTGTGAAAACACCTACCTTAATATGACTCTCAATCAGAGGAAATGACAACCACCTGCCTCTAATTGAGAGCCATATCAGGTCACCCTTTAAACCAACATAGAAACAGAAAACATAGACTGCCCACCCAACTCACGTCCTGACCAACTAACACATACAAAACTAACAGAAAACAGGTCAGGAACGTGACATAACCCCCCCTCAAGTGCGAACTCCGGGCGCACCAGCACAAGTCTAGGGGAGCTTACGTCTCCCCCTTCAGCTACAATGACCACCCTCATCTTACACCCACTTAATTTTAATGGTAACTTAATATAAGGGGCAGCACCGGGACAAGGGGCAGCACCGGGATAAGTAGCTCAGGACAGAGATATAGCACAGGAACAGAGAGGTAGGTCAGGATAGAGAGGTAGCTCAGGATAGAGGGGCAACTCCGGACTGAAGGGCAGCTCGGACAGAGAGACAGCTCTGGACTGAGGGGCTGTTCTGGATAAATGGCCGCTCTGGGCTGAGGGGCAGCTCATGACTGGCTGACGGCTCTGGACGCTCATGCGCTGACGCTTGACGTATGTGCTGACGCTCGGACGCTCATGGCTGCTGACGGCTGGACGTCTGGCTGACGCTCTGGACTGGCTGGCTGACGGCTGCTGGCGTACGCTCGATGGCTCTGACGTGGCTGCTCTGACGCTGGACCTATGCTCGCTGGCTGCTCTGGCAGATCCTGTCTGGTTGGCTGCTCTGGCAGATCCTGTCTGGTTGGCGGCTCTGGCAGATCCTGTCTGGTTGGCGGCTCTGGCAGATCCTGTCTGGTTGGCGGCTCTGGCAGATCCTGTCTGGTTGGCGGCTCTGGCAGATCCTGACTGACGAATGGCTCTAGCGGCTCCTGACTGACTAACGGCTCTGACTGCTCGGGACAGACGGGCGGCTCTAATGGCTCGGGACAGACGGATGGCTCAGACGGCGCTGGGGAGACGGATGCTCAGACGGCGCTGGGGAGACGGATGGCTCAGACGGCGCTGGGGAGACGGATGGCTGCAGACGGCGCTGAGGAGACGGATGGCTCAGACGGCGCTGAGGAGACAGATGGCTCAGATGGCGCTGCGGAGACGGATGGCTCTGGCTGATCCTGTCTGGCGGAAGGCTTTGGCTGCTCCTGTCTGGCGGAAGGCTCTAGCGGCTCCTGTCTGGCGGAAGGCTCTAGCGGCTCCTGTCTGGCGGAAGGCTCTGTAGGCTCATGGCAGACGGGCGGCTTTGCAGGCTCATGGCAGACGGGCGGCTTTGAAGGCTCAATACAGACGGGCAGTTCATGCGGCGCTTAGCAGACGGACAGTTCAGGGGCCGTTGGGCAGACGCAGACTCTGGCCGGCTGAGACGCACTGTAGGCCTGGTACGTGGTGCCGGAACTGGAGGCACCGGACTGGAGACACGCACTTCAAGCCTAGTGCGGGGAGCAGGGACAGGGCACACTGACCTCTCGAAGGCACTATAGGCTGGTGCGTGGTACCGGCACTGGTGGCACCGGGCTGAGTGCACGCACATCAGGACGAGTACGGGGAGAAGGAACAGTGCGTACAGGGCTCTGGAGACGCACAGGAGGCTTAGTGCGTGGTGCCGGAACTGGAGGCACTGGGCTGGAGACACGCACCATAGGGAGAGTGCTTGGAGGAGGAACAGGGCTCTGAAAACGCACTGGAAGCCTGGTGCGTGGTGTAGGCACTGGTGGTACTGGGCTGGGGCGGGGAGGTAGCGCCGGAAATACCGGACCGTGCAGGCGTACTGGCTCCCTTGAGCACCGAGCCTGCCCAACCTTACCTGGTTGAATACTCCCCGTCGCCCGACCAGTGCGGGGAGGTGGAATAACCCGCACCGGGCTATGTAGGCGAACCGGGGACACCATGCGTAAGGCTGGTGCCATGTAAGCCGGCCCGAGGAGACGCACTGGAGACCAGACGCGTTGAGCCGGCCTCATGACACCTGGCTCAATGCCCAATCTAGCCCTACCAGTGCGGGGAGGTGGAATAAACCGCACCGGGCTATGCACACGTACAGGAGACACGTGCGCTCTACTGCGTAACACGGTGTTCGCCCGTACTCCCGCTCTCCACGGTTAGCCTGTGAAGTGGGCGCAGGTCTCCTACCTGCCCTTGACCCACTACCTCTTAGCCCCCCAAGAAATTTTTGGGTAGTACTCACAGGCTTTTCGGGCTTCCGTGCTAGACGCGTCCCCTCATAACGCCGGTTTTGGGCTTGATTCTCCGGCCTCCAGCCTTGCTTCCTTGCTGCCTCCTCATATCGCCACCTCTCAGCTTTAGCTGCCTCCAGCCCTCTTTGGGGCGGCGATATTCTCCTGGCTGCGCCCAGGGTCCTTTGCCTTCTAGGTCTTCCTCCATGTCCATTTCTCCAAATAATTCAGCTCTCCTGTTGTTGCTGCTTGGTCCTGGATTGGTGGGTGGTTCTGTAACGGTGTTCCTTGTATAGTGTGAGAGTAGTGATTCGACCAAGGCGCAGCGTTGTGATATGACATGATATTTATTTAAACAAGACGAAAACAAACTATACTAGACTAACTAACAAAACAATAAACGATGTAGACAGACCTGGACGACGAACTTACATGAAACACGAAGAACGCAATAACAGGAAAACTGACTACATAAAACGAACAAACAAACAAAACCGAAAACAGTCCCGTGTGGCGTAACATACAGACACTGACACAGGAGACAACCACCCACAACAAACAGTGTGAAAACACCTACCTTAATATGACTCTCAATCAGAGGAAATGACAACCACCTGCCTCTAATTGAGAGCCATATCAGGTCACCCTTTAAACCACATAGAAACAGAAAACATAGACTGCCCACCCAAACTCACGTCCTGACCAACTAACACATACAAAACTAACAGAAAACAGGTCAGGAACGTGACAATATCTAAGTTTCATAGATTAAGTTGCTATGTAGCAACTTAATCTATGACTTTTCCCAGCAAGTATTTTGCGTCAAGTGAGTGTGCTGTCATGTTTAATAAAAACACTAACTTACCCTGACACATATTCCTATGAATACCCAATTGTGAGTACTTACTTTGTTACTTCTTGTAGCTGCATCCTCCCACAATTCTCTTGAAAAAGCTTACAGGTATTTTGCTCAATCTAACAATTCTCAATTTACATCAACAACATAGCTCAGGCAGTAGGAAGCTCTCTCATCCATTTATATGCAGATGATACAGTCTTATACTCAGCTGGCCCCTCCCTGGAATTTGTGATAAACGCTCTACAACAAAGCTTTCTTAGTGTCCAACAAGCTTCCTCTGCCCTTAACCTTGTTCTGAACACCTCCAAAACAAAGGTCATGTGGTTTGGTAAGAAGAATGCCCCTCTCCCCACAGGTGTGATTACTACTAATAAAATGAGCCCTTAATTGATCATTTCCAAATATAAGTGGAGTAATGGTAGAAGGTCACCACGAAAGTAGCCCCAGGTGAGAAGTGGTCAAGTTGCGAGAGTCTGTCTATCAGAACCTGATCTATTTGCAGGACCACTCAAAAGAGGTGACTTTCAATCCCCAGCAATTACTCCAGTAAATGAATCAAACGCTGTGAGTGATCATAACCAACAGCAGAGCCAAAGGGCCTGCAGGACAAGTGTTGAAGAAACCTAGCTAGTTAGCTTAGCTGGCTAGCCCAGATGTTTAACTAGCTAGTTTAGCTATAAACAGGAAGATTGGTTGGAATGTAATAATAGTCTGTCACTTGATTCCAATAGTCAGCTAATCAAATCAAATCAAATGTTATGTCACATGCGCCGAATACAACAAGTGTAGACCTTACAGTGAAATGCTTACTTACAAGCCCTTAATCAACAATGCTTTAAGAAGTTTTAAGGGAAAAAAAGTGTTAAGTAAAAAATGTAATATAGAAAATGAAAGCAAACAAATAATTAAACACCCCCTGTACCAG
Organism: Salvelinus sp. IW2-2015; assembly: GCF_002910315.2. Taxonomy (NCBI): domain Eukaryota; kingdom Metazoa; phylum Chordata; class Actinopteri; order Salmoniformes; family Salmonidae; genus Salvelinus; species Salvelinus sp. IW2-2015. Next base: position 21,129,513 of record NC_036863.1, on the reverse strand, counting down.
AACGGGTACCCCCTCTACTGGTACAGGGGTACCAGTACAAAGTCAATGTGTAGGGGCACCGGTTAGTCGAGGTAAGTGAGGTAATATGAACATGTAGGTAGAGTTAAAGTGACTATGCATAGATTATGAACAGAGAGAAGCAGCAGCATAAAAATGGGGTCTGGGTAGCCATTTGATTAGCTGTTCAGGAGCCTTATGGCTTGGGGGTAGAAGCTGTTAAGAAGCGTTTTGGACCTAGACCTGGCGCTATGGTGCCGCTTGCTGTGCGGTAGCAGAGAGAACTGTCTATGACTAGGGTGGCTGGAGTCTTTGACAATTTTTAGGGCCTTTCTCTGGTCCTGGATGGCAGGAAGCTTGGCCCCAGGAGGCCGAGCAGTTGCCATACCAGGCGGTGATGCAACCAGTCAGGATGATCTCAATGGTGCAGCTGTAGAACCTTTTGAGGATCTGAGGACCCATGCCAAATCTTTTAAGTCTCCTGAGAGGGAATAGGCTTTGTCGTGCCCTCTTCACTACTGTCTTAGTGTGTTTGGACCATGACCATTTGTTGGTGATGTGGACACCAAGGAATTTGAAGCTCTCAACTGTTCCACTACAGCCCGTCGATGAGAATGGGGGCGTGCTCGGCCCTCCTTTTCCTGTAGTCCACAATCATCTCCTTTGTCTTGGTCACATTGAGGGAGAGGTTGTTGTCCTGGCACCACACGGCCAGGTCTCTGACCTCCTCCTTATAGTCTGTCTCACCGTTGTCGGTGATCAGGCCTACCACTGTTGTGTCATTGGCAAACTTGATGATGGTGTTGGAATCGTGCCTGGCCATCCAGTCATGCGTGAACAGGGAATACAGGAGGGTACTGAGCACACACCACTGAGGGGCCCCTGTGTTGAGGATCAGCATGACGGATGTGTTGATCCCTATCCTCACCACCTGKGGGCGGCCCGTCAGGAAGTCCAGGATTCAGTTGCAGAGGGAGGTGTTTAGTCCCAGTGTCCTTAGCTTAGTGATGAGCTTTGAGGGCACTATGGTCTTGAACGCTGAGCTGTAGTCAATGAATAGCATTCTCACATAGGTGTTCCAGGTAGAAAAAGGCAGTGTTGAGTGCAATAGAGATTGCATCATCTGTGGATCTGTTGGGGCAGTATGCAAATTGGAGTGGGTCTAGGATTTCTGGGATAATGGTGATGATGTGAGCCATGACCAGCCTTTCAAAGCACTTCATGGCTACAGACGTGAGTGCTACGGGTCGGTAGTCATTTAGGCAGGTTACCTTAGTGTTCTTGGGCACAGGGACTATGGTGGTCTCCTTGAAACATGTTGGTATTACAGACTCAGTCAAGGACTGTTTGAAAATGTCAGTGAAGACACTTACAAGTTGGTCAGCACATGCTCGGAGTACACGTCCTGGTAATCCGTCTGGCCCTGCGGCCTTGTGAATTTTGACCTGTTTAAAGGTCTTACTCACATCGGCTACGGAGGGTGTGATCACACAGTCATCCGGAACAGCTGGTGTTCTCATGCATGTTTCAGTGTTACTTGTCTAGAAGCAAGCATAGAAGTAATTTTTCAAATCAAATCAAAATGTAYTAGTCACATACACATGGTTAGCATATGTTAATGCGATTGTAGCGAATTGCTTTTGCTTCTAGTTCCGACAGTGCAGTAATATCTAACAAGTAATCTAACAATTCACCAACAACTACCTAATACACACAAATCTAAATGGATGGAATAAGAACATGTAGATATAAAAATATGGATGAGCGGTGGCCGAGCGGCATAGGCAAGGTGCAATAGATGATATAAGGTACAGTATGTACATACGAKATGAGTAATGTAAGATATGTTAACATTATTAAAGTGGCATTATAAAGTGACTAGTGATCCATTTATTAAAGTGGCCAGTGATATGTAAGCAGCAGYCTCTCTGAGTTAGTGATATTTAGCAGTCTGATGGCCTTGAGATAGAAGCTGTTTTTCAGTCTCTCGGTCCTAGCTTTGATGCACCTGTACTGAACTCGCCTTCTGGATGGTAGCGGGTTCAACAGAAAGTGGCTCGGGTGGTTGTTGTCCTTGATTATCTTTTTGGCCTTCCTGAGACATCGGGTGCTGTAGGTGTCTTGGAGGGCAGGTAGTTTACCCCCGGTGATGCATTGTGCAGACCACACCACCCTCTGGAGAGCCTTGTGGTTGAGGGCGGTGCAGTTGCCGTACCAGGCGGGGATACAGCCCGACAGGATGCTCTCGATTATGCATCTGTAAAAGTTTGTCAAGGTTTTAGGTGACAAGCCAAATTTCTTCAGCCTCCTAAGGTTGAAGAGGCGCTATTGCACCTTCTTCACCACACTGTTTGTGTGGGTGGACCATGTCAGTTTGTCTGTGATGTGTACCCCGAGGAACTAAACACTGTCCACCTTCTCCACTACTGTCCCTTCAATGTGGGTGGGAGGGTGCTCTGCTGTTTCCTGAAGTCCACGATTATCTCCTTTTTTTCGCTCGTCTGGTAGGTTTGTGTCATTGGGCAACTCACGGCTGTGCTTCCCTTTGTAGTCTGTAATTGTTTGCAATGAGCAAACGAGCATCGGCGCTGGTGTAGTACGATTCAATCTTAGTCCTCTATTGAAGCTTTGCCTGTTTGATGGTCCGTCGGAGGGTATAGCGGGATTTCTTAAAAGCTTCCAGGCTAGAGTCCTTGAAAGTGGCAGCTCTACCCTTTAGCTTAGTGCGGAWGTTGCCTGTAATCCATGGCTTCTGATTGGGGTATGTACGTACGGTCACTGTGGGGACGATGTCATCGATGCACTTATTGATGAAGCCAGTGACTGATGTGGTGTACTCCTCAATACCATCGGAAGAATCCCGGAACATATTCCAGTCTGTGCTAGAAAAACAGTCCTGTAGCTTAGCATCTGCTTCATCTGACCACTTTCTTATTGACTGAGTCACTGGTGCTTCCTGCTTTAGTTTTTGCTTGTATTAGGTAGAACAGATTTGAGTTTCCCTGCATTAAACTCCCCGGCCACTAGGAGCGCCGCCTCTGCATGAGCATTTTCCAGTTTGCTTCTTGCAGTATACAGCTCATTGTATTGCACTCGGTCTTAGTTCACTTAGTTAATCTTTTGACATGTTCTGTTCATGTAATACAGTATCTCTATGATCAGACAATTATCTATCCTTTCAATATTGTTATGACGTGACCCATAATACCATCTTTGATGACTTGTGAAATCTTACTCATAATGGTGTTACAAATAATCAGGGAATTAAGGTCCTATATTTCAGAAGTAGAGCATGTGTTTGGAAAGGAGAGAGAGCAGTGAATGTTGTTGGTGGAAGAATGAATTGTCGTATATTTATTCATGATGACATCTGTGTCACAATCCATATTTACCAAGGCTGCTTGTGTTTGGACCAGCTCTAAATCCTGTCGATGGAATATCACTCTAATTGGTCGTTTTCAAACCCATATCAAAATAAAAAATGAGCCCTGGAAGGATTCACTGTCAATTCGAGCTTAGATATTCATATAACAGGTTGGGGAATTGTCTCAGAGGTGAGATTCACACAACAACACAACAAAGCCAGGAGTAAGCCAAAGCTTTAACCTTTCTGAAATTCACCAATGCTCTTGTTTTGATGTTCTATCTCTCCAACATAAAAAATGGTTCCAAAAGGGTTCTTTGACTGTCCCCATGGGATAACCCTTTTTCGTTCCAGGTAGAACCCTTTTTGGTTCCATTTAACCCAAATGGGTACTACCTGGAACCAAAAATGGTTATTCAAAGGGTTCTTCTATTGGGACAGCCGAAGAACCCTTTTAGGTTCTAGATGGGACCTTTTTTTCAAAGATTGTTTTCCCCTTCACAGCTTCTTCTTGGAATCTTTAAACATTTCTTTAAAACAGCAATGATAACTCCCCAGATGTACTGTATTAAAACTGTAGGCTACATCTCCATATGCAAGTCGAGAAGCATTGTGTCTCGTGCTGCAGGCTTATTAGGGATTTCCCTTTATCGATAAAAAAAATCATGAACCCAAGCAGCTGAAGCTCCACACCACCACCAACAACAACACCATGCATTCCCTGGTGTCTGTGGGCTGTCTTCACTGACCACTTATTAAGATGCTGGATGGGCCGTGCCTGTTAAACAATGATTACTATTATTCATCAGCTCTGACCACGCTGTGGCTGGGAGGGGGAGTAAAAGAAAGTGCTGTGTAGGAGAACCTTTGTGGTTATTTCCTCCCTTGCTGGACGGACTGGCAGGCCGCAGCATATTAAGAGGAGGAGTGGAATGTTTTTTTTCCCCTTCTCTTTTTACAGTCCTTCTTTTCTTTCAGAGATAGATACCCCTCCCACCCTCAAAGATCACAACACACACACACCACACACACACACACACACAACACCACACACTACACACACACACACACACACACACACACACACACACACACAGCCCTGCCTGTAACTTCCCACATGTGTCTGGGTTTCTAAATCTGTAACTCAGCACTAGAAGCCAGTGTGGTGCAGAATCTCCAGTCCCCACCAGTAGCACAGCAGAGCGGAGTAGAGTAGCCTCCAACTTAACCTAACATAGCAGGCGTAAAAAGAGCCTCCAATGAGATGGCTGGGATAACAGAGTGCGCGTAGTGTACAGGAAATACCTCACGACTTGGGCAGGGACTTGGCTGGGGAGTGTGTTATTGGAAAAGCTGACAAGGGGGCTGTCTGGAGTCTGTCAGAGGAGGCCTCATGCAACTTTTTAAGAGGAGCTCAATCTCCTTTTATCTGCCTGACACTCCCTGACTTAGTGAGAGCTCACTGAGAGCCCTGAGAGAGAAAGAGAGAGAGAGATAGGAGAAGGAGAGAAAGACAGAGGGAGAGGTAAGTTTAGTTTTCGCTCAGTTCCTGTCCTTTGTTTTAGGGGGACATTTAAGTTTCCTACTCATAACTGTTGACTGGTGGGAGAGGGAGTATGCATGGAGAAGCCTGTTCTTTACTTAAAACACTATTGCATCATTGTTCTGAAGAAACTAAACACATTTTGCCTTTATCTTTTGAAAATAGTATTTTTAGTTTAGTCTCAGTAGCTCTCTGTTTTTGCTTTAGGTTTTTCCCGTTCACAAAAGTATATTTTAGAACCGCTGTTTACGGAGACCTCTGGACTGAGGCTGGAAATGAATGTGTTGCCAGGAGAAGTTACGAAGGTGGAAAGCCACAACTATTTAATAAAAATGAATTGCAAAAAAGATTTCCAAGGGAGTTGATCTGTAACCCTCGCGGCTGCTAGCGAGTGAACGCTGGGGCTGACCGGCCCACTTCCCCATATCAGTCCTGTCGGCATCACATTTGGTTTCAATTACTTTGCCCCTCTGGGATACGTGTTGCTATAAATAAGTAACAACGCACTTACTGTGGAAAGAGTTCAGACAGCAGCAGCCTTACTGTTCTGGGGGCCTACTGAGAGGGGCTACATACTTTATATTGACTAGTTTCAGCAGGGTAGGAGGGGGTTGTGGCTACTGGTATGTCTATGTATAGCCTATGTGTATTGGCAGGGTTAGGAGGGGTGGTCTTTGGCAAGACTCTTCCCAAAATAGTGTTGTGAACAACAGCTGCTGTGTGTCCATGGGGACAGTACTAAWCCCTGATATAGCAGTAAGGATCCAAGCAGGTGTTGAGTGTTTATTCGCATTGTTGATATTTCCTGTGACCTCGTGAGTCATAAGCAGAGCGGCCGGTGTTAGGAATCCAAGAGGAGGCAGGATATGTAGATATTTTCTCAGAGAGAGAAAAACACAGTCAACTGAGATGACAGAGATGGGGACATTACTGTTATTCATTCTGTATAAAGCCACTGAATAAAATCACCCACATATTCCTACTGGACACACTCACACAATATATCACTCACTTTCTCTTTGAACATCCATACACATGTGAACACCTATTTTTGGCTCTCACATGTACAGCACTGTCATGTATTGTATGTTCTGTATGTACATTCACACATGCACAGTATTTCCTTAATGCGCAGTCTCAGCTGTGCATTGCAAACTATTGTGCATTTTACTGTGACTTCCTGCATTTCTGTGAGCACACAAGCCAAATAGAAGGTGTCCATTCCTCTGCATCAGATGTGAATGGAAGGCCTATGAGATTCAACAGGTCCTCTCCAGTCTGCCCCAGAGATGGAGTTTACTGAAAATGTCTGAGTTTTTCTCACAAGGATCTATGCCAAGGCTCAGTATATAACACAGACACACTTCAAAGGGAGAGCTCCTTCTCATCTGCTTAAAATCTAGCTCGACTGTGCAGTGATGTTTTCTATGCTCACTGGAAACCAGAGTGCGAGAGAGAGAGATGAGAGACGAGAGAGAAAGAGAAAAGAGAGAGGGAAAAGTGAGAGAGAGATTGAGAGGGAGAGGTGAGAGGGAGAGATGCAGAGTAATGCTGAGTGATAATGTGCGGAATAGGCTTTTTAATAGGAGCCACTTGATCAGTGGTGTAGTGCTATTTTTATTTTAGGTTAGGGAGCAAAAATGTCTTTAAAAATTGTACCAACAGATGTAGCCAATTGAATAGCCTAGCATTATAGCTTATTAACACGGCTCAGGCTGAGACCCAGATGCAGACACAGGAGGCAGATAGTACGAGTCTCAGAGTTTATTACAGTACAAGGGGCAGGCAATCGGTAGGTCAAGGCAGGAATAGAGTCGTAATCCAAATCAGAGTCAGGCAGGTGCAGGATCAGGGACAGGCAGAAAGGTCAGAACTGGAATTTTTGGAAAAGCAAAAACTAAAGCACAGGACAACACGGTAACACGCTGGTAGGACTAGACGGGACGAAACGAACTGGCAACAGGCAAGCAGAATACGCAGGTATAAATACACGAGGTAATGGCAGACACCTGGTGGGGGTTGGAGACAATCACTAGACAGGTGAAACAGATCAAGGTGTGACACCTGGCGTCCTACCCTGGGACATACCTGGTTGACCGAGGTGTAGACGGTGGAAGTTCACAACGAGGGCTCGGACCAGGATATTAATGGTGGGGACCCAACTCCGGGCCATAACCCTCCCAATCAACCAGGTACTGGAATCCACTGCCTGGTAACAGGACATAAAGGGYTGTGAGATAGGGGTTTAATTCTAGATACATGGAAAGTGGGATGTACATGGAGCGTGCGAGACAACAGAAGGCCAGCTGCAGAGGTACCTGGAGATGGTTTTGAGAAGAACGGCCCCGGCTGTCTTCCAGGTATTACGACAGCGAAAGACGAACATCTGGGCAGAAGGTGTGCTGACCTCTTCCTCTTGTTCTGGTAAGAGTGGGGGCTGATATCCCAAGGAACACCCAAAAGGCAAGAGACCAGTACCAGAACAGGGAAGGGTGTTGGAGGCATATTCCACCCACACGAGTTGCTGGCTCCAGGTGGTSCGATTGGTGGAGACGAGGCAACAAAGAGTCATCTCCAGGTACTGATTGGCTCGCTCCGACTGGCTGCTAGACTGGGGATGAAAACTAGAGGACAGGCTGGCCGATGACCCAATGAGGGTGCAGAACACCTTTCAGAACCGGGATGAGAACTGAGGACCGCGATTGGACCATGTCGACCGGAAGTCCATGGATCCGGAAGACGTGCTGCACCATGAGCTGGGCCGTCTCCTTAGTTGAGGGCAACTTAGGAAGGGGCATAAAATGGGTGGCTTTGAAAAACCTATTCACCGCCGTAAGGATGGTGGTGTTGCCATCTGAAGCAGGGAGACCCGTGACAAAGTCCAAGGATATATGGAACCATGGGTGGTGAGGAACAGGGAGTGGTTGAAGGAGCCTTGCAGGTTCTTATGGTCCATCCACACCAAGAATGGATGTTGTGCCCCTTCTAACCAGTGCCTCCACTCCTCCAACGTCATCTTAAGATGATGGGAAAGGAAGGCTCAGGAATGCAGCTTCTGGTTCTGGGCAGAATGCTGGGACAGGACAGCCCCCCCCC
>NC_036863.1:21028174-21121503 GCF_002910315.2 Salvelinus sp. IW2-2015 | reverse complement strand
GACGTCCGAGGCGTCAACCTCATCCACGAACTGACGGAACGGGTCCGCATGGATTAAGATGGGAGCTGTAGAGAATCTCTGCTTGAGGTCTCAGAACGCCTGGTCAGCTGCTGGAGACCATATGAACGGAACATTGGGAGAGGTGAGTGCAGAGAGGGGGGAAGCAAGGGTACTGTAATCCCGGACGAAACAACGGTAGAAATGAGCAAACCCCAGGAAACGTTGCAGCTGCTCTCTGGATGTGGGTTGAGGTCAATCCACCACCGCTCTCACCTTGCCAGGGTCCTTCTGAATATTCCCTGCAGTGATGACATATCCTAAGAAGGAGATGGTGGAGCGATGGAATTCACATTTCTCCTCCTTCTCGAAAAGCTGGTTCTCCAGGAGATGCTGGAGGATCTGTCGGACATGGAGGATGTGCTCTTAAACTGACTGGGAATAAATGCGGATTTCATCGAGGTAGACAAACATAAATCGGTTCAACATGTCACGGAGCACATCATTGACCAGGGTCTGGAACACTGTGGGAGCGTTGGTCAGTCGCTAGCCGTGTAAAAGGCTGTCTTCCACTTGTCTCCTTCCCTTATCCGAACCAGATGGTGGGCGTTCCGAAGGTCCCACTTGGAGAAGATGACCGCCCCCTGGAGAGGCTCGAAAGCCGAGGAGGTGAGTGATAGCGGGTAACGTTTTTTTAATCGTAATGTCATTAAGACCCGGTAGTCGATACATGGATTCAGGGTCTTGTTCTTCTTCTCCACAAAGAAGAACCCTACGCCGGCGGGGGAGGCAGATAGACGCATAATCCCTGCAGCGAGAGAGTCCTCAATTTACCCTTCCATCACTTTGGTCTCCGGACCCGACAGGGAATAAAGTCGCCCCGAGGTGGTGCAGTAACCGGGAGAAGGTTGATAGCACAGTCGTAGGGCAGAGGAAGAGATGTGGCGCAAACCTCCCGTAAGTCCTGGTACTCCGCGGGAACGGTGGAGAGATCCGAAGCTTTACCCAAGCGCTTCTGCAGCCTGGAGGAGTTATTGTCTGAGCTGACTGCAGACAATGTGCATAGCAAAATGGACTCCAACCCATGATGGAACCCGTAGCTCCATCGATAAGGGGGTTATGCCTCTGGAGCCATGAAAACCCCAAAACTATGGGTACATGAGGAGACTCCAGGAGCAGAAACTGCATAGCCTCACAGTGGTTGCCTGACATTCGCAGGTTGATAGGAACCATATTGTCAGTGACTCTGCCAATAGAGTGCCCATCCAGCACTATGACGTCCATCTGGATGGAAAGAGGTTGAGTGGAGATACCCAGCTCTGACACCAGGGTAGTGTACATAAAGCTCTCGTCGGCGCTAGAGTCAATACGCACTCAGATGTACTGGTCTCCCCACAACAGGGTAGCATAGAGGGAGTTACGAGTAGTGAGAGATTGGAAACTCACCAGTGTACTCGTAACAACTGATGAGCCAGGTCTTTTAATGGCAGGTAGATAACAAATGTCCCGTAGCGCAACAAAACAGACATCTTTTGGTGGAAACAATCTAGCCCTGCCCAGTTGAATGGGCTTCAGAGGAGGTGAGTCGACACCTCATTGTGATTTCCGAGGGAACTCAAGTGATACATCTTTCCGGATGGTCAAGGCTATGAGGGATTCGAGGTTCATGGGCAGCTCTCGGGCTGTGAGCTCATTTTTATTCACCTGTGATAATCCATGAAGGAACGTATCGAACTGGGCTTCTGGGTTCCAGGCACTCTCAGCCGCCAACATTCAGAAATCTACCGCTCAGTCTGCCACACTACGGGAGTCTTGATGCAGTTGGAGCAGCTTACAGTAGTTTTTCCTGTAAAAGTTGTGTCATTCTGCAGCACACCTTGCGAGCTGCCGCAGAATTCTATGGCACGTTATTTAATTGTCAGCCATTAATGCTAGTTAGTGCTAGTTTGACCACTAGAAGGCATCTTTGAGAAGCATTTGACAGTCTTCAATATTGGCTGTAGTAGAGAATTGAAAACCTTTTTTTGTAAGAACATAGTATATGGGATTGAGATATGTAGCTTAATTAATTTAATTAATATTATGGTGTTTCTATTCCAAGAAAAACGAAACCCTCAGGGTTTACGACAGGAAAATATGGCGCTGTACAAAGTGACCGGTCGGGAGCAGGCTACAATACTAAGAGCAAATAATCCTAACATTTCCACACCTTAATTGTAGTCTAACTAGATTGTAGATTCAGTAAAAATAAAAATCTCATTGATTTATCAAGACCAGTCCCCATGCTTGTCTCAGAGCAGCGCGAAACGGTGCTAAAATAGTTGACCACACGCGGGTAGGCTATTGCTTCAAATCCTATTGCTTCTAACTTCAATATGCTTTTAATGCCACAATGTCACAAATAATTTAACACACACAATTCTTAAAACTCTAATGCTTTAAATATTTAATAATTTCTGCCTTCCGAATTCATATTCATTACATAAATAAGCCCACGTGCACCTTGATATTGGGGGTGAACCATGCGGCCGTGCCTAACCGGGAAAAGGGGTGCACCATGCGGCCATGCCTAACGGGGAAAGAGGGTGTGCCATGCGGCCATGCCTAACCGGAAAAGGGAGGATGGAGCTGGTCGGGCGCAACCCAGGCGAAATGGAGATGAGGGGTCAACATACGTCGGCTAAAGCGATTTAATTCATGAATGCATTTGAACGTTTTTAGTATTGTGATAGTGAAGAAAAAAATTCCTCTCAAGAGAATTAACATTACAGTTACACCAACTGGTAGGCTAATCACACAATTGTACAAAATGGTAAGAGAAATGGTGAGGAAAGTTACCCCTCTACATACACATTTCTTTACCGGATTCTCAAAATGAAAATACTGGCAGATCAATAAAATGTCCTTGTACAGTAGTAGATCTAATTAAATTTAGAGGATTCTAAATTCATATCTAAGGGGATTTTATACAATTACAATGCAGGGTTAATAAAAAATAACTGTTTTAAAATGTATATGTATCTCAGAGCAGCGCGAAACGGTGCTGAAATAGTTGACCACGCATGGGTAGGCTATTGCTTGTTGGGGAGGATTTTCACACAGTAACCGGGCTATAAAACTAATTGTTGGATAACAGATCGGCTCTCAGAACTCATTAACACACGCTACTGTGTGTGTTTTGATATATTCTCTCTCTCTCACACACACACACACACACACACACACACACACACACACACACACACACACACACACACACACACACACACACACACACACACACACACACACACACACACACACACACACACACACACACACACACACACACACACACACACACACACACACACACACTTGCTCTCTTGACCTCTGAATGCTCGGCTTTGAAAAGCCAGCTGACATTTACTCCTACACTCTAAAAAGAAAAGGTTCCTGGAGTATCCTTTAGGTGCTCTTGAATTGAAACTGTGGGGGAACCCCTATATGTTCTTTGAAGATCCTTTGATAAAGGTTATTCGAAGCACCCCTTATAAAGGTTCCTCAAAGTACCTTTTGGGGGGGAAAAATGTAACTCCCTGTCCACCCTCCCTCCATCATAAAAAATATTTTAATATAAAAAATATTGACAAAATTGACTTAAATAATTAATTGTTTATTTAGTGGCACCACAAATGTGAATTAATATTTACAAAACAATTTACTGAACAAAACACATTACATTACTTAACCTTTATTTAACTAGGCAAGTCAGTTAAGAACAAATTCTTATTTACAATGACTGGCTACCCTGGCAAAACTGAGATGTGCAAGAGACATCACTGTAGGCTACTGTAGGCTACACAACGAGAAAATATGGAAAAATAAATAAATAATGAAAAGATAATTATTGAAAGCAGCACGTGTCTGCTCGAGTCCGATCATCATCAAGAGATATGCTGGACCCTATGTCAGAGAGATGTTTTTGGGACCACATCATGTTTATTGTCCTGCTAATAGCCCTTGTGAAAACGTGTTTTCATAAGGCCTTCAGGGCCGACTGAGAAGTTCCTTACTTTTCCCCCCTTCCACTTGCCTCATTTTATGTCATTTTAAGCGATTGGTGCGCCCTTCGTAGTGCTGAAAAGACAGCACCAGGATCGCTCAATTTTGTTAAAGAATATGAACCAACTTGTGGTGCTGAAGGATAGCTGAAGGATAGCTTGGCGCATTCGGCCAGTTCATGGACAAACAACAACAATTTGCAGTAGGCCTTTAGCCTAATTATCACGCCCTGACCTTAGAGAGCCTTTTTATTTCTCTTTTTGGTTAGATCGGGGTGTGATTTGGGTGGGCAATCTATGTGTTCCATTTCTTTGTTGGCAGGGTATGGTTCCCAATCAGTGGCAGCTGTCTGTTGTTGTCTCTGATTGGGGATCATACTTAGGCAGCCTGTTTCCCACCTTAGTTGGTGGGATCTTGTTTTTGCATAGTTGCTGTCTAGCCCTGCAGAACTTTGCGCTCGGTTTTGTATTTTGTTGTTTTGTCGGAGTTCAGTATTAAAAATCATGAACACTTTCCACGCTGCGCTTTGGTCTCATTCATTTGACGACGGACGTAACACTAATAGGCCTTTGATTACATGGTATAGATATTTGTAGGATATAGCCTAATGTAAGGGAGAGCTTTACTGCGAGTTGGCATTTCATTGTATTGCGTGATTTGATTAGCTTGAACACATGGTTACAATATACCCTATTACAGAATACATATACAACAGAAAGGTGAGCTATCGATTCATACACTAATTGTGACTCGCCACCTGGATTTGGTCTTATGTAGCAAAATTTGAAATTGTGTTTTTTACATTAGATAAATGGACTCAGAGCTACAAAATGGTATATCATACACTGCATTTGAGGAACAACGGGAAAGTAATTCTGTTTTGAAAGTTGATCAACTTGTAAACTCACTTTTGAGAAAATCGTCTTTGAATGTTTTGCTATCTATTGTTCACACCCTCACCCTAAGCTTTAGCACCACCCATCTCTTTCACTCTGAAAGTGCACACTTGATGCTCTGGCCGATGATTTGTTTACCTCTGGATAACATGAAAACAGCCTAACCAGCTCTGCTGGCAACAATTTCATTACGCTTTTTTGCAGACGTTTACTGACACTGGCCATATTCAACGGGTGTTGTACACATGTCACGTAACGTCAGCTATCGAGCCAGCCAGCCAATGTTAGCTAGTTAAACAACAATGAACAGTGCCAACAATGACACAGTGCTGGGAGCTAACCAAATCATGATCAATGTTAGCTAGCTAACATTAGGCTCTATCTAGAACTGCAAACGGCTCTGGGAAATGAATAATAACGTAAGCTAGGGAGCCAGCCAGCAAACATTAGCTAGCTAGCTAACAGTACAATTTAGCTTAAGACATATAGCTAGCTAGCTAGCTAGGTAAACAATGTACCTAGCTAGGTAAACAAAGTGTAAGTTCACACAAGTCACGTTAGCTAACGAGCCAGCTAGCTAACGTTAGCTAGTTAAACAACAATGAACAGTGCCAACAATGCCACAGTGCTGGGAGCTAACCAACCATGTTCAATGTTAGCTAGCTAACATTAGGCTCTAACTGGAACAACAAACGGCTCTGGGAAACGAATAATAACGTCAGGTAGGGAGCCAGCCAGCTAATGTTAGCTAGATATCTAACAGTACACTTTGGTTAGCTTGAAATGAAACCACTTTCTGTCAAAATTAGAAAACGTGTAATATCTGAAAATGTAGCTAGCTAACATTAGACTATCTTACCTGTATACATCATCGTGCATGCACGCGTCTCCCTGTCAGGAATGACATGCCCCTAGTTTGAAGATGTAATCCGGAGACAGGTGTTTTCTCCATCTCTTTAGCTATCATACTCTAATTCCACTGATTTCAAAACTTGGTCCTCCAGAAAGTGGAGAGCAACACTTATGCAGCTCCACTACACAATACATTTTTTTTTTAAAGTTGAGTTCGACAGGATTACCAACACAGACTGATGAGCTTCTATGGCAGGCCAATCCGAACTCCTCTCTCGGCATGTCCAGCCCACTCATTATCTCAGCCAATCATGGCTAGTGGGAAGGTTGCTCACTTTTTCTGTGGCTTAACCAACAAGGCTTGTAATTTTACAATTTATTCGTATTTACAGATGGCATCCAAGTTTTTTATTAAGGCACATTAAAGTTCACATATTCGAGAAGGCATTTCTGCCAATAAACACATTTTGATTTAAAAAAAATGTATGTTCAAAAGGCTCTCCTGTGAAGTCATGACTTGCGACATGCAACTAGTTTCCTGAATCGGGTAAGTTTTATGGAATTTTATGAACATCAAGGCAGACACACTGGGAACTTAGACTTTTTTTCAAAATCAATAGAATTTATTTAGAATTTATCAAATAGATTTTCCAGAAATAGTTTTACCAGCTCTGTGTATTCTCAAATTGAAAAAAGTGAGAGAGTGCCGCTCCTCTGTGCTACGGCAGCACTACGCCCTTGCTCTTGATGCACATTGCTTCCCTGTCAAGTTTGGCATCTTGCTGCAAAAGTAGTTCCTGTGAAAACAGCTCTAAACTACCCTCTTTTTGAACTACAGTACCAGTCAAAAGTTTGGATACACCTACTCATTCAATGGTTTTTCTTTATTTTTTACTATTTTCTACATTGTAGAATAATAGTGAAGTCATCAAAACTATGAAATAACACACATGGAATCATGTAGTAACAAAAAACATGTTAAACAAATCAAAATATATTTTAAATTTCAGATTCTTCAAAGTAGCCACCCTTAGTCTTGCACACTCTTGGCATTCTCTCAACCAGCTTTTTTATATATTTTTATTTAACTAGGCAAGTCAGTTAAGAACAAATTCTTATTTACAACGATGGCCTAGGGACAGTGGGTTAACTGCCTTGTTCAGGGGCAGAATGACAGATTTTTACCTTGTCAGCTCAGGGATTTGATCTAGCAACATTTCTGTTACTGGCCCAACGCTCTAACCACTAGGCTACCTGCCTTCCCAGCTTCTAGAGGTAGTCACCTAGAATTTATTTCAATTAACAGGTGTGCTTTGCTAAAACTTAATTTGTGGAACTTTTTAATGCGTTTGCGCCAATCAGTTGTGTTGTGACAAGGTAGCGGTGGTATACAGAAGATTTGGTAAGAGACCAAGCAAGACCAAGCGACCAGCAGTCGCAAAAACCATCAACCACTATGATGAAACTGGTTCTCATGAGGACCGCCACAGGAAAGGAAGACCCAGAGTTACCTCTGCTGCAGAGGATAAGTTCATTAGAGTTAACTGCACCTCAGATTGCAGCCCAAATAAATGCTTCACAGAGTTCAAGTAACAAACATATCTCAACATCAACTGTTCAGAGACAGCATGAATCAGGCCTTCGTGGTCAAACTACTGCAAGGAAACCAGGACTAAAGGACACCAACAAGAGAAGAGACTTGCTAGCGTGAAGAAACACGCACAATGGACATTAGACCGGTGGAAATCTGTCCTTTGGTCTGATTTTTGGTTCTAACCACTTTGTCTTTGTGAGACACAGTATAGGTAAATGGAGGTTCTCCGCATGTGTGGTTCCCAAATCAAATCGAAGTTTATTTGGGGTAAATACTGTTGAGAAGCCTTTTTGTCCTAGACTTGGCACTCCGGTACCGCTTGCCATGCGATAGTAGAGAGAACACTCCATGACTGGGATGGCTGGGGTCTTTGACAATTTTTAGGGCCTGGATGGCAGGCAGCTTAACCCCAGTGATGTACTGGGCATGACGCACTACCGTCTGTAGTGCCTTGCGGTCAAAGGCCGAGCAATTGCCATACCAGGCAGTGATGGAACCAGTCAGGAAGCTTTCAATGTTGCAGCTGTAGAACCTTTTGAGGATCTCAGGACCCATGCCAAATCTTTTTAGTTTCCTGAGGGGGAATAGGCTTTGTCRTGCCCTCTTCAAGACTGTCTTGGTGTGTTTGGACCATTCTAATTTGTTGGTGATGTGGACACCAAGGAACTTGAAGCTCTCAACCTGCTCCACTACAGCCCATCGACGAGAATGGGGACGTGCTCGGTCCTCCTTTTCCTGTAGTCCACAATCATCTCCTTAGTCTTGGTTACGTTGAGGGATAGGTTGTTATTCTGGCACCACCCGGCCAGGTCTCTGATCTCCTCCCTATAGGCTGTCTCGACGTTGTCGGTGTTCAGGCCTACCACTGTTGTGTCGTCTGCAAACTTAATGATGGTGTTGGAGTCGTGCCTGGCCATGCAGGCGTGGGTGAACAGGGAGTACAGGAGGGGACTGAGCACGCACCCCTGGGGAGCTCCAGTATTGAGGATCAGCGTGGCAGATGTGTTGCTACCTACCCTCACCACCTGGGGGTGGCCCGTCAGGAAGTCCAGGATCCAGTTGCAGAGGGAGGTGTTTAGTCCCAGGATCCTTAGCTTAATGATGAGCTTTGAGGGTACTATGGTGTTGAACGCTGAGCTGTAGTCAATGAATAGCATTCTCACATAAGTGTTCCTTTTGTCCAGGTGGGAAGGGCAGTGTGGAGTGCAATAGAGATTGCATCATCTGTGGATCTTTTTTGGGTGGTATGCAAATTGGAGTGGGTCTAGGGTTTCTGGGATAATGGTGTTGATGTGAGTCATTACCAACCTTTCAAAGCACTTCATGGCTATGGACGTGACGTGGGTCTGTAGTCATTTAGGCCGGTTGCCTTTGTGTTCTTGGGCACAGGGACTATGGGGTCTCCTTGAAACATGTTGGTATTACAGACTCAATCAGGGACATGTTGAAAATGTCAGTGAAGACACCTACCAGTTGGTCATTACATGCCCGGAGCACACATCCTGGTAATCAGTCTGGCCCCGCAGCCTTGTGTATGTTGACCTGTTTAAAGGTCTTACTCTTGTCGGCTACGGAGAGCGTGATCACACAGTCGTCCGGAACAGCTGATGCTCACATGCATGCCTCAGTGTTGCTTGCCTCGATGTGAGCATAGAAGGGATTTAGCTCGTCTGGTAGGCTTGTGTCACTGTGTCACTAAGACAAGCGTCAGAGCCGGTGTAGTGTCATTCAATCTTAGCCCTGTGTTGACGCTTTGCCTGTTTGATGGTTCATCGCAGGGCATAGCAGGATTTCTTATAAGCTTCCGGGTTAGAGTCCTGCACCTTGAAAGCGGGAGCTCTACCCTTTAGCTCAGTGCAAATGTTGCCTGTAATCCATGGCTTCTGGTTGGGGTATGTATGTACAGACGTCTTCAATGCACTTATTGATAAAGCCAGTGACTGATGTGGTGTACTCCTTAACTTCACTAGGGTATGTGGGACGCTAGCGTCCCACCTCGTCAACAACCAGTGAAACTGCAGGGCGCCAAATTCAAAACAACAGAAATCCCATAATTAAAATTCCTCAAACATACAAGTATTTTACACCATTTTAAAGATACACTTGTTGTAAATCCAGCCACAGTGTCGGATTTCAAAAGGGCTTTACGACGAAAGTACACCAAACGATTATATTAGGTCAGAGCCAAGTCACAGAAAAACACAGCCATTTTTCCAGCCAAAGAGAAGAGTCACAAAAAGCAGAAATAGACATAAAATTAATCACTAACTGTAGTATCCTTAAAGGCTTCTTAGAGTTACGACTCATGAGACTTACGTACGGTTTAGTATTTAATTGTAACTTAGAATTACATTCTCTTATGCACCTGGCTTAAAACTACCTGAAGCTTTCTTAATCATAGTTATATAGGCAGACATAGGAAATAGCTACGGATAGCGGGAAGCAAACCCCCGTCTTGAGTCAATACTGCCATCTATTGGTAAACATAAATATACCAGGTTACTACTAACCTTTGATGATCTTCATCAGATGACACTCATAGGACTTCATGTTACACAATACATGTATGTTTTGTTTGGTAAAGTTCATATTTATATCCAAAAATCTCAGTTTACATTGGCACGTTATGTTCAGTAGTTCCAAAACATCCGGTGATTTTGCAGAGAGCCACATCAATTTACAGAAATACTAGATAGATCCACTTCTCCTTAATGCAACCGCTGTGTCAGATTTCAAAAAAACTTTACGGAAAAAGCACACCATGCAATAACCTGAGTACAGCGCTCAGACACAAAGCCAAGCCATACAGATATCCGCCATGTTGTGTAGTCAACAGAAGTCAGAAATAACATTATAAATATTCACTTACCTTTGATGTTCTTCATCAGAATGCACTCCCAGGAATCCCAGTTCCACAATAAATGTTTGATTTGTTCGATAAAGTCCATCATTTATGTCCAAATACCTCATTTTTGTTCACTCGTTTAGCCCAGTAATCAAAATTCATGAGGCGCGATCACTAGGTGCAGACGAAAAGTCAAAAATTCCGTTACAGTCCGTAGAAACATGTCAAACGATGTATAGAATCAATCTTTAGGATCTATTTAACATAAATCTTCAATAATCTTCCAACCGGAGAATTCCTTTGTCTTTAGAATTGCAATGGAACGCAAGCTACCTCTCACGTGAATGAGCGTAGTCAGCTCATGGCACTCTGGGAGAGACCTTACTCAATCCCCTCTCATTCGTCCCCACTTCACAGTAGAAGCCTCAAACAAGGTTCTAAAGACTGTTGACATCTAGTGGAAGCCTTAGGAAGTGCAATATGACCCCATAGACACACTATATTCGATAGGCAATGAGTTGAAAACTACAAACCTCAGATTTCCCTCTTCCTGGTTGGATTTTTTCTCAGGTTTTTACCTCCCATATGAGTTCTGTTATACTCACAGACATCATTCAACCAGTTTTAGAAACTTCAGTTTTCTATCCAAATCTGCTAATTATATGCATATTCTAGCTTTTATGGCTGAGTAGCAGGCAGTTTAATTTGGGCGCGCTTTTCATCCAATATTCCGAATGCTGCCTCCTACCCTAGTGAAGTTAATGCCATCGGAAGAATCCCGGAACATGTTCCAGTCTGTGATAGCAAAACAGTCCTGTAGTTTAGCATCTGCTTCATCTGACCACTTATTTATAGACCGAGTCACTGGTGCTTCCTGCTTTAATTTTTGCTTGTAAGCAGGAATCAGGAGGATAGAGTTGTGGTCGGATTTACCAAATGGAGGGCGAGGGAGAACTTTGTACGTGTCTCTGTGTGTGTAGTACAGGTGATCTAGAACTTTTTCCCTCTGGTTGCACATTTAACATGTTGATAGAAATTTGGTAGAACTGATTTCAGTGTCCCTGCATTCAAGTCTCCGGCCACTAGGAGTGCCACCTCTGGGTGGGTGGTTTCCTGTTTGCTTATTTCCTTATACAGCTGACTGAGTGCGGTCTTAGTGCCAATATCTGTCTGTGGTGGTAAATAAACAGCCACGAAAAGTATAGCTGAAAACTCTCTAGGCACGTCGTGTGGCCTGAAATTTATCACAATATACTCTACTTCAGGCGAGCAAAATCTAGACTTCCTTAGATTTCATGCACCAGCTGTTGTTTACAAATATGCACAGACCGCCCCCCCTCGTCTTACCGGAGAATGCTGTTCTATCTTGCCGGTGCAGCGTATATCCCGCTAGCTGAAAATCCATGTCATCATTCAGCCACGATTCCGTGAAACATAGGATATTACAGCTTTTGATGTCCCGTTGGTAGGATATTCGTGATCGTACCTCGTTTTATTGTCCAGTGATTGCACGTTGATGAGTAGTATTGACGGTAACGGCAGCTTTCCCACTCGCCTTCTCCGGGTCCTGACAAGGCATCCAGCTCTTTGTCCTCTGTACCTGCGTCGCTTCCTCTTGCAAATAACGGGGATGTCGGCCCTGTGGGGTGTTTGGAGAATGTCCTGTGCATCCTCCTTGTTGTAGAAAAATTATTTGTCTAATCCGAGGTGAGTGATCGCTGTCCTGATATCCAGAATCTCTTTTTTACCGTAAGATAGGGTTGCAGAAACATTATGTACAAAATAAGTTACAAATAACGTGGAAAATACCCACATAATTGCACATAATTGGGCCCCCGTAAAACTGCTGCCATTTCTTCCGACGCCATTTTCCATGCTTCCCACCGTTATTTAGAATCCAAGGCACACTTAACCAGCATTGCTACCATAGCATTCTGCAGCGATACGCCATCTCACCTGGTTTGCACTTTTTGGACTATCATTTGTTTTTCAACAAGACAATGAACCAAAACACACCACCAGGGCTATCTGACCAAGGAGAGTGATAGAGTGATGCATCAGATGACCTGGCCTCCACAATCACCGGACCTTAACCCAATTGAGATGGTTTGGGATGAGTTGGACCACAGAGTGAAGGAAAAGCAGCCAACAAGTGCTCAGCATATGTGGGAACTCCTTCAAGACTGTTCAAGACCTGAAAAGCATTCCAGGTGAAGCTGGTTGAGAGAATGCCAAGCGTGTGCAAAGCTATCATCAAGGTAAAGGGTAGCTACTTTGAAGAATCTCAAATATAAAATACATTTTGATTTCTTGAACACTTTTTTGGTTACTACATGATTCCATATGTGTTATTTGATAGTTTTGATGTCTTCACTATTATTGTACAATGTAGAAAATAGTAAAAAGTAGGTGTGTCCAAACTTTTGACTTGTACTGTATATTGTTTTGTTGATGTTCATATTCCAGTGTCTTGGGAGACAATGAATAATTGCAAGTTTGTGAGTTCTTGTATTATTTTCTTCCTTTCTGCTTAGTTCTGGCAGTTTGATGAGCAACATACAGCATGTCCTGTGTCATGTAAAAATCATCCCAGTGTGAAATAGTTCGCAATAGTTCTGATCGTTCTGATTGTGTTCTGATTGTGACGTCATGCTGTAAAATTTCTCCCAGCGTAAAAATGTTACCAGTTCAATAATTGCACGCGCATCTCTTTATGTGGATGGCTGTGCTCGTGCGGCTGTTTCTCTCTCACCCTCCCTCGACCTCGAAAAACTGTTCTGTGGGCACGCTCATATGCTTCACACATCTGCCAATCAATGGTGAGCAGAAGTATTGACTCTGACCAACAGAAGCTTGTTGAGGCGTGAGGTCAGCTTATACATACCTGGACTCACGAGATGTTTTGCGATTGCTAAGACTTGGGCATTACGTTTTCGATTGACAGTGCATATAAATTATTTGTTTGTTAGTTGGTTAGTTAGTTTTAGCTAGCTATACAAACAAGTTAAAACTGCACAGCTCTGAGAACAAACCATCTCGACCAATTTACAGCTAATTATGCCAGTTAGCTAGCTAAATCAAGTTTGAGGGGGTGTGAGACAAACATCCACACGAGCTCAGCTATCCACACGTAAGCGCGTGCAATTATTGACTGGGAACATTTTCAAGCTGTGAAAATGTTTACAACATGACGTCACAATCACAACACAATCAGAACAATTTATCAACTATTTCACGCTGGGAAGATTTTTACATGACGTCCTGGCTTGAAATTCTGTGAGCATCTCCTCCATGGTTGCACGGAGGATTTTTTCTGGTCTCTATCCAGATCATTAGAACTTCTTTAGGGTGCACAAACTCACTGTAAAAGATAATTGGGGAGCAGCAGTCAAAAGCAATTGTCCTGAAGAGTCATTCACCCCTCTTGGCATGGGCACCAACAAATTAAATGTCAAGGTTTTATGATGAAGGCATTAATTGCGTCATATTGATCACTTCCTTCAATATTACTTCCTTTATTCCCTAACTACAGATCCCTTTTAAATAGACCTTCCTGCACAGGCTCAATTTCRTCATTTTAAAAATCAATGCACAGTTTTCCTGACTGCTGTTCTGTCTTCAAAGCAATGCAAAATACTATTGAGTCTCATTCAGATCCCTTGAGGTCGAGTACAGTCCTTTTCCTCATATAACACCAAAGCTGCCAGAGGTGTTTCTCTCTGTAAGTGTATAGATACTAAGTAGAGTTGCATGTTGTCTATGGCCTTTCTCGGTCCCTCTCCTGGCCTGTCAGTTCCTCCGTGAGTATGGGGCAAACAGGGTCACCTCTGGCTTCTCTCTCTGTGTCTAATTTACTCTGCAAAGTCCTGTTAGAGAGTAGAATGACTGATTGGTACTAAAGGTAATGGTATTACTGTATAGAAACTGTCTCCAGTGCAGGATGTTACTGTGCATACTGAAGAGCTGTAGGTGAAGGATAATGTAGAGGGAAAACCACCATGCCCTTATCAAATAACGGTTTCAAGTTCCACAAGACATACCATTAGCCTGAGAATATATTGCACTGTGACATTTCTCAAAGTGTAATAACAGTCGGTAATATATACAACGCCTGACCTGACCATGCAGACTGTACCACAATCTGTATATTCTTGAGATATAACAGCCGACCTGGGTGGAAGTATTTATTTTTTCAGCCCTCTTAGGAAAATGTTTCAGGTTTGTGAGTCAGAGTGCTCCTGAAAAGCTTTGGGACTGTGTTTTTGTCTCATATTGTCACGCCCTGGCCATAGAGAGGTTTTTATTCTCTATTTTGGTTAGGCCAGGGTGTGACTAGGGTGGGCATTCTAGTTTCTTTATTTCTATGTTTTCTATTTCTTTGTGTTTGGCCGGGTGTGGTTCTCAATCAGAGGCAGCTTCTAACGTTGTCTCTGATTGAGAACATACTAGGTAGCCCTTTTTTCCACCTGTCTTTGTGGGAAGTTAACTTTGTTTGATGGCACATTGCTTAAGCTTCACACGGTTTGTTTTGGTATTGTTTATTGTTTTGTTGGCGACACTTACTATTAAAAGTATGTATGCTCACCATGCTGCACCGTGGTCCTCTTTTTTCCAACGGCCGTTGACACATATATTGCAATTGCTTGACTGGCTACTTGTATCCAACCCTATTGAAGTAATTGCTCATTTTAAAAGTGAAATTGTCTTATGATTGTGGCCCAACCTTTTCGGTTGACATGGAATTGGATCCATTTAATATGTAAAACAAGAAGTGCTAAGAAGAAAGCAGAAGTGTAGTAATAATTGGGTTGAGATCTCAAGAGAGATTAAATTCATTTGGCTTTATCTGAAAGTCTACATGAAAGTGGCCACCAAGAGATGTTTCTTTTGAGTCCGATGACTAATATGAAATACTTTTATCTGAGTGTTTGTTGTTGCTCTATTGAAATATCCTAAACTCAATTAGGGATTTGCATCTAGAAGGACATTAGGAAATATGTTTTAATTTATATTGTAAACACTCTTATTTGATATGCAAAATCCCTATAATAGACAGCAAATGTTCCATTCAAGTAGCCCTGTTGATCTTAAGGTAATGGGGAAATTGTGGTGAAGATATACCAGGACTCTAAACCTACTGTAAACACTATGTACATGAACACTGGGAAAGGGAAGCACCTCTTGTCCCTGATTAATATTTCTTGTCATATTGTTGGTGAGAGAACTAGTGTGCCATCTGGTTAAATAAAGCCTTTAGCTGCTCCCATCCCTCTGCCCTTTAATTAGTGGAGACAATTTCCTAGCAACGAGTGTTGTGTGTGTGTGTGGTGTGTGTGTGTGTGTTGTGTTGTGTGTGTGTGTGTGTGTGTGTGTGTGGTGTGTGTGTGGTGTGTGGGTGTGTGTGTGTGTGTGTGTGTGTGTGGTGTGTGTTGTGTGTGTGTGTGTGTGTGTGTGCGTGCAATATGTATTGCCTGTGTGTTACTGTCGTTTGTGGTGTTTTTGTTCTGTGGTGTTCCTGTGTGTGTTATCTTATGTGTGTGTGTGTGTGTACGTGCGAGAGAGAGAGAGAGAGAGGTACTGAACCAGTACAAGGTTTCATATTCTTGGCTCCATCTTCAATCCCTTTGTAATTCAGGGGCTAAACAGAACTATAAGATCCACATACTCTTCTATCTGTCAGCTCCAAGCCCAAGAAGCAGTATCAAAACACTAACTCTTAAAGCGACACCGTTAGTATCACGTTTTCAGCAAACCTTTACTGTAAGAGTGGATGGCCATAGCTATTTATGGATAGTTGATGGTAGTTATTGCTCGCGTGTCGTTACATTTTAATTACGCATTTGGATGGCATGTACTGTATCCATTTTGATTATACACCCACATTTGGCTGGAATGTCAGTACACCAATCTCTGATAGGCAACATGTGTGAACGTCACAGTATTATTGAGCAATAGACTCAGTTCAGTACAGCCTCCACATCATCATAGCACTACTCAGACCAAGACTCTTTGAGAGAGAGAGAGAGAGAGAGAGAGAGCGAGAGGAGAGAGAGAGGAGAGAGAGAGAGGAGAGAGAAGAGAGAGAAGAGAGAGAAGAGAGAGAGAGAGAGGAGAGAGAGAGAGAAGAGAGAGAGAGAGAGAGAGAGAGAGAGAGAGAGAGAGAGAAGAGAGAGAGAGAGAGATGAGAGAGAAGAGAGAGAGAGAGAGAGAGAGAGAGAGAGAGAAGAGAGTAGAAATGAGAGAGAGAGAGAGAGAGAGAGAAGAGGAGAGAGAGAGAGAAGAGAGAGAGAGCAGAGAGAGAGAATGAGCAAGAGAGAGAGATGCATGCACTTGACTCCCTCTGACCTGTCAACACACTATAAGCTGACCTGTGGGAGGGTTCCCTTGTTTTCTCTCTCTCTCTTAGATTCATGAGACATGGATTGTGTATGTGTTCCATTCAGCGTGAATGGCGCACATACAAAGTGCCTTTGAACGGGATATGGTAGTAGGTGCCAGGTGCACCGGTTTGAGTGTGTCAAGAACTGCAACGCTGCTGGCTTTTTCTCGCTCAACAGTTTCCCATGTGCATCAAGAATGGTCCACCACCCAAAAGACATCCAGCCAACTTGACAAGCATTGGAGTGAACATGGGCCAGCATCCCTGTGGAATGCTTTAGACACCTTGTAGAGTTCATGCACTGATGAATTGAGGCTGTTCTGAGCAGTGTTGTAGTGGAGGGTATACGCAGGTATATGTCGTATACACACTTATTTTTCTGTGGGCATTGCGTATACTCACTTATTAACCAAATATTTATTGGGATATTTGTATTTCTGGATTTGATAGCATAAAATGCTCTTCACTTTTTTTTCACTCAGGGCTTTTGCAGCCAGCCTAAAAATCCCTGATTAACTTTTCTCCAGGCCCAGGTAATTATAGCTGGAACTGTGTTTTAGTGTAGTTCCACTGTAGGTAAACTGGTACTGGTTTCACTGGGATCTGGCTTTCTTCTGAAAGATCACGATTGAAGTTTTTTCTAAGTTTACTATTAGTACCCATCTTTGGCAGTACTGCTCTACAAGGGACAGGCTCTGTCGTAATCTTTGTTCTGTGGGTGACAAACAAAATTAAGTTGTCAGCGTACAACATGCACTTCATATGTGTGTCATGTAGGGTGAGGACTGAGGCTGCAGATTGCTCTTGTTGGTAGTTAATTTATATAAATATTGTTGGACTCCACGTCTTTGGGGGAAAAAATCAGTTGTTTTGTTTAAAATTTTTATTACACATTTATTATTCATACATTAGGATTTCAAGGTGTTATACATTTCCCCCCATATAAATTTGGAGGAGTTAGTATAATAGTTCATCGTGCCAAAATGAAGTCTACAAAGCAGACAAAACCTTTTCTTGTGTTCCTTTTGATATTTAGATTTATGAGTGTGGAGGGAGTAAATGTGATCTGAGGTGTGATGTTTGGGGAGGAAGCCGCTTCTAGTATTCATTATGCTGCAAAATATATTTTCCAGATTACTGCATACACAGATGCCTCTGTAGTTATTGGTGTCGAAATTGTCTCCTTTTTTGTAGATGGGCGTTATTAGACCTTCATTGCAGATTCCAGGGAAACATCCAGTTTCCAGCATTAAGTTTAATAATTTAAGCAGTGTGTCCACCAGCTTAGGGCTGCTCAGTTTCAGCATTTCATTATGGATGTTGTTTTATTTTAAAGTTTTGATTTATTATTTTATTTCAGTAGCTCTGATAGTGAAGTTGCTCTGTCTCTCACCCTCTCTGGTCTATCTCTCCCTGCCTCTCTCACTCCCTCTATCCCTCTTTCACTCTCTCCTTAATCCCTTCTTTAATTACACATGTGGAGGGCTCTCTCTCCCTCACTTTGAGGCCACATGTCTTAAACACAGCGGAGTGCTGCTCCTTTCAACCCCTAGCCCATGTAAATCCTCCCAAACATTTTTGAAGTAGTGTCAGTTTGAAGCAAATTGAAATAGTTTGGCTGAGACTTTCACTGCCCTACTTGTGGTCGCTCAGATATTCAGCGAGTTCTCAATCAAGTAATATTATGGTAATTGTAGGGCTTGTTGACTTTGGTGATGTAAAAATCACTACATGGATAGAGATACATTTGGCCTGTACTGCAACAGTACTTCTTTGAATGAAGTTAGACTTGAGTCTTTGAATCCAATGGTATGTAACGCTCTGTTCTTTAACATGAATACAGAAATTTAGATGAGTGGGTGACTTCAGTACATGGGCCCTGAGATAATCAGAACACCATTAAACAATGATGTTCAGAGGTATCTTATACAAGTATATATCTTGGAGGGCATTGTAAGCCAAAAACAGTCATAGAGGGCCACACATGCCTTGCCAAGTTGCCTTAATCAGGGTTATAAAGCTTGCTGATAAGCTTGTTTTGAAAAGCTCACTCTCCTACTGTATTTATAAGAAAGTAAAAATACAGAGCATGTTGAGCTGATAGTATTCGTTGTGCCATGCAGACAGCAATCACAGGCTGTATTCTCACCTTCAGACCAGCGTTAGTTAATGAATTCTGTTGATTGTGTAGCTGGAACTCAATGATTTATGAATCACTGAGAGAACACTTTGTTATATTTGGAGCAGATTCAACGCTCATTAGGTTGTTGACTGTAATGCCATGACCTTTAAAATAAATCTGATTTAATTGGCCATGCATATCTACATTATGTAAAGTGGAACAGTGTGTCCGTGTAATAAGACAATGAGGCAAAGGAGACAATATGGCCTAGATAGCTCTTATAAATGTTGTGTGGTGAAAGTGAAGATTAGGACTGCTTGTGAATGGCAAAATGTTAATTAGTTAAATGTGCTCATGGCATATTTTCTTCCCATAATTGTGCATATACAGTAGATGTATTATATCTCAAGTCTGCTTCTTCCCAGCCTAAACTTACTGTAGACATAAACAATGTTAGGATCCATTCAGAAGCCTCTTGCACTAGACACAGTAGAGGACATTTTGTGTATTTTCAAATTTGGACAGGCATTGCCTCTGAATGGAGAACTGGGACAGAAGTTGGCAGAATCTGGTACCGAACCACATGTTGTCTATAAAAGAGCCTAGTGGAGAGATGCCCAGTGATTTGGCAACCGAGAAGAACCAACAACATTCAGCAATGCTTGGGATGCCTTTGATCAGAAACAGACTTTGTTTTGTGCCGCTGTTCTTTCTTTAGGCACTAACTAACTATCTAGCTGCCGTTAGACGGTATTGTGGCTGATGTACAGTAAGATGACACACCAGTGGGTCACTCAGAGATACAATTTACCGATGGCCTCCAACAGGGTTATGGTTAATACTCCAACAGTCATATTTGCAGTAATAATACTGTGTGTGAATCCTGTTTCTCTCGGTCGGTTTGTTTCTGTACTGTACAGTGTCTACACACCACCTGGGGTTGCTGACAGCTGTATCCACATACATTTTTTATATCACCAGCTACCTGGTGAGATTGACTGAAAGGAACCTCCTCCCCCCTCGTTGAATTAGTGTAGGTTGAGTGTTGCTCTTGTGTCATGGTGGCCCTGGATCTGGTGAGCCACAGTCTGTTAGCATTGGTTTGAGCCAGTACTAACTCTCCCTATTAAATTAATCAAGCTCTAAGTCTGTATTTGCACAGTTCTGCTCTAAACTCAATGTTTACTTTGGAAATGGAAGATTAGATGCCAACCTGGAGGTGCAATACGTGGTAAACAAGACTTCATGGAAGGTAATAGAGTATTTGGTCCTGTTCTGAACCACACCCATGGTCAATTTAGTCTGGAGCACCTGTAGGGATGGAAGAACAAGTGCTTCCTGAGTGGCGCAGTGGTCTAAGGCATTGCATCGCAGTGCTAGTTGTGCCACTAGAGATACTGGTTTGAGTCCAGGCCCTGTCGCAGCCGGCCGCAACCGGAAGACCCATGGGGCGGCGTACAATTGGCCCAGCGTCGTCTGGGTTAGGGGAGGGTTTGGCCGGCCTGGCTGTCCTTGTCCCATTGCGCACTAGCGACTCCTGTGGCGGGCCGGGTGCATGCACGCTGACACGGTCACCAGTTGTACTGTGTTTCCTCTGACACATTGGTGTGCCTGGCTTCTGGGTTAAGTGGACATTGTGTCAAGAAGCAGTGCGGCTTGGCTGAGTCRTGTTTTGGAGGACGCGCGGCTCTTCGCCTCTCCCGAATCCGTACGGGAGTTGCAGCGATGGGACAAGACTGTAACTACCAATTGGATACCACGAAATTGAGGATTAAAAAAATAAGGGGGAAAAAGTATGGAAGAACACTATTTCATATGGAACTTTAGGACTGAAATATAAGAGCTATGCACAAAGTAAATGTCATGTTCTCCATCAACATCATCACCATCATCATCATAACAATGTGTCCCTGCACATGCCTACYGTTTACTATGCCCTACATACAAACACTGAAGTGCAACAGTACAATCAGATTTTTGGTTTTGCTGACTGGCTTTAGAGTTTTCATAAGGGCTGTCTAGTGTCATTTGTACCAGTTAGCGGTGAATGTGTGTGGTTGTCAAATGCGATTGGCTTTGGCGGCGGAGCCAGCCACTCAAAGCACTGTAGAAAGTAAAGTTGTATTTTRCACAGAGTTATTAGGCTATTATTATGGAGCTTGAAGTGAACAGTGCCTTCTCCCACTTTACAGGCGGACAATTAGAATCAACATTAATGGACACTATCAGCACATCAATGGTGCAGAGAGGGAGTAATTGATATATAGAAAGCTTATGGGACAATGAATCAGTTTGATTCCTAACTAAACTGTCTTTCATTGTGTCCGAACTCAATGGCTGACTACGGCTTCAACAGTAGAGCCAGAATGTACTGTTTGGGGCATGTTGGGTTCAGAATGCATAGGCTTAAGTCACTTACCCTCTTCTTCTTCTTCTTCTCTTGCAGATGACCCAAGAACAGTGCACTCATAGGAACAATGTCCAGAGCTCAGAGAAACCACATGTGTACAAAGTGGGGATTTACGGCTGGCGGAAACGTTGCCTTTACTTCTTTGTGCTCCTGTTAATGATCCTGATCCTGGTCAACCTCGCTTTAACCATCTGGATAGTAAAGGTCATGAATTTCACCATAGTAAGTCCTACTCCCTACCTGCCGGTCTCTTTTTATTTGTGATTTATTTTTATGACTGTTGGGGCATTGATTATTTGATTTGCTTAGAAGTGTGCTGGAATAATAGGGTTTTTCTCCACAGGGGGACTATAATGACGGGCTGGTAATTGCGAGCTGTGGCACTTTAGTACAGCGACTTCATTTTCACTCACAGTGGTCGATCTGCTGTGGTCTTAGTCCACTTAGCTAACTCCGAGCTAGGGGTCTCTCTCCTCCCCTCCTCTCTCCTATTTCTCCCCTACTTCCATCCCTGCATGTTAGTTTCCGAGTACCCCACTGTTCTTTCTTCTCTAACGGAGAGAGTTCAAATGAGGGCATGTTTAGTACAACGGCTTCAAAGTACCAGTCTAGAACCAATGACACTGTCACTTCCTGCACAGGAGAGAGGTGACAGCGCAGGATGCAGGTTGGCATTTATTGTCATAGGGTGACATCAGCAAAGGAGAGTGGTGACATCAGGGCCATACACTAAAGTATATCATACATGTGTACCATTCACATTAATGCCGTGCATACAGTACTTAGCTCTAGACTGCGGAGTTTGACATTAATTTCCACTGTGATTCTCTGTATATCTGTTGTATTAGTCTGTAGCTCAAGCCCTGTGAGCCATGCCGTTTGAGTTTCTGGCTAGTAATCCTCAGCACCTGCGATGAGTCAGATACTTGTAGTGCTGTATGCCTCCCCTCCTTGTCTGAATAAACCATGAGAACAGGTTGATGTTTTACAGTGGAGTTTCATCTGAGTTGCACTCCGAGGTCTATCGGTGTGGTTACTCAAAGCAATTTGGATAACTGGTGTGTCCGTCTGCATCTGTGCTGGACACTGGGTGGCTATATAAGGGTTCTAACCTTTATCCAAATAGATGCAAGTGGGATGTCATGGCAAGTGGGATGTCATGGCAAAAGTGATCCAGTTAAATTGCAGTATAAAACTTTGATTTTACCATCATCCTTGTAGGGAAGGAACTACAGTCCCTTTAAAAGCTTAATGTATGTGGGCGGGGAGCTTGTATTCATGAGCTCTCCTTGACTGACAGCACTTTGAAACACCCTTGTGGTCGTTCCCAGGTAACAAGGTAAACCAAAAGGTATTATTTCCATGATTCCAAACCTAAATAGTGTACCTCACCCCATTTTCTCTGCAAAATGCTCTCATGGTCAACAGAACTGAAAATGAACTGTTGAATATCAGACAAACAGCAGCAATACGCAAATATATTTATATTGTTTTGAAACTAATTAGAGAAGACAGTTCACTGATACACTTCTTCAGCAGAATTAGTAAAGCCTGAGTCACCTTAGAAACTTAGGCATAAGGGAATGTACATGAAAACATGGACAATTTATTGGTGCTTCTGCATAAGCATTATAAATTACAATATGTATTGATCAGACATTTACTTGATCATTTACAATTGGCCAGCATAGCTGAAATATTGATCAACATGAACACTCATGATAAATAAAGATGATAAATAATTGTGAGACATTTTTTGTTGTTGTTGCTATAAGCCTAATATAGGCACCCAGCCACCCTACTGTCACRAATATTTAGGTGTGGAAGGTAGGAGTCAGGCGCAGAGAGCAGAAGGTTCAATAATAGACGATTTAATTATCTCCGTCAAAAACAAACAGTTACGCCAAACACAGGGCGCAGCAACACTGACCCACCCAAACACACAGGGCAAAAAGATCCAGAGAGAAAAATAAATCCAACACCGACAGTGAACACAAAATAATCCCGCACAAAACCCCAGCGGGCCTAACAAGCTTACATAGACCAGAAATCAAGAAACACAAAAAGAAACAGGTGCAACTAATAAGACTAAACCAACAGACAAGGGAAAAAGGGATCGGTGGCGGCTAGTAGGCCGGTGACGACGACCGCCGAGCGCCGCCCGAACAGGCAGGGGAGCCACCCTCGGCGGGAGTCGTGACACCTACAGTGTGCAGGACCCCATTCATTTGTACAATTTGTAACACTCATCTCTCGTCCGAATGCCTGAATAAAACGATACAAAGTAACAAAATGAGACATGTCACGTAAAAAAGAGATTGATGGGGAGGGGAGCAGGAGAGGACGGGGACTCATGTACCCCGCTTCAATCAAGCGGGTGTCAGTCACCCTGAAGATTGAAGTGGGAGACTCCTCCAGCTATGGCCTCCTTGTCAGGCCTGGGATGGACATCTCGCACAGCTTCCCCTTGTTGAAGTGGAGATCCAGGAACCTGTCTACGTAGCCTGTAATGTTTTTGAAAAGGGAAATGTTTAAAATCAAATCTAATTGTATTTGTCACATATACGTTTAGCAGATGTTATTTTTGGTGTAGCGAAATGCTTGTGTTTCTAGCTCCAACAGTGCAGTAATATCTAACATTTCACAACAATACACACAACCTAAAAGTAAAAGAATGGAGTTAAGAAATGTATAAATATTAGGATGAGAAATGTCGGAGTGTCATAGACTAAATACAATAGAATAGAATACAGTATATACATATGAGACTAGTGTTCCATTATTAAAGTGGCCAGTGATTTCGAGTCTATGTATATGGGGCAGCAGCCTCTAAGGTGCAGGGTTAAGTAACTGGGTGGAAGCCGCCTAGTGATGGCTATTTAACAGTCTGATGGCCTTGAGATAGAAGCTGTTTTTCAGTCTCCCGGTCCCAGCTTTGATGCACCTGTACTGACCTCTCCTTCTGGATGATAACGGGGTGAACAGGCAGCGGCTCGGGTGGTTGTTGTCCTTGATGATCTTTTTGGCTTTCCTGTGACATCGGGTGCTGTAGGTGTCCTAAAGGGCAGGTAGTTTGCCCCCAATGATGCGTTGGGCAGACGGCATCACCCTCTGGAGAGCCCTGTGGTCGTGGGTGGTGCAATTGCCGACCAGGCGGTGATACAGCCCGACAGGATGCTCTCAATTTGTTAAATGGGTAGTGAATTGAATGTCCTTTTATTTACTGTTCTGAGTTCTGATGTTATCAMTTTGTTGATGTAGTGATCTACTCATTCTACAATGTGTTTTCTGGTGTTTTTAAAGTGCTCAATTGTAAATATACAATATTTGGTTGAGCACTTTTTTGTGAAACTTTTCAATGTTTGTATATGGAATTTTTGTGTGCCTGAAATCCTCAATTGATTTGAAACTAATTAATATGACTTATGACTTGGGTCTGTCTTCACAGACTTTACAGCATATCCCCCATTCTTTTTTGGGAAAGCTGATTTTGTATCACAGCATTCCTGCTGCGGTGGTTGCCTGGGAAGCTGTGCAGACAGAGTAGATGCTGAATTTTCTAAAATGGATATCATTAGAAATTTGATGAAGTGAATTAATAATATGCCTGCCTCCTAAATCCAAGCGTTTGACTCGGGGGGAGTCAAATGATCAACTTTGTCAATGTACCAGCTACAGTCATTTTTCATAACTGGGTCAACCTACTATGAACTGGTTTCATTTAAATATCATCCAATTTGATGAAAAACATGATTTTCACTGTTTGGAACCTTTAATTTAAATGATCCAATTGGTGATTAGAAAAGAATCCAGCCTTTTAGCAGTTGGACCATTGCTGATGCCCTCAACAACCCTCAGCAGCCACTAACCAATACATATTTCAGTAGGCCTTATACTACGGTATTCCTATTTTTCCTTAAATAGTGTAACTAGAGACCGATCTATAAAGGCTTTAATACTTCACCAGTTAACTTCTCTGTGCTACGGATCCCTTTAGCGGGATCATTTTCCTAAACAACCGCTAAATTGCAGGGCGCAAAATATTACAAAAAATATTTATAATCATGCAATCACAAGTGAAATATACCAAAACACAGCTTAGCTTGTTGTTAATCCACCTATTGTGTCAGATTTTGAAAATATGCTTTGCAGCGAAAGCAATCCAAGCTTTTGTGAGTGTATCAATCAATGCTAGAACAGCTAGCCCCAAATTAGCATGGTCACGAAAGTCAGAAAAGCAATAAAATTAATCGCTTACCTTTGATAATCTTCGGATGTTTGCACTCACGAGACTCCAGTTACACAATAAATGTTATTTTTGTTCAATAAATATTACTTTTATAACAAAAAAACGCCATTTGGGTTGCGCGTTATGTTCAGAAAACTATAGCCTCGTTCCGATCCTGAAAGACAGAAGAAAATTCCCAAACGTATCAGATTCAAAAAATTTACAAAAAATATTTATAATCATGCAATCACAAGTGAAATATACCAAAACACAGCTTAGCTTGTTGTTAATCGACCTATCGTGTCAGATTTTGAAAATATGCATTGCAGCGACGCAATCAAGCTTTTGTGAGTGTATCAATAATGCTAGAGCAGCTAGCCCCAAATTAGCATGGTCACGAAAGTCAGAAAAGCATAAAATTAATCGCTTACCTTTGATAATCTTCGGATGTTTGCACTCACGAGACCCCCAGTTACAAAATAAATGTTATTTATGTTCGATAAATATTACTTTTATAACAAAAACGCCATTTGGGTTGCGCGTTATGTTCAGAAAACTATAGCCTCGTTCGGTCCTGAAAGACAGAAGAAAATTCCAAACGTATCAGATTCAAAAATATTACAAAAAATATTTATAATCATGCAATCACAAGTGAAATATACCAAAACACAGCTTAGCTTGTTGTTAATCGACCTATCGTGTCAGATTTTGAAATATGCATTGCAGCGACAGCAATCCAAGCTTTTGTGAGTGTATCATCAATGCTAGAGCAGCTAGCCCAAATTAGCATGGTCACGAAAGTCAGAAAAGCAATAAAATTATCGCTTACCTTTGATAATCTTCGGATGTTTGCACTCACGAGACTCCAGTTACAAATAATGTTATTTATGTTCGATAAATATTACTTTTATAACAAAAAAACGCCATTTGGGTTGCGCGTTATGTTCAGAAAACTATAGCCTCGTTCCGGTCCTGAAAGACAGAAGAAAATTCCCAAACGTATCAGATTCAAAAATATTAAAATATTTATAATCATGCAATCACAAGTGAAA
Organism: Salvelinus sp. IW2-2015; assembly: GCF_002910315.2. Taxonomy (NCBI): domain Eukaryota; kingdom Metazoa; phylum Chordata; class Actinopteri; order Salmoniformes; family Salmonidae; genus Salvelinus; species Salvelinus sp. IW2-2015. Next base: position 21,095,084 of record NC_036863.1, on the reverse strand, counting down.
TATCAAACACAGCTTAGCTTGTGTTTAATCGACCTATCGTGTCAGATTTTGAAAATATGCATTGCAGCGACAGCAATCCAAGCTTTTGTGAGTGTATCAATCAATGCTAGAGCAGCTAGCCCAAATTAGCATGGTCACGAAAGTCAGAAAGCAATAAAATTAATCGCTTACTTTGATAATCTTCGGATGTTTGGCACACGAGACTCCCAGTTACAAAATAAATGTTATTTATGTTCGATAAATATTACTTTTATAACAAAAAAACGCCATTTGGGTTGCGCGTTATGTTCAGAAAACCAAAGCCTCGTTCCGTTYGACGAAAATTCCAAGAAGTATCCGCAATGTTCGTAGAAACATGACAAATGTTTTTTATAATCAATCCTCAGGTTGTATTTAACAAACATAATCGATAATATTTCAAACGGACCGTAACCTATTCAATAAAAGAGAGAAAGAAAATGGAGAGCTACCCCTCTCGCGCGCAGGAACTAATCAAAGGACACCTGACTACTTTTGAAAAATCTCGCACATTTTTCAAAATGAAATCCTGAAACTATGTCTAAAGTCTGGTCACAGTCTGAGGAAGCCATTGGCAAAGGAATCTGGTTGATACCCCTTTAAATGGAAGAAAGACGGGCAAGGAAACACAGATTTAAAAATAAAAAAATCACTTCCGGGTTAGATTTCCTCAGGTTTTCGCCTGCAGAATCAGTTTTGTTATACTCACAGACAATATTTTGACAATTCTGGAAACTTTGGAGTGTTTTCTATCCTAATCTGTAAATTATATGCATATTCTACGATCTGGACCTGAGAAATAGTCAGTTTACCTTGGGAACGTTATTTAAAAATAAATAAAAATCTCACCCCTAGCGTCAAGAGGTTTTAACAGACCTCTTTTCTGGATGTTATCTATTCCTATGTGATTTCATACAGGGTGCAATGAACGGAGCAGGTTTCAAGTCATATTCCTTGATGGTGCCAGAATTTATAGAATAATTTTGCATACAGTATCATTTTAATGAATAGACATCTGTGAATGCTTCTTGAACGTTTGTTTTAACCTCTAATTCCTCCCAAACCCGGATCCGGGAGCACCCCCCACAGTAAAAAAGCTGACTAGCATAGCCTAGCATAGCGTCACAAGTAAATACTAGCATCTAAATTTCATTAAATCACAAGTCCAAGACACCAGATGAAAGATACACATCTTGTGAATCCAGCCATCATTTCTGATTTTTAAAATGTTTTACAGGGAAGACACAATATGTAAATCTATTAGCTAACCACGTTAGCAAAAGACACCACTTTTTTTACTCCACCAGTTTTTTACTCCATCAGTAGCCATCACTAATTCGACCAAATAAAGATATAAATAGCCACTAACCAAGAAACAACTTCATGAGATGACAGTCTGATAACATATTTATTGTATAGCATATGTTTTTTTTGAAAAATGTGCATATTTCAGGTATAAATCACAGTTCTACATTGCAGCTGCAATCTGAAATAGTGCCGAAGCTGCCAGAATAATTACAGAGACCAACGTCAAATAYCTAATTACTCATCTTAAAACATTTCTGAAAAATACACAGCGTACAGCAAATGAAAGCCCAACATCTTGTGAATCCAGCCAATATGTCMGATTTTTTAAGTGTTTTACAGCGAAAACACAATATAGCATTATATTAGCTTAGCACAATAGCCAGAAACACAAGCAATTTACCAGCAGCACAGGTTAGCGATCGTAACAATACAGCAAAAGATATATAATTTTGGACTAACCTTGATATACTTCGTCAGATGACAGTCCTGTAACATCATATTACACAATGCATATAGGTTTTGTTCGAAAATGTGCATATTTAGCAGCACAAATCGTTGTTATACAATTTGATCAGTGGCAACAGGTCATGCATTCTGTCCGGCGCCATCTTGGAAAGGCACCTAAGTTTACGATTATTTATCGATTAGATTGACTAAAAAATACAGGTTGGACAGCAAATGAAAGATGCATTAGTTATTAATGCAACCGCTGAGTTAGATTTTTTAAATTAACGTTACTAGACATACAGTGTGCGTTACAGCCAGACTAGTGCCGCAATAACGGCGGACAAATGCGTTTACATTTTTACACATAAATACGGAATAACATCATAAATAGTTCTTACTTTTGGACGAGCTTCCATCAGAATCTTGGGCAAGGTGTCCTTTGTCCAAAAGAATCGTTGCTTGGTTGTAAAACGTCGTCTTCAACTTCGGAATTAGCAGCTAACAATAGCTATGTGGCCACAACATTCCCAAATCCCCAAAACGCAATACTAAGGAAATTCCGAAAATAGCAATATACTCGCATAAACTGATATAACTCGGTTTAAAATAACTTCGTTATGATGTTTCTAACACCTATATCGAATTAAATTACAGACGGATATAGCTAAGGCCGATAACTGAGCGTTTCCAAATGCCATCTTGAGGTCTTGCTTTGCGCAATGACGAACGACGAAAAGAGAGCGCACTTCGTTCCTTGGCCTTTTATAAGCTCTGAGAACTACGTAGACACTCCATTCCACTTCTCATTGGTTACTGACATCCAGGGGAAGGCGGGTGCAGTTCATGTCGACCCATAGGATACATACAGAGCTTTAAACTGATCTGAGAACAGAGCCTCGTTTTCAGACCTTCGCAGTTCCTGTCATGGATTTCGCTGCAGAAAGAGTTCTGGTTCACCCACAGACATAATTCAAACGGTTTTAGAAACTAGAGATTGTTTTCTATCCAATAGTAATAATAATATGCATGATTGTTACGGCCAAGAATTGAGTTACGAGGCAGTTTAATTGGGAACGATAAATGTCCAAGTTGAAACAGCACCCCCTGTAGTGTCAAGAGGTTTAATGTAAAATGACACAGAGCTTAACTTTCAGTAATCAGCGATTCTTGAACAATCTTCTTTAGACATATTTTTTACCATTATTCTGGCAATATTTTGCTAGATTACATACTGATCATACTTGCTCATGTTGTGTTGTCCTCATTATAGACACATCTTAAAGCCATTATTGTGTACCTTATTACACCAATTCATTCTATTCAGCTCTGGCATATTCAAAATCATTGCAGGTGTCCGCTCCCATTGGAATAAATGGCCTGCTGTGACTGATTATTGTACTAAATCATGATGAATTTTATAGGGTTCTCATTGGTTCTGTTGTAAAATGTGGTAGTAGTTATCGGATTCTAGGGTACACTCTAGGTTGTTTTATACATAGTATCTTGAGCTATAGTTCGAGATCAGAGTTTATTGTTATTATTTTATTATTTTATTATTATTAATTTTTTTTTTTTTGGGGGGGGGGTGGACAGCTATTATCTTGCGGAAGAATGTTGCTTCCAATGTATATTGTTGCATCATGTTCCAATCCCCATATTTTTTTGGGTAAATAATATTCCATACACGCATGCATACATATACACATATTATCATACACATACCTATATGGACATACATACTTTTTTTAAGAATATACCTTTATTATTATTCCCCGCAACCCTACCACCGATCCCCCAATTGGAGTAAACTAATAACACTTCTGCTTTTACCTTCAATTTATACATCTATACCCATCTTACAGACACAGTCCACTTTACAATAGTTCTCTCTTATTTGTTCTTAGTCCTTCCTCTATTTCTGTTGTCCATCCAATTTTATTTCCACTTGTAACTGTGCTATTTCACAAAAGCTCCGCACCTATACACATTTCACAGATCCCGTATGCCCTACATTGTTTATCTTGTTATTAGTCCCACCCTTCAGTTCCACTCAACCCCTCCCATCTATCTTCCAACATCATCCATTTCGGATTTTTATTTGCCATATATTTTTCAACTGTGCTGTGATGCTTCACAAAAGACTTGAACCTTCCTATTCTCATAGCTTCTATAGAGTTTAATTGTTTGTGACATTGTATTTTTTCACATTGCCAAATGTCAAATAACTAAAATGCCTAAACAAAACCATATGTTCTTACATGTTCAAGTAATTTGTTTATTTGAAAAAATGCTCACGTTAAATGAATCTATGATTATCAAGAAGCATAACTTGTCCCAAACTTCATATTACTTACGCTTTGGCGTTCCAACAACATGCAGGAGGAAACAGTGCAATAGACGCTGTAACTGCGAGGTGAGTAGGCTATAATAAGTAGCCTATATCCCCAGTATAGACCCCGTCTCCCTTAATCTGCATCGGATGCRTTCATAAATGCGTTGCTACTCACAGAATGTTTCAGAGCGATCAAGTTATGATTCAAACAACCAATAATAATGCACACCTCTGGTGATTTTCCTGTGTTTGGTCTGGACCACGTTCTCACCTGCAGCGAACCGCACCGTGGTATGAATGAAATTGGACAGAGACCACCCTTTTTGAACAACCATGGTGAGTTGTTTACTGCACTCCCAAGTACCAGTCCAAACGAACAAATCTAAGGAAATACTCTCCAAACCAATTTGGTCTGAAAGCACCCGTAGCGCCTTTTTTTCAATCTAGAACCTAAAATGGTTATTCAGGTGTCCCCATAGGAGAACACTTTGAAAACCCCTTTTTGGTTCTAGCTATAACCCTTTACACAGAGGGTTCTACATGGAACCCAAAAGGGTTCTACCTGGAACCAAAAATGGTTATCATATGGGGACAGCCAAAGAACCCTTTTGGAACCCATTTATTTAAGAGTGCACCATGTGATAACAGAGCACATCCCAATACTGTCCATTCTGGCTCCATAGACACAAAAATGCATACATGTATGACCTTGGACCCCCCAAGGTGGGCACATATAGATGTCATTACCATTCCAATTGTTTCATACCTTAATATGTATTGTATTAAGTTAATACCGTATCAAATTGCCTTCGAAAACCCACAAAAATAACCCACAGACATGAAAATTATCATTAGACTTTGCCACCCCAAGTGGACAAATATGTGAAATTTGGCCTGCTGGCCCATGGACTATAAAGGTATTGCTGTCTCATGTACTTTAAATGGTCTCAAGGTCACAGGTTGTATGGAAAGAGTTTGATGACAGAACTGGAGATCCATGGAGGCAGAAGAGCAGATGGCTAATTTACAGATTTATGTTGTATTTAATTGCTCCGAAGCCCAACAGTGCTGCATGACACATCAAGGATGGGGTTTGGATGAAAGTCGAGTTACAGTGGGACTGTGAAAATGAATGCGGAGAGGGTGGGGGGCGTAGGTTGGAGTGTGTGTGTGTGTGTGTCTGTGCGTGCTTACATTATGTATTTGTACAAAAAGATGTCCAGTCCTGAACTAACTATCTTTGCTGTATATTTTTTCAGTATAACCCGGAATGACCCTTCAAACCATTCATCTGTTCTGAATGCAAAATTAGTCAAACAAAGTTCAGAAAGATTGCAAAGCTATGACCAGGATTAACACAAATGACAGGTGGCACATGTAATACTCCTCAGTATTTCAATAACATGTATTTTACTGACAAGGAAATGTAAATATATTCCCATTAAATGTTCATTAAATATTTCCATTACATTTCCATTCCCAGGTGATTGTAATGCAAAATAAGCAATTTTCAGACTGCTAGGTTTCTCAGGGAATACAATTTGCCACTATTTTCCAGCTTGCATGAGATCATAATGTCACGCCCTGATCTGTTTCATCTGTCCTTGTGATTGTCTCCACCCCCTCCAGGTGTCGCTTATTTTTTTGTGTCATGATACGTAAGATATTTTCATCAGTAGAATGTTATTCATATCATAAACAGCACTGCCACAATACTGCCTGTTTTAATTCAAGCCTCCACTCTATCCATCTTCACAAGCAGCTTGTCAAAACGTAGAATGGCAGAGCTACAGGTCAACAGTGAATGAGTCAAATCTCTTCCGTTGCACGTTTCCCCACACACACACTCTCACATACACAGGCCTACTGGGCAGTTTCACCCCAGAATTAACTGAACTCTTGGGGAGGAAGCAATAAGTATCGGTTGAGAAGCTGGAGCTGGTTGTGTTTCAATGACAGAGTTGGTGAGGTCTTTGATCCCCTAGGCTGTCTTTTTATGAGCGTTTAGTAATTGCAGTTCTGTGTCTTAAAAGTACAACAAAGGAAGTAGCTAGCTGTAGGAGTCCGAGTCAGTGTCCAGTCACAGAGCAGGCTTGATGCCAGACCAAGCAGATTCAAACAGTAGGCTGTAATTCCTCAGACTCCCACTCTCCCTCTGAGACCTAGTGCTTGTCTGAACTCCTCGTCGTGTTAAATATGGATGTTCTAATGCAAGTGAAACTCTGGTCTATATTATGACAGATTAAAGTACCGCGCACTCCTTGCTATTGCAGCACACAATTACAAAGTTAATGAGAAAACGGAGACAGATCTATTGGCAGTAGTCATATCTGGGTTCCCCCGTTTAAATTCATATAATTTTACTGTTCTGGACTGGGCTAACAAGGTGAACTTCACTAACATCATGTGTMAGCAATAATGGTAATTAGCAACACTGTCCTTATCCTGGCTATTCCTGTAAAACTCACTCATACTAATAAACCTTCCTCATTAAGAGCAGGAAGAGAGATAAGTGGGGCATACAGATTCAGACACGTCTTGGCACGTGTCAGAGACAGATGAGTCATGCAGGGTTACATAAACCTTGTCTTTTCCCCAACCTCCTCCACTGTGCTTGCTGCTGCAGTATTTTTTAACCATGGGCAGAAAGGTTACAAAGCTCTTTGTCCTGAGAATCAGAGGTAGCCATCCTATTCAAACAGGAGCCTTGCTGCTCAGGTTCTATCTGCTCTCCATGCCAGGCCATCCTGCACCGCTGGCCTTGCCTGGGAGAGGCTTCTATCTAATGTGGTGAGAGGGGAGCATGGGTGGCCTCCCTGGAGCAGCTGTTCCACCCAAGACATCCATCCATAGCCCTCGCAGTCCTCTCTCTGGAACATGGATCATCGCTCTGGGCAGACTGATCTAGGGCTCAGGATGGAGCAGCAACAGTCCCGCTTTACGCTCCACAGGGCCAGAGACATATCATTCTCATCCCCAGGCCAGTTCTATGTTTTCTGGCCATGCTTTGTGCCACCACTTCACCCCACGTTTGATTAGCACACCAATCTCTGATGAGGAGAGGACAGAACAGAAAGCCGGCACATTCACAATTCCCCAGTGTCACCATTGGGATGACCTTATTGTTCAGAAGTTTACTTTTACTTTAATCCCCAGTACTTGATGCCAGCCTTTACAGAGTTCATCGTTTTCATTGGTGCTGCTTGTGCTCTCAGGCCTGGGCTGAGCTAAGCGGGGCGTGTCATATAAAGGGGCCGTGGAGCTTGTTCTTCTCTTCAGAGGCATAATTCCCATAAGGGGCACAGGGGCACATGCCCCCTTAGATTTTACCTTTAAAATTGTTTAGAATTGTTTACATTTTGTTATTTAATTTTTTCTCTGTAATACTACTTTTTCATGAAGTTGGCTTTAGCTAGCCCATATAGGTTCCATTTCAGGTTGTCAATCAAGTTAGAGTAGCTAGCTTGTCTTACGATCTAAACTGGCATGCTTGCTGGCAAGGTTGGTAGACTTTAGAAAAGCAAGCAATAACTAAATATACTGAATAAGACTCACTTTCCTTTCAATCGTTTATTCATATTTTAGCAGAGATGCAGAGAAGCATATTTAGTTCTTTAAAATAAATAACCACCAGTCAGGAGGATACAGACAGCTCCAGAGGTCTGATTAAATATGCAGAAAAATATTTTAAAACATTTTTTTACATTGAATTAAGCTTAATGATTATGGCTCTAGATTGCAGGAAAAAGAGGTTTCAGGTGTTTGAAAAGGCTAGTCTCCAACTTATGCACAGGGGCCTAGCCCCCCTACGGACCACCCCCCAGCCATCCTCTCATACATTGTGCCCCCTCAGATTTTTGGGGTGCATAACTCCCCTGGTTAAGTTTGTTTATGGGAGCCAGTGAGGGGCCACGGTGGCAGCGCTAGTTTTCTGCCAGACTGAATATTTTGTCGTAGTCTATTAACCTCTGAGATGTTTATCCTATGTCTCTCTACATTCTCCACAGTCGTTCTCTCTGCTCACTACTATGTACTTTCTCTCTCTCGCTCTCTGATGCCCCATCTCTCTCTCTTTCGCTCTCTCTTTACTCTTTCTCTCTCTTTATCTCTCTCACACGGTCTCTCTCTATCTTACATTCTCTCTCATGGAACACTGCAGATTGTGTCTGAGCAGCAAGTCAGAGTTGGACAACTCGTCTTGTGTTGCTTTCACTGGCATGAGCAGAAAAGTCTATGAAGTATACTGTATAGTCTGGCTTTGTAATATATGTGGAATTAAATATACAACAAGCTGGAAGGCCACGTTTGTCATCATGTTGATTACCTGACAAATACACAGACATATGGTTATTTTATCTTCTKGTCCGCTTAATCAAAAGCAACTACACCATGACAGACCCAACAACATTTGTCTCCACAGTAAGACCATAGGTTCTACACATACTGTACGTGGTGCATGAATTGARTTACCCCTCAATGCAAAGCTCTTGGAGACCTAGAAAATGAAAGTGCTGAATAAATGCAACCCATTCATCCATTCAATTAATTTTTCTGCTCATTGATATCTGTCARTTATTTGTCCTCAAAATTTGAGATTCATCGGCCATCACTGTAAATTTAACAAACCGTGTTGTTTTGTCTCTTCATTTTGTTTGTTTGCAAAAATAAAACAATTAAATGTACTATACAGTACCAGTCAAAAGTTGACACACCTACTCATTCAAGGGTTTTTCTTTATTTTTACTATTTTCTACATTGTAAAATAATAGTGAAGACATCAAAACTATGAAATAACACATATGGAATCATGTAGTAACCAAAAAAGTGTGGTAATCAAAATACATTTTATATTTGAGATTCTTCAAAGTAGCCACCCTTTGCCTTGATGATCGCTTTGCACACTCTTGGCATTGTCTTAACCAGCTTCATAAGGTAGTCAGTCACCTGGAATGCATTTCAAAAACAGGTGTGACTTGTTAAAAGTTAAGATGGAAAGAAATGAACGTGTTTGAGCCAATAAGTTGTGTTGTGACAAGGTATGGGTGGTATACAGAAGATAGCCCTATTTGGTAAGACCAAGTCCATATTATGGCAAGAACAGCTCAAATAAGCAAAGAGACAACAGTCCATCGTTACTTTAAGACATGAAGATCAGTCAATTCAGAACAATTCAAGAACTTTTAAAGTTTCTTCAGGTGCAGTCGCAAAAGCCATCAAGCGCCTTGATGAAACTGGCTCTCATAAGGACTTCCACAGGAAAGGAAGGGCATGAAAAAATGTCTGCAGCATTGAAGRTCCCCAAGAACACAGTGGCCTCCATCATTCTTAAATGGAAGAAGTTTGGAATCCCCAAAACTCTTCCTAGAGTTGGCCGCCTGGCCAAACTGAGCAATCGGGGGAGAAGGGCCTTGGTCAGGGAGGTGCCCAAGAACCCGATGGTCACTCTGACAGAGGTCTAGAGTTCCCCTGTGGAAATGGGAGAACCTTCCAGAAGGACAACCATTTCTGCAGCACTCCACAAGTCAGGCATTTATGGTAGTGGCCATACACAAGCCTTTCAGTAAAAGGCACATGCCAGCCCACTTGGAGTGCCAAAAGGCATCTAAATGACTCTCAGACCATGAGAAACAAGATTCTCTGGTCTGATGAAACCAAGATTGAACTCTTTGGCCTGAATGCCAAGCATCACGTCTAAAGGAAACCTGGCACCATCCCTATGGTGAAGCATGGGGGTGGCAGCATCTTGCTGTGGGGATGTTTTTCAGCGGCAGGGACTGGGAGACTAGTCAGGATCGAGGGAAAGATGAACGGAGCAAAGTATAGCAAGATCCTTGATGAAAACCAACTCCAGAATGCTCAGGACCTCAGACTGGGGCAAAGGTTCACGTTCCAACAGGACAACGATCCTAAGCACACAGCCAAGACAACGCAGGAGTGGCTTCAGGACAAGTCACTGAATGTCCTTGAGTGGCCCAGCCAGAGCCCGGACTTGAACCTGATCGAACATCTCTGGAGGCACCTGAAAATAGCTGTGCAGCGAAGCTCCCCTTCCAACCTGACAGAGCTTGAGAGGATCTGTAGAGAAGAATGGTTGAAACTGCCCCAATACAGGTGTGCCAAGTTTGTAGCATCATACCCAAGAATAACCAAGGCTGTAATCACTGCCAAAGGTGCTTCAACAATGTACTGAGTAAAGGTCTGAATAAAGTAAAGTACTGAGTAAAGGTCCCGTGTGGCTCAGTTGGTAGAGCATGGCGCTTGCAACGCCAGGGTTGTGGGTTCATTCCCCACGGGGGGACCAGGATGAATATGTATGAACTTTCCAATTTGTAAGTCGCTCTGGATAAGAGCGTCTGCTAAATGACTTAAATGTAAATACATATGTGAACTCTTTGGAATTATCTGGATTTCTGCATAAATTGGTCAAAATTAGATTTGATAACTTACAACATCAGACAAACAAAGTCTGCTTCAACAAATAACACACACAATGTATGTGAACCACTAGGCTAATGACKTCTGCAAAAGCTAATTGGAGTCAGGGGTCAGCTAACCTGGAGTATAATCATTGAGACTAGATTGGAGATGTTGGTTAGAGCTGCGCTGCCCTGCCCTATAAAAAACACTCACAAAATTTGAGTTTGCTATTCACAAGAAGCTTTGCCTGATGTGAACCATGCCTCGAACAAAAGAGATCTCAGAAGACCCAAGAATAAGAATTGTTGACTTGCATAAAGCTGGAAAGGGTTACAAAAGTATCTCTAAAAGCCTTGATGTTCATCAGTCTACAGTAAGACAAATTGTCTATAAATGAAGAAAGTTCAGCACTCTTGCTACTCTCCCTAGGAGTGGCCATCCTGCAAAGATGACTGCAAGAGCACAGCGCAAAATGCTCAATGAGGTTAGGAAGAATCCTAGAGTGTCAGCTAAAGACTTACAGAAATCTCTGGAACAGGCTAATATCTCTATTGACCAGTCTACGATACGTTAAACACTAAAGAAGAATGCTGTTCATGGRAGGACACCACAGAAGAAGCCACTGCTGTCCAAAAAAAACATTGCTGCACATCTGAAGTTCGCAAAAGAGCATCTGGATGTTCCACAGCGCTACTGGCAAAATATTCTGTGGACAGATGAAACTAAAGTTGAGTTGTTTGAAAGGAACACACAACACTATCCGTGGAGGAAGGCACAGCACAGCACACCAACACCAAAACCTCATCCCAACTGTAAAGTATGGTGAAGGGAGCATCATGGTTTGGAGCTGTTTTGCTGCCTCATGCCCTGGACAGCTTGCTATTATCGACAGAAAAATGAATTCCMAATTCGCAGGAGAATGTAAGGTTCTGTTTGCCAATTGAAACTCAACAGAAGTTGGGTGATGCAACAGGGCAACGACCCAAAACACAGCAGTAAATCAACAACAGAATGKCTTCAGAAGAAAATGTATTCTGGAGAGGCCCAGTCAGAGTCCTGACCTCAACCCGATTGAGATGCTGTGGCATGACCTCAAGAGAGCGGTTCACACCAGACATCCCAAGAATATTGCTGAACTGAAACAGTTTTGTAAAGAGGAATGGTCCAAAATTCCTCCTGACCATTGTATAGGTCTGATTTGCAACTACAGAAAAATGTTATTTCCAATTAATGCAGAAGTCCAAGTAATTACAAAGGGTTCACATACTTTTTCTTGCCACTGTATGTAAATGTAAATTTTTGTTTTTTTATACATTAGCAAAAATTTCTAAAAACATGTTTTTGCTTTGTCATGATGGGGTATTGTGTGTAGATTGATGAGGAAAAAAATAGATTTAATTCATTTTAGAATAAGGCTGTAACGTAACAAAAATGTGGGAAAAGGTGACTAAATACTTTCCGAAGGCACTGTATATACAACCGATGGTGACACATACACATATTTTAGCAGCTGCACACATAATGAGGTAAAAGAACATTGACGAGCTTTGATTTTCCAATTCCCGTTAGTGTTTCAATGAGCTACACTAAAGGCTCCTCCGCTTTCCATTCCTGTATCAACTGAATAATAGTTTTCCCGTGAAGACCAGTCTCTGTCCTACATGAATTTGTCCACTTCGCTTTGAAACAACCCATTATCTCCCATGCAGCCTCCAGATTGCTGGATTCACTGCCTGTTTAATTCTCACTCTGTCGATGATGTGTGGGCCGCTGACTGGCTGGCTCTCGCTCTGGACAATTAAGCCTCACTACACAGAAACAGCATGGAAAGGTCAAAGACAGAGAGCATGGAGAAATAGGCAGCTTGTTTTTCCACCATTCAGATGTAATTAATTTACAAAATGAAGAGCAGATTGGAGAATGGGCTGGAATTGGATTGTGTTTGAAAGTGTGAGGGGTGGATTGTAGGCCTACATGCACAAGTGACTTTGCCACAACATTGTCCATATTAGGAGAGCATCCACTTACACCACTTTCTCTCCCATGACTCGACACTTTAAAGAATCATACAAATAATATATTGTAAAGGTGCTGCATGCTTTCAGTCTCCTTCCTTCATTGTGTCATGGACCCCTTAGAGGTCTTACATCATCCTTGGTCTCCCTTTGAACAGACTTAAATGTACATAGAAATAACCACCATTCCTTTGTTTAGAGTGGAATTTGTTTGTACCTGCAGATAGATCATGTGACACGAAAAGGCAGGGGATAGTAGGAGTTTAAAGAGAAGGGAGGTCATTGTCTCTTAAAAATGGAGATCAAAGACACTAGTGTTCTTTCCCTGAGGATGACTCATAGTACTGCAGTTTAACCCCTCAGTGGTGTTTGTGTAGTAGCCCCTGGATGACTCATAGTACTGCAGTTTAACTTGTCAGTGGTGTTTGTGTAGTAGCCCCTGGATGACTCATAGTACTGCAGTTTAACWTGTCAGTGGTGTTTGTGTAGTAGCCCCTGGGTGGTCATAGTACTGCAGTTTAACCTGTCAGTGGTGTTTGTGTAGTAGCCCCTGGGTGGTCATAGTACTGCAGTTTAACCTGTCAGTGGTGTTTGTGTAGTAGCCCCTGGGTGGTCATAGTACTGCAGTTTAACCCCTCAGTGGTGTTTCTGTGGCAGCTGCTGGATGACCCATAGTACTGCAGTTTAACCTGTTAATGGTGCTTCTGGAGTAGCCACTGGTTTGGGCAGTAGCATGACTATACACTCACTTAGAACCAGGGGTTGGAACTGGTTCAGGGAACATAACCGAAAACCGTAAAATATTTTTTTCAGAGGAACAGAATCAGAACCGGGAACTAAAGTGTTTATTTTAAAAGCATGGTAATCGGTTAATAACGCTATATTATGTTCTTATGCAAAGCGCTCACTCTGTCACACAGAAATGTATTCCAGTGTCTGCTTACCTGCCAGCTTAAAACCTTTGCCACTATGTGTGTGTGTAGGCTACCTGCCTCTTCCCCTCCGGAGCATAGTTTATTGGGCAAGTGCAAGTGTTGGTTCAGGAATGTTCTTTTAGGTGTGGGAGGGCCAAGAACCCTTTGGTGGCAGAACGGAGTGCTCGGGTTGGGGTATAGGGTTTGAGCATAGCCTGAAAGCAGGGAGGGACAGTTCCCTGACAAGCACCATGGTCTTGTCGTAGAGGTGAGCTTTGACTGGAAGCCAGTGTAGTGTACGGAGGAGCGGAGTGACATGGGAGAACTTGGGAAGGTTGAAAACCAGGCAGGCTGCAGCATTCTGGATAAGTTGCAGGGGTTTGATGACAAGCGGGAGAGCCCAGACAATAGTGATTTGCAGAAGTCCAGGTGGGAGATGACAAGTGCCTGGATTAGGACCTGCACCGCTTCCTGTGTGAGATAGGGTCGTACTCTACGGATGTTGTAGAGCATGAACCTGCAGGAGCGAGTCACTGCTTTGATATTTGCAGAGAACGACAGGGTGTTGTCCAGGGTCACATAAAGGTTCTTTACTCTCTGGGAGGGTGACACTGTGGAGTTGTCAACCGTGATGGAAAGGTCTTTGAGCGGGCAGGCATTCCTGGGAGGAAGAGCAGCTCCATCTTGTCAAGGTTGAGCTTGAGGTGGTGGGCAGACATCCAAGCTGAGATATCTGGCAGGCACACAGAGACGCATGTTGCCACCTGGGTGGTGTCAGAAGGGGGGAAAGGAGAAAAGTAGTTGCGTGTCATCTGCATAGCAATGAAAGGAGAGAATGTGAGGATATGATGGAGCCGAGTGACTTGTGTATAGAGAGTGTATAGAGTGTATAGAGAGAAGAAGGCCTAGAACCGAGCCCTGGAGGACACTTGTAGGGTTCATGGTGTTGAAGGCAGTGGATAGATCTAGGAGGATGAGAACAGAGGAGAGAGTCAGCTTTGGCAGTGCAGAGAGCCTCTGTGACACAGACAAGAGCAGTCTCGGTTGAGTGACTTTGAAGCCTGACTGGGTAGAGTCAAGAAGATCGTTCTGAGAGAGATAACAAGAGAGTTGATCAGAGACAGCACGCTCAAGTGTTTTGGAAAGAAAAGAAAGAAGGGATACAGGTCTATAGTTTTTGACGTCAGATGTGTCGAGTGTTGGTTTCTTGAGGAGGGGGGCGACTCAGGAAATTGGTCAGGGATCAGTTGATGAGAGAAGTAAGGAATGGGAGAAGGTCTCCAGAGATGGTCTGGAGAAGGGGGGGGGGGGTCGAGCGGGCAGGTTGTCGGGGCGGCCAGAACTCACTAGTCGCAGGATTTCATCTGGAGAGTGAGGGGAGAAAGAGTCAAGACGTGAGTAGGACAGGAGGGCGAAGGATTTAACAGAAGGGAGAGATGATTGGATAGAATAGGAAAGAGTAGTGGGAGAGAGAGAGAAGATTGTGACAGCGCATGACCATCTGGGTAGGGGCTGAGTGGTTAGGGTTGGAGGAAAGGGAGGCAGAAAAGGAAACAAAGTAATGATCAGAGACGTGGAAGGGGGTTGCAGTGAGATTAGTAGGTTAACAGCTTCTAGTAAATTTGAGGTCAAGTGAAGTGCATGCCTTGTGAGTTGGAGGGGATTGGGAAAGGGTGAGGTCAAAAGAGGCGAGGAGGGGAAAGAGAGAGTTTGAAAGAATTGAATCGAAGGCAGACATTGGGAGGTTGAAGTCGCCAAGTACAAGAAATTAGCTTATCAAGGGGTCAAGCTCATTGAGGAACTCTCCATGTCTCCGTAAGGGCAAAAAGTCAAGGGACTGAAGTGAAGCATAGGCTGTGATGAACTCTGCATTTTTGACCGCAGTTCGGCAGTTCCAAACGCTGCCAGAGACCCAGAATTCTACATGTGCTGTGTGCGCAGGGTACACTAAATTGGAAGGGTTGCCAAGGGATGGGGAGCATCTGTAAAGCCTACAGAGAAAGGAGCGAACATGTATAGAAAATAACTAGGTAAGATACTCAAGTGAGAGAGTGGTGTGTAGCCTTCTTCTCTTTCCTTCCTCGAACAACTGGCGACAGGTTTCCCTGAGAAACCAGGGAAGACTGAAGTACTAACACTAATTGCTAATTGCCAAGCCGAGGTGAAGAGCACACCTCCCTGTATTAATTGCTGATAGCCTAGGAGAGTAGCTACTCTCCCTCCAATACAGCCACTGCTTCCCAAAACAAGTCACAAATGCCCTGCCCCTTGGTCCTGGTTGAGGTGTCAACAATCATCTGCAGGTTATGAGCAGTCAGCAGTTCACACACCAAGTAGGCTACTGGGAAGACAGGCAACACTTAAAACAGATGGTCCTAGCTAGCAAATAGACAGTACTAGACAACAGATAAAGACACAAATTATACTTATCACTCCTGGAGATATCAGGAGTCCTCTAGCTATAGAATGAAGCCCTTTTCTCCCTAAACGCTGCACGTTGTCTCAATGCCAAACATTTTCTCAGATAGACGCTTTCTCCCAATTGATCTGTTGTGAATATCAATACTAGCATTCACAGATCAGAGTGTTATTACTTGGAATTATTTCTTGACTTGCAAGGCTTTTTTTCTCTTTTTACGCTTATTACGGGGGCCCCGAGAGAACAGGAGGTATAGATCGTTGACAAATCTAAAAGTTTTCAAAACAAGGGAAATGTATTTCAGATCTTTAAACCCCTTTCTCTACTTCTTTCTCTGTCTTTCCATAAAAACCTGACATACTGCACAGTTTTGAGTGTTCAAAATAATAATATGTGAAAAATAGACATGAATATATTACTTATCCAATTCAGCTTTAAACAGCCTTGAAAATACTGTACATTCCCAGTGGATAGACAGGATGCCACTTCTGACGTGGCATAGCCTGAAGAACATGGTTTTATCATGGAGAGAAAAGCACCAGAAGGTAGAGATCAAAAGTTAGACAGGAGATAACTCTGACAACTTGCCCTATTATATAGGGCTGACTCTCTATCTGCAGGGGATGGGAGATAACATTAGGGGAATGCAGTACTATTCAACGTACTACCCCAATGGGCTAGTTGAAATGAAAAGCTGTAGAATCTTCCTCACAAATACATATTTTGGGATTAAATTGGCTTTACTCACTCTTACTCATACCACAAAGAATAGACAAAGCACTTCTACTGTATATGATGTAAAACATTTTGAAAAATACTATACCGTCTTCGACGTGCTTTCTACCCTGTGGTGAAACGCAATAACCCTTGGGGAACAATGAATACCTATGCAGTCACACAGATTACGATTCCTTTACAAATGCTCTGTTTGGATGGCGATGGTGTACAGTGTATAATAGGGTAAATGTTTGGCATCTTCCATGTGAAATCAACATTAAAGACAGATAAAGGAGTGTGATAGGCCTGACTAAAGTAATGCCAAGGCCTGTGAATCTCTCACTCGACTTGATCAGGGGAGAGAGTAAAGGTTGCAATTGGTTTACAATCCCCCAGGGGTAAAAAAAAAACTACCTCTATACCAGCTAAGAAGTAACTTGTGACAGAGGGAGAGACCCTTCCCCTTTCCCACTCCACCACTACCTAGTGTATTGGAAATCCTGTACTACCCCAGCCCCTCTCCTCTACACACCTCTAGCCAGTCAGACGTAGCGTAATACAGGTCACCTCCAATGAATGAAAAGGTTATCTCTAGAGCTGCAGGAACATGTTATAGTCCAGAGGGAGCATACATTGTCATTGACATCTCCCTGATAAAATAGATGGCACAACCTGCTGCTCTATTGGCTATATTTTACATCACTGTGTCCAAGGACAGTGCAAAATATCATAGCTCGATAGAAACATATACCACGGAATGTACTGTAGAATAACTCAATAAAATGGCCTTTTGTTAAGTGTTAGACAGCGGATGACAAAGAGAGAAGAAGTGTTTTGACTTGGGGGGGGGGGGGGGGGCACCGTAGCAGTCATATTGAAGAGGAGGACAGAGAGTGAATAAGACGCTTGCCTTTGTCCAGTGGATATAGTGTCTCTGCAGTAGGGGAGTAAAAAGCCTTCCCCACTCTGCTGTGGCAGAATCTATTACCTTGAAGCCAGCACTTCCCTTTGATGTTGTGCCTTGAAAACAAGGCTATTCAATCTCCCTGGTCAGATTCAATAAAGCCCGGGTGTCGTAAATTTCTACATGCAGGTTTTTATGGAATCCTGATCTAGTGGCATGGATCTGGGGGAGAGGCTAGGAGGCTAGGACAAAGACCTMATTTGAAGTGTCTTGGGAAAAAACAGAATGAATGCAAACAAAGAGTAATGAGGGCACTTTAGTTTTTGCTGTCGTCTAGGAGGGGAACAAAGTTTGCAGGTTGTGGTGGAAAGACGACTGCTCCCTGCTTTAGCGGTTTGGTCAGGTCAATTCCAGGACATTGTGTTTCATCAACATCCCAGTCAATCAATGTCCAAACTGTGTCTCTTCAACTCGGAGAGAGCACTGTCGCACAGTCAAGGCTTGAGCGTGACTGTCAATGCCTCTTCCCAGAACCTCTCTCAGCCTCTCTCATATCTGCTCAGGATTTTTTTTAAACTGTTTACAATTAGTGGCGAGAGATTAGATATTAAGGGGTGCTAATTGCACTGTTTGGTCTTGTATCACGAGCCATCCATTACAGCTCAGCAACCGTAGGGGAGGGGGCTCTAGTATGTTCTGGCACAGCGGTTTGACTATTCACATAACAATCAATGTCACGGCACGCCTCGATTCAGCACTCCTATAGGCGGCTCAGGGTTGTGTTGGGCGGCCCAGGGTTGTGTTGGGCGGCCCAGGGTTGTGTTGGGCGGCCCAGGGTTGTGTTGGGCGGCCCAGGGTTGTGTTGGGCGGCTCAGGGTTGTGTTGGGCGGCTCAGGGTTGTGTTGGGCGGCCCAGGGTTGTGTTGGGCGGCCCAGGGTTGTGTTGGGCGGCTCAGGGTTGTGTTGGGCGGCCCAGATGAATATGAAGTTAATAGGAAATCTATAGCAGCTGATGGTGATGAGTGGCAGATGGGAGGCTGGAGAAAAGTAATGAAGCCCCCTCTCTTATATCAGGGTCAGTAGTGGGCACACTGTTTATTTGCCAGGTTAAATAAACGGGACAGATATCAAAAGACATGCCAAACGACTGATGCATACAAACTTTTTGGCATCATTGATCATCATGAACGTATTCATAGCCCTTGACTTATTCCACATGTTGTTGTGTTACAGCCTGAATTCTAAAATGATTACAAAATATTTTTTTTACAGACAATACACAATAATGACAAATTGAATTGACTGAAAATGAAATACAGAAATATCTATTCACACCCCTGAGTCATTACATGTTAGAATCAGTCTTTTGCGGTAAGTCTCTAAGAGCTTTGCACACCTGGATTGTACAATATTTATACTTTTTTAAATTCTTCAAGCTCTGTGAAGTTGGTTATTGATAGTTGCTAGACAAACATTATCAAGTATTGCAATAGATTTTCAAGACGATTTAAGTCAAAACTGGAACCAGGCCGCTCAGGAACATTCAATGTGATCTTGGATATCAACTCCAGCGCATTCGGAAAATATTCAGACTCCTTGACTTTTTGCACATTTTCTTACGTTACAGCCCTATTCTAAAATGGATTAAATGAAAAAAATCCTCATCAATCTACACACAATGCACCATAATGACAAAGTGAAAACAGGTTTTTAGACATTTTTGCAAATGTATTGAAAATAAAAAAAACTGAAACACCAAACAGAGCAATTGGGGGAGAAGGGCCTTGGTCAGGGAGATGACCAAAAGCCCAATGGTCACTCTCACAGAGCTCCAGAGTTTGTCTGTGGAGATGTGAGAACCTTCCAGAAGGACAACCATCTCTGCAGCACTCTACCCATAATGCCTTTATTGTAGAGTGGCCAGACAGATCATCCGTTCACCTACTCTGCGTCTCAAAAAGACAAAGTTGTTGGAACCAAAAATCTCAAATTTGGACTCATCAGATGCAGGACAGATTTGTCAATKGCTTGTATTTCTTGGCCCAAGCAAGTCTCTTATTCTTATTGGTGTCCTTTAGTAGGGGTTTCTTTGCAGCAATTTGACCATGAAGGCCTGATTCACACAGTCTCCTCTGAACAGTTGATGTTGAGATGTGTCTGTTACTTGAACTCTGTGAAGCATTTGTTTTGGTTGCAATTTCTGATCTGGTAACTCTAATGAACTTATCCTCTGCAGCAGAGGTAACTCTGGGTCTTCCTTTCCTGTGGCGGTCCTCATGAGAGCCAGTTTCATCATAGTGCTTGATGATTTTTGCAGATTGACTGACCTTAATGTCTTAAAGTAATGATGGACGGTTGTTTCTCTTTGTTTATTTGAGCTGTTCTTGACATAATATGGACTTGGTCTTTTACCAAATAGGGGTATCTTCTGTACCTTGTCACAACAAAACTAATTTGCTCAAACGCATTAAGAAGGAAAGAAATTCCACAAATGAACTTTGAACAAGGCACACCTGTTAATTGAAATGCATTCCAGGTGACTAACTCATGAAGCTGGTTGAGAGAATGCCAAGAGTGTGCAAAGCTGTCATCAAGAAAAAGAGTGGCTACTTTGAAGAATCTCAAATATATTTTGATTTGTTTAGCACTTTTTTGGTTACTACATGATTCCATATGTGTTATTTCATAGTTGTGATGTCTTCACTATTATTCTATAATATAGAAATAGTACAAAGAAAGAAAGGTGTGTCAAACTTTTGACTGGAACTGTACATTTACAACAACAAAAATATTACGTTGTCATTATGGGGTGTTATGTGTGTATTGATGAAGGAAAAAAACAATTTAATCAATTTTAGAATAAGGCTGTAATGTAACACAATGTGGAAAAAGTGAAGGATTTGAGTACGTTCCCGAATGCACTGAATATTTGGCGTTGTGTTTTAGGTGATTGTGCTGCTGAAAGGTGAATTTGTCTCCCAGTGTCTGTTGGAAAGCAGACTGAACCAGGTTTTCCTCTAGGATTTTGCTTGTGCTTCGCTCTGTTCTGTTTCTTATCCTAAAATGCTCCCTAGTCTTTCCGATGACAAGCATACCCATAACACGATGCAGCCACAACTATACTTGAAAATATGAAGAGTGGTACTCAGTGATGTGTTGTGTTGGATTTTACTCAATTGTATCGCTTTATATTCAGAACAAAAAGTTAATTTCTCAGCCACATATTTTTCAGTTTTACTTTAGTGCCTTATTGCGAACAGGATGCATGTTTTGGAATATTTTTATTCGGTACAGGATTCCTTCTTTTCACTGTTAATCCGTACTCACTTTTATAATATCACACCCATTAAACTCTCTAAGTATTTTAAAGTCACCATTGGCCTCATGGTGAAATCCCTGAGTGGTTTCCTTCCTCTCMGACAGCTGCGTTAGGAAGGACGCTTGTATCGTTTTAGTGACTTGGTATATTGATACCCCATCAAAAGTGTAATTAATAACTTCCCCATGCTCAAAGGGATATTCAATGTCTGCTTTTTTATMTTAAACCCATCTACCAATAGGTGCCCTTCTTTGCWAGCATTGGAATTACCTCCCTGGTCTTTGTGGTTGAATTTGTGTTTGAAATTCACTGCTCAACTGAGGGACCTTACAAATACTTGTATGCACCGGGTGCAGAGATGATGTAGTCATTCAAAAATCATGCTAAACACTATTATTGCACACAGAGTGAGTTCATGCAACTTAATATGTGACTTGTTAATCACATTTTTACTCCTGAACTTATTTATGATTGACATAACAAATGGATTGAATACTTATTGACTCAAGACTTTTCAGCTTTTCATTTGTATTAAACTCAGCAACATCCCTTTTTCAGGACCCTGTCTTCCAAAGATAATTCGTAAAAATCCAAATAACTTCACAGATCTTCATTGTAAAGGGTTTAAACACTGTTTCCCATGCTTGTTCATTGAACCATAAACAATGAATGAACATGCACCTGTGGAACTGTCGTTAAGACACTAACAGTTTACAGATGGTAGGCAATTAAGGTCACAGTTATGAAAACTTAGGACACTAAAGAGGCCTTTCTACTGACTCTGAAAAAAACTAAAAGAAAGATGCCCAGGGTCCCTGCTCATCTGCGTGAACGTGCCTTAGGCATACTGCAAGGAGGCATGAGGACTGCATATGTGGCCATGGCAATAAACTGCAATGTCCGTGCTGTGAGACGCCTAAGACAGCGCAACAGGGAGACAGAATGGACAGATGATGGTCCTCACAGTAGCAGACCACATGTAACAACACCTGCACGGGATCGGTACATCCGAACATCACACCTGCGGGACTGGTACAGGATGGCAACAACAACTGCCCGAGTTACACCAGGAACGCACAATTCCTCCATCAGTGCTCAGACTGTCCGCAATAGGCTGAGAGAGGCTGGACTGAGGGCTTGTAGGCCTGTTGTAAGGCAAGTCCTCACCAGACATAACCGGCAATAATGTTGCCTATGGGCACAAACCCACCGTCGCTGGACCAGACAGGACTGGCAAAAAGTGCTCTTCACTGACGAGTCACGGTTTTGTCTCACCAGGGGTGATGGTCGGATTCACGTTTATTGTCGAAGGAATGAGCGTTACACCGAGGCCTGTACTCTGGAGCGGGATCAATTTGGAGGTGGAGGGTCCATCATGGTCTGGGGTGGTGTGTCACAGTATCATCGGACTGAGCTTGTTGTCATTGCAGGCAATCTCAACGCTGTGCGTTACAGGGAAGACATCCTCCTCCCTCATGTGGTACCCTTCCTGCAGACTCATCCTGACATGACCCTCCAGCATGACAATGCCACCAGCCATACTGCTCGTTCTTTGCGTGATTTCCTGCAAGACAGGAATGTCAGTGTTCTGCCAAGGCCAGCGAAGAGCCCGGATCTCAATCCCATCGAGCACATCTGGGACCTGTTGGAACGGAGGGTGAGGGCTAGGGGCCATTCCCCCCAGAAATGTTCGGGAACTTGTTGTGCAGTCCATGAGGAAGAGATGCACTGCAGTACTTAATGCAGCTGGTGGCCACACCAGATACTAACTGTTACTTTTGACCCCCCTTCGTTCAGGGACACATTATTCCATTTCTGTTAGTCATATGTCTGTGGAACTTGTTCAGTTTATGTCTCAGTTGTTGAATCTTGTTATGTTCATACAAATATTTACATGTTAAATTTGCTGAAAATAAACGCAGTTGACAGTGAGAGGACGTTTCTTTTGTTGCTGAGTTTACATTTCAACATTTTCGAAAAATAGAACTCCACTTTGACATTATGGGGTATTGTGTGTATGCCAGTGACACAAAACCTCAAGTTAATCTATTTAAAAGTAAGTCTGTAACACAACAAAATGTGGAAAAAGTCAAGGGGTGTGAATACTTTCTGAAGGCATTGTATGAACATTGTCTGTACCAGACCTCACCCTGTTAAGTTTCAACTGAAATTTTCCAAGATGAACTAGCTAGCTAGCTTGATAAACAGTGCTGACAATTCAATTTGGGCTAGCTAGCTAAATTATACAGCCAGCACTTTTTTTGCCTGTTACAATAACCAAACAGTTGGATAAATGTGATGTATGACACGATTAGATGTTGCATGCAATTTCAATGTTGTTTGAGTTGCTTTGTGTATCAGYACATTTGTTTGATATAATCTCACTGCAATACTGCTCACTGTGTCCACGTTGCTTGACATAGGCGTCAGTCAAGGTGAGCTCCCCATCTACTCAGCCTACTAGCTCCCTGCACACTCAGTCTGTATTTTCAGACTCCCTCATAGTTTGACATAAGAAAAAAAAAATTTTTCACATCTTGCTTTATCTGAGAGTAGAATCATCTTTCAGGAGTTGAATTATTGCATTGAATCAAACGTTTGTTTTGATTTAACAGGGAAGGAATGAATCTCTAATTAGTGATAGTAATATGTTGTCATGCAGATTGCTATAACAGAGAGGTACTGTCTCTCCCAGTACAATACAATAATTTCCTCTGTTAGTCACAAAGGTAATGTTTTTAATCATCCCACTATTTGTTCTTGATTCTAGTGATGGGGGAATAAGTTACATGTTTATGTTCTCATTAGATAATAGCCCTGAGGTCCCTCAATATTAACATTATGAATCATAGTGATCTCAAAGCGCTGCACACACAGCTTGGCTCTGTTCAGCGGGTGGGTCACCTGTATTGATGAATGTGCATACTTTAGCTTAAGGGGGCGGACAACCTCCGGATTCTTATAAAAATGAGTGTTGGGGCTCCTGCGTTGTCCTCTCCTCTTGACAGCATGGCAGATAAGATCTAGCGGCTTGACGGAAAAGACCCTTAAAAGCTGTTGACAAGGAACACCGTTGTTTTGGCTGCATGCTCGGCTCCCGCTTGCTCACCGCTGTCCCTCAAAGTCACATCAAGAGATGAAATCTATATCTTAGCCAGGTCCACTGTCGCAAACACACCCACACAGGCAGAAAGGCAGGCAGGCATGCACACATGCATGCACACATGCACGCACACACATACTAAACATACAAGCTACACACAAGCCACACAAGCAACATCCCACATTCTCGGGCCCACAATTAATATTAAGCTCCCAGAGCAGTGACAGTCGTGCCTGGGTGTTTCGAGTGGAAATCAATTTACTCCTTGATGCTGCATAAACTCTGGCATGCAAGTGGAGGTTTGTTGACTTCCGACAGACCGGAGCAGTGTGGAGCGGGGAGAGGAGAGTTGAGTAGAGGAAAAAGAGGAGAGCGGAGAAGACACACCTGAGTGTTATGGGGCCCCTCTGACAACGAACGCCTCTCTGCATTATTCATGACATGCGTCCTGCCTGTCCTCCCCGGCTGCACCGCAACACTCCGCACCATACCACTCACTCAGAAGAGAGCGATAGAGGGGGTGGGGGGGGCTGAGAGAGGGGGAATGAGGGAGAGAGAGAGAGAGGGAGGAGAGAGAGGAAAAGGGAAGGAGAGAGACAGAGAGACAGAGGGTGCTGGCTGTAGCACTCCTATCCCCAAACACAGTCATGAAGAAGTAGTTGGCGTAACACTACAGTAGGTAAGGGATTATGGCTCTCTCACTTCAAATTGTCCAAGTGATGTCCAGGGTGTTAAGACCTTTCATCTGTTTTGTCCCAAAACAATCCCCCCCAGGGGGACATTTGTTGAACATTTTGCTTACCCATTAAAGCATTGGAATAACGTTTGGAGTATATCATGCAAACCAAATGGAAACCTGATGAAAAACTCTCCCTTTTCGTTCTGTGGACGTTTTTTGTTAGCTGTGTTACTCTCACATTGAGCTCTTTTGGGAGAGGTATGCAAGCCTCACAAAATCTGTGGAATTTGAGTTTCCTACCCAGAGTTCCTACCCAGTGCCGTCGCTACAGCAAAGCTCAGATGCTCTATCTCAGAGGATGTGAGTTTTTGTAACAGAGGGAGAGATGAAGGATGAAGAAGTGATTATATTTTCAACTATTCAGATAGTTTATGAAATGGAAGAGCTACGGGGGTAACGAGTCCATATTATTACAGTAAAATCAGGAAAGAGTGAATCAGCGTCTTTAATGTGAGTCAGTGGTTGAATCTGATGATGAAGACACTTTCCCCTATGGAGCAAAGGGGGAAATACTGCAGAGTGGCAAAATATATATCACTTGTTGTCAAATAGGCTATTATCTTCTTCAAAGTGTCTATGGTACTTACATTTAGCAGCAATATCATCTCCTATGGTTCTACAGGAAAGAGATACATATTCACGCCACGTTCAGGTCTCACTTACTTTAAACTTCTCACTATCTTGACAGAATTCTAATAGAGGAAGTAGAAAGTGTTGGGTAGAGGCGAGAAGGCGTTTTAAAGCATTCAGATACAGAAGGATTGCTCAAGTCTTGATCTCCATTTGGGAATGCTCCTCAGAACTCCTCAGGATCAAAGATGTTGGAAAACAAAGAGGCTCGGTTTCTCCTCATGATCACATGGAGGGATAGAAAGAGATAGAGAGCTCCTGTCTCTTATCAGACAAGGCACTCATCTTCACAGTGATTCACCACGCTTATTTATTGACCAGGGGAAGCAAAAGGTCAAAGTCAAACTTGTTGGAATCAAAGCCGCTCTGTGAACTCCTCTCTTGTCTCCAAAGCTCACTTCATTGTTGTTTAATATATCCTTTCGTCTGACATGACTCAGTAACACACAGGAACAGATAGGGGTTTTGTGAACACTGTTCCACTATTCAGTGACCGTCATTGGGGTATTTATACCTGTACTGCAGTTAGCCAATATATGCCTATATCGTCAAAGTTCTGTTGATCTATTTTTTTTGTATTCAATTATCCTTTATTTAACTAGGCAGGTCAGTGAAGAACAAATTCTTATTTATAATGACGGCCTACCCCGGCCAAACGCAGACGACGCTGGGACAATTGTGCGCCGCCCTATGGAACTCCCAATCACGGCCGGATGTGATTCAGCCTGGATTCAAACCAGGGACTGTAGTGACGCCTCTTGTGCTGAGATGCAGTGCCTTAGACCGCTGCGCCACTCGGGTGCCAAGATCAAGATCAACATCAAAATGTTTGCATCCAAAGAAGTATGGATGGGATGAATTAATTATATGTGTGCATTTTGCATAAAAATTCAGCGATGTAACTAGGGTTTGAGTTCGGGAAGCATAGAAATGTAGTAATAGAGCTAAAACTTTTTTTTAAATGTCCCCCCCAACCCATGAAAAATACAGCAGGGTTGCAGTTCTTGACACATACTGGTGTGCCTGGCACCTACTACCATACCCTGTTCAAAGGCATTTAAATATTTTGTCTTGCCTATTCACCCTCTGAATGGCACACAAAAAAATCCTTCTTTAACCCTTTGCGTACAATCAAATATTTCTGATCATTGTTGAGTGGTCCTTGCAGCGTACCATCTCAAATATGTAATTGGAACCGTATGATTCAACAAATCCATCTAAACAGTATTGTTGTCTGAAAACCATCTAAACAATGTTTTGTACTGATGGGAAATAAAGGTCTTGACAACTTAATTCATAAATTTCACCTTTTATTGTAAAAGATCAATGCAAACGTCATCACCCTAGCATCACACGGAACACATCCACAGCCAAACTCATTCCATATACCAGTTTAAATCACAGGTTGCGCTGACAAAAAACAAAACATAAGTTAGCGACCTAACAGCTAGACTTGTTTACAATTCACCACATCTCTGGTGAGCACAAGGGAGAAATGTAATATTTTTTAGAAAAGAGCTACTTCTCAGCTACGCTTAAAGCAGCTAAATTGTGTTGTGTGACAAAACTGCACATTTTAGAGTGGCCTTTTGTTGTCTCCAGCACAAGGTGCACCTGTGTAATGATCATGCTGTTCAATTAGCTTCTTGATATGCCACACCTGTCAGGTGGATGGATTATCTTGGCAAAGGAGGAATGCTCACTAACAGGAATGTAAACACATTTGTGCATGTAATTTGAGAGAAATAAGCTTGTTGTGCRTATGGAACATTTCTGGGATATTTAATTTCAGCACATAAAACATGGGACAAACACTTTACGTGTTGCGTGTATATTTTTGTTCAGTGTAAAAAATTAGTACGAGGCACAAACCTCGGTGTCCTCATATGTAGTTACAGCCATGTACACATGGAATATTTATGTCTTTGTTTTATCAGCAACAGATGGAATCAACTCAACTCATACCCAAATAAATATTGACCATATCCTATTCCTTCTCTCTTTCTCTACAGGATGGTATGGGCAATTTAAGAATAACGGAGAAGGGTCTGAAATTGGAGGGGGACTCTGAGTTTCTCCAACCTCTGTATGCCAAAGAAATTCAGTCCAGACCAGTAAGTACTGCCACTGCACTTCCACCACCATAGAATTACGAAGGAAAGTAGTATCAGAGAGAGGTGATGTCATAGGCGATGGAGCGATAGATGCTCACTCACACTCTGCCTGGCAGTAATAATACCACAGAGCATGCATTGGATGAATAGATTGATAATGTGCGGGGCTTTATCTGATCTGTCTCGCACCAGCAAAGAGAGAGAGAGCAGGCCGGCCACAGTGGAGGTGAGCGGAATAGTAATTATTGATAGGGGTGAAAAATGGGAGAAGATAAATTGTCCAGTCCAGGGGAGATACAGAGAAAACACCCGAAGCAAGGAGTCTGTCTCTCTCTCTCTCTCTCTCTCTCTCTCTCTCTCTCTCTCTCTCTCTCTCTCTCTCTCTCTCTCTCTCTCTCTCTCTCTCTCTCTCTCTCTCTCTCCTCTCTCTCTCTCTCTCTCTCTCTCTCTCTCTCTCCTCTCTCTCTCTCTCTCTCTCTCTCTCTCTCTCTCTCTCTCTCTCTCTCTCTCTCTCTCTCTCTCTCGTCTGAGTAGGTGATATTAATGAGACCTTACAGAGAGACTGTTAATTCCTTGTATACTGTATTAACAGGGATGAGAGGGGGCATGGGGATCAAGGTTACTGCAGTCCAATAGACACATACAGTGTGTATGCATGATACTGTAGTAGGACAAATAGTCTTGAAGGCCAGAAATACACTTTCAATTCATTCATGAGGGGCCTAATATACTATATGAACAATATTCCCATGGAACCTATTAATTTGAATCTCATGTGCTGAACCACATTGTTAAAGTGATATGTCAATTCAGGAATATCAATATTTTGCTTATTTACTGTGTTGCTTAGGAACCTTGATAAGCATGGAGGGACATCATATTATCTCAAATATACATGAGATGCATTATCTTGCCGACTTTAAGCACAACACAAAGGCTGGCTGCTATCTTTAATTAAGAAGTTGACTGAAGCATGAAAAATTACTCTGGCAAGTAAGACAGATCCAGTCCTCAGACGTGATATGCATTCCAGATTGGCTGTTGAAAATGGAAATGATCTATAAAACATACAGTCCTAGTTACACACTCATGCTGAGCACCAGGGTCACTCATGGGGGTTTGTGTATTGTCGATTGCATTGTTTGTTTACCTGCTTTGTCTCCATAGGGCAGCCCACTGTTCCTGCAATCCTCCAAAAATGTGTCCGTCAATATCCTAAATGGAAAGAATCAGCTGGTCACACAACTTATTGCAGGTAATATCATACAACACAACAGGAGACAGTCACACATCCATGGAGGGTGTGTCCTAATATGGACACCGTACACAGTAATGCAAATCCATGTACTTGAACTAGAGTTCTATTCAGCAGACACAAAAATAACAGATATTTCAATCCATGTACACCTACAGCCAAACACTTCTCCCATGTTAACTGCAGTGACATTTGCCTTCTGGCTGTTGATTATCTGGCGAAGATAATGGATGAGTGAGTAAGAGGAATACAGTATGCTAGAGACTCAACTCTAGACACAGCAAAGCAGAAGCAATTGTCTGTGTGACGGTGTCAGTCGCCCTCTGCTCAGATCGCTTGTTCCTCGCCACTACATGAAACCATTTCAGGATCATCAGAGTCAATTAGTTGTTTTACTCTGCTGCTTGTTGTACTATAAATAACAGTTTGTTTTGGTGTAGGGGCTGTGTTTTTTGGTGTGCTTTGGTTTGTCTTAGTTATATTTGCCTGTAGTTATAGTTCAGTAATTGTCTCTTTGCATAAATCATATCAGGTATGAAGGTAAGACCCAGATGCAGACAACATCGGATTAACAATGGTTTAATAATCCAACAGGGGCAGGCAATAGACAGGTCAAGGCAGGCAGGGGTCAGTAAACCAGAGGTGGGGCAACGGTACCGGACGGCAGGCAGGCTCAGGTTCAGGGTAGGCAGAGGTCAATAATCCGGAAGAGGGGCAAATGGAAAAGGTTGGCAGGCAGGCTCAGGGTCAGGGGCAGGAAGAGTGGTCAGGTAGGCGGGCTAAGAGTCAGGATAGGAAAGGGTCAAAACCAGGAGGGCAAGAAAAAGAGAGACTGGGAAAAGCAGGAGCTGAGAACAAAAACACTGGTTGACTTGACAAACAAGACGAACTGGCCACAGACAAACAGAGAACACGGGTATAAATACACAGGGGATGATGGGGAAGATGGGCGTCACCTGGAGGGAGTGGAGACAATCACAAAGACCGGTGAAACAGATAAGGGTGTGACAGTACCCCCCCTTCTAGGGGTGCCACCTGGCGTCCTACCTGGGCAGATACCTGGTTGACCGGGGTGCCGGCGGTGGAAGTTGGCGATGAGGGCTGGGTCCAGGATGTCTCTAGCGGTGACCCAGCACCTCTCCTGTGGGCCATAACCCTCCCAGTCCACCAGTTACTGGAAACCCCTGCTCCGTGGTCGAACACTCAGGAGGCGTCTCACCGTGTACGCCGGATGGCCATCAATACGGGGAGGAGGGGTGGGCCTGGAAACAGAAGACAAAGGGCTGTAGGTGAATACGGAGGGTACGGGGTAACAAAAGACGGACAGCAGTGGGGCTAATGACTCTAGAGATGGTGAACGGGCTGATGAATCGGGGGGAAAATATACGGGACTCCACCCCGAGGGGCAGGTCCCGGGTGGAGAGCCATACCCTCTGCCCGAGCCGATAGCGTGGAGCAGGGGTCCGGTGGCGATCCACTTGTCGCCTATACCTGGAAGTGGTCTTCAACAGAGCGGCCCGGGCTCTCTTCCAGGTACGGCAACAGCGGCGGATGAACATCTGGGCAGAGGGATTGCTGACATCCTCCTCTTGCTCAGGGGTGGGCGGAGGCTGATATCCCAAGGAAGGGCGAGAGACCCGTGGTGGAGCAAGGAAGGGTGTTGCGGGCATACTCAACCCATACCAGTTGCTGACTCCAGGTGGTGGGATTGGCGGAGATTAGCAGGAATTGAATGGTCTCGCTGTGATTCCCTGACACACGTAGGTTGATGGGAGTGGTGTTATAGGTGACCCGAACTACGGAGCGCCCATCCAGCGTTCTAACATCCATGGGAATGGAGAGGGGCTGAGTGGGGATGTTCAGCTCGGCGTCCAAAAACTCTCATCGGCCCCAGATTCAATGAGGACCCGGAGAGATTTGGACTGGTTTCCCCACAGCAGGGTGACATGAAAAGGGGTGCGAGTAAGCGAGCAGAACATTTCTCCATATGGCCCACCAGAGTACTCCTACCGGGGAGCCTGGTCTTGACCAAAAGTTCTGCAATACAGACAGCTCCTTGTGTCAACAGTGAAGAGGCGACTCCGGGATGCTGGCCTTGTAGGCAGAGTTTCTCTATCCAGTGTCTGTGTTCTTTTGCCTAGCTTAATCTTTTACTTTTATTGGCCATTCTGAGATATGGCTTTTTCTTTGCAACTCTGCCTAGAAGTCCAGCATCCCGTAATCGCCTCTTCACTGTTGAAGTTGAGACTGGTGTTTTGCGGGTACTATTTAATGAAGCTGCCAGTTGAGGACTTGTGAGACGTCTATTTCTCAAACTAGACACTCAAATGTATTTGTTCTCTTGCTCAGTTGTGCACCGGGGCCTCCCACTCCTCTTTCTATTATGGTTAGAGMCAGTTTGCTCTGTTCTGTGAAGGGAGTAGTACACAGCTGTGTACGAGATCTTCAGTTTCTTGGAGATTTCTCGCATGAAATAGCCTTAATTTCTCAGAACAAGAATAGACTGACGAGTTTCCGAGAAAGGTCTTTGTTTCTGGCCATTTTGAGGCCTGTAATCGAACCCACAAATGCTGATGCTCCAGATACTCAACAAGTCTACAGATGGCCAGTTTTATTGCTTCTTTAACTAGCACAACAGTTTTCAGCTGTGCTAACATAATTTCAAAAGGGTTTTCTAATGTTCAATTAGCCTTTTAAAATTATAAACTTGGATTAGCGAACATAACGTGCCATTGGAACACAGGAGTGATGGTTGCTGATAATGGACCTCTGTACGCCTGTGATATTCCATTAAAAATCATCCATTTCCAGCTACGATAGTCATTCGCAACATTAACAATGTTTACACTGTATTTCTGATCAATTTGATGTTATTTTAATGGACAAAAAATTGGCTTTTCTTTCAAAAACAAGGACATTTCTAAGTGATCCCAAACTTCTGAACGGTAGTGTATAAAAATATTTTTACAATATTGACAAAAAGATAGATCTTAAGCCATCAGTGACGTAGTTGACAAGCCAAAGATGGCATAGACAACAAATATTCAAAACAGACAAATATTTGTAAAATATTGAAAATTATTCACTTGAAAACCGCCAATGAAAATATAAACATTCTATTAGATCTTTCAGCACTCTGATGTAGTGCTGAAAGATTGGATCGGACAGAGTTTACAGAGTTGACAAAAATAGCATTTTTGGTCTTCATTCAAGTGATATACAAAGTAACAATTTTGTTTTTCCTCAATTGCTTTATGACTCTAAAACCTAATAAAAATGTAAATATTCGAACCAAAGTTCATATCTTATCTTAATCTATCATGCAGATGGCATTGACAGTTTATGGTTGTGACAATGGTGATTTTAAAATTGTTTCTTTAAATCTATCAAAAGTAAAGAACTTTACAGACCATGAGTTGTCTCATTGCACAATGTAATGTGGACATGAAGAAGGGGTCAATGTGGTGTAGCTGACCAAGCTCTTTCGTGATTCATTTAGGATTTTAGACAAATCTGACTGAGTTGACCAAGTCTCCTGACATATTTTTTAGGAAGCAGTTTTGAGAGGAATATTTTTTTAAGTTAAAGAGAGCTGTTGCAAGAAACGACATGAGATCCTTTTTCAGTTAATATTCATTATTGCCTTTTTTAAAACTTTTTGGGAGAGTTTGAAATTTGGATCATTGTTCCAGACAAGGGCATTTCCGGGCATAGAGCCCACATGGAAATTAATAATTTTGAAAATAATTAGAAAATTCCAAAAGCAAATATTTTCCCTTATAAAATTCACCTAAACGTCACTTTTAAGCGAACATTTTTTTTATCCAATTAGAAAAATAAAGTTTACATGTCGGATTAGGATTGTCCTGACTTGCAAGAATCTCTGAAATACAAGAAGTCTATCTTTGTTTATCATACAGGAGCCACCTGTTGAACTTCACTGACTCTTCCTAACAACTTTTGCCCTGTCCAGGATCCAGTGGAGTGCGTGCACAAGGGAAGATGTTGGAGGTGAAATCCAGCACCGGGAAGCTACTGTTCTCTGCTGATGACCAGGAGGTGGTGGTGGGAGCAGAGAGGCTACGGGTGACGGGTGAGTTAATGGACCACTACATCATACTCAACAGTCTACAAGCAGTTTATTGAACAACAGTTTTAAACTTGACTGGACTCACACTGTTCAAGTGTTTAGAGGCTGAATTGAGAGCTCTAAAATGTGGTGTACTTTTGGATGAATGATTAATATCACTGTAATCATGTTACAATTAATTGAAATTTAGCAAAAACAAGCTGGCATTTTAGGGCTAGCTAACAATTTAATACATTTCACAGGATAACTTGCATTTGAAGACCAGCCCAACATAAATTATGGTAAATTAGACTATAAGACGTAAAAGAGAGTCAGAGTTCTATAGGGGAGGACGTGTGAGTCTGTATTATTTAGATTAGAAGAAATCATCCAACCATGTTAAACAAGAACAGATTCAGTCACTTTTTGTTGTTGTATAACATTGTCATTTGAGTTAGAAGAAAAAAAGGATGTGGACAGCCACTCACAAAGTATGGACTACCATTCGCTGTCCATGGTGCTGAAATTGCGACATTGAATCAATGAAAGGCTTTCTGTGGTGCCAGGGCATTTAGCCTATAGCTTTGCTTTGGATAATAGATACATGTTTATTGGTAGGCCAATTTGGTCATCATTTTATCATGTTAAATCTAACATTTCATGAAGCTATTACATGGTGTCGCAATGCTGCCATTTATTTAGACAGCTGGCTGGTGGCAATAATATAATTACTTGTTCAGTAATTAAAGTTGGAAATTCAAACATTACAGATTGTAAAATTAATTTTYGATGCAACAGCATAATAATAATCTACCAATAGATTTTTGAAAATTTACAACTGTCCTGTATAGCCTACCTGAACCTGCATGACATGAGCGGTCCTTGCGCTTTCACCCAGCTTGGATAGAAAGTTGTTGTGCGTTAATCCAGTCTATTAATACCAGATAATACAGTCAGACCATCCACAAAACACTAGCTTTCTAGGTATTGTTTCATTATGCATTGTAGTTTACTATCTATAGATGTATTGAGAATTTAGRTGCTWTTTAGCTTCTATTTATAAACTTTTTAAYGAATTTTACACATCAAATAGCTTAACAATGAGGAAAAGAGTAGTCAACTTCAGGACAAATTCAGCCACTATTTATTGTTGAAATGTTTTCACCGCGGCCTGTAGGTCCAGGTTGTGGCCCGACTGTTTTCTATACTGAGTATTGCCAACCCAGAAAGTCTTTCCTGAGACATTGTGCATTATATGTCCATTGTGGTGCACACAATTTAAACGTAGTCTTGAATGATCCATGCCAAAATATAGCAGAGATAAGAGACTGTTGATATTGCAACCACACAACTCAAACGCCGGTTCACCAGTATGAACGAAATCACAAACCGTTTTTTTTTGTTTAAGCCCTCAAGAACGGTTGTCCGCTAAAGTTGATAATCTGTTTGCATCTGCCAATTTATTGGCTGTCCAATATCCAGACGACCTGTCCCCAGAGCTTCCTATACAGTTACTCTTTCCGTAATGTGTTGAGGACGGCAATTAAGGAGAATGAGGCTCAATTGAAGATGATGCTGAACTGCTGTACTTGAAGAACTGCTGTACACACCTTTCTGCCCAGTTTCCTTGATGTTGCTATGGCAATCAAGCTGTTTTTACCATCCCTGTAACTGTCGCTTCTGCAGAGAGATCTATTTTCTAAAACTCGTAAAGAACTACCTAAGAAGAACTAAGAAGGCCTTTCTACTGAGGACTGTGGTTGCCAAGGCGTTTGATGAACCTTATGGCCCAGGGCAGCCCCGTCAAAAAGGGCCGCAGATAAATGGAGTAACTGGCAAATCATCATTACTACCACCTCTCTTTCTGTACCCCTCCCTCCCTCTCTCTCTCTGTACCTCTCCCTCCCTCCCTCTCTCTCTGCATCCCGCTGCTTAGCTGAGGTGGCTGGGGTAATGAACTCTGGCTGAGAGTTCTGATTGAAAGTAAGGGGATATCGGTGAACAAATGCCGTGGTCAAAACTATGACGCCGCCAGTGCAATGAGTGGAGCTTACTTAGGTGTTCAAAAGTGAATATCAGACCGAGAGCCTAATTCTAAAAAGGCCTCTGTTGTACTGAAAGTGTTTTGTGCGTACGTGTGGGCGGGCATGCAGGCATACAGTACGCGTGTGAATGTGAGTGCATGTATGTGCACGCGTGTGTGTGTGTGTGTGCACATGCATGTGTCCTGTGTCTGTGTACTTGCTTGTGTGTGTGCATGTACATGTCTGTGCGTTCACTCCAAACCGTGCCAAACAACATGTATCAATAAATATAGCCAATGATCTCAGGCCTGGGCAAACTGCTACTAGCTTCTCCCTCTGTCATTCCATCCATCAGGCAGGATGAAGTGAGGCCAGATTCCTATAAAACTGACACATGCCATTACCAAATGAATACTTCTGTCCAAACCAATAAAATCCATAATTATGCTGAGAATATAACTTTAATTGGCCCAACTGAGGTCATTGGAAATCTATGATAGAGCTTTCACTGCCTTCATTAGGCCTTTATTGCACTATCTACAGTGAACAGTGATCCAGGAACCCTCAGCTTCCAATGGGTAATGGGGGAGGTGTTTGGAATCATGCTAACTTAGCAATTTGTCACTAGCTTTTTACAGATCTGGATTTCCCTCATATCACAGCTAATCAACCCCCTGAAATTATTGGATTTTTTTTTACACAAGAGCGACAGGTGCTGCATCCAGTGAACAAAACTAGCAACTTTGGGATAAGAATATACTGTAGCTTTTGATTGCAGGCAAAAGGAAAAATGTTRATGTCGTCAAAGCAATCTGCGACTTAAATGTGGCTGTAAATTGGCTTTTAGAGGCAAATATTACATTTGATTGTTTTATACACGTATCGCTATATTAAATATGATTGTTTTTTACATGTCTCTCTTTTTAACACAATGCTCAATCAGTGCTGCCAGGTAAAACTTGATTACAGTGTTCTGTAACCTCTTCAAGATGGTCTCAAAGATGAGCGATTCTATATGAAGCCAGAGTTGTGTAACTGTGTCTGAAAGCAATGAAGTGGAAATATAAAGCTTGACACTTGAGGAAAACACAAGTGAAATATTTCTGACAAGAGCATTGTAGGAAGTGAGTTTGATTGTGATCCTCGAGATGCCTCCCTCAGAATGGATTATTGTCCAATGAGAGACCCCCGAGAGACTGCATGGCTGTATTATGATATCGACACTTGATTTGGCTGTTTAATAAATCAAATTGTATTTGTCACATGCTTACTTAAAAGCTCTTAACCAACAATGTGGTTTTATGAAAAATAAGTGTTAAGAAAGTATTTCCTAAAATAAACTGAAGTAAAAAATATATAATAAAAAATAAAAGTAAAAAGAAGAAAATAGAAAAATAACAAATAATTGAAGATCAACAATAAAATAACAGTAGCAAGGTTCTATACAGGGGTTCCCGGTACAGAGTCAGTGTGCAGGGGCACAGGTTAGTCGAGGTAATTGAGATAATATGTACATGTAGGTAGAGGTAAAGTGACTGTACATAGATTAGCAGCAGCATAAAAAGAGTAGCAGCAGCATAAAAATGGGGGTGGGGTGGGGGGGGTCAATGCAAATAGTCCGGGTAGCCATTTGATTAGCTGTTCAGGAGTAGCTTGGGGGTAGAAGATGTTAAGAAGCCTTTTGGACTTAGTTCTTGGCTCTCCGTTACCGCTTGCCATGCGGTAGCAGAAAGAACAGTCTATGACTAGGTTGGCTGAAGTCTTTGCCAATTTTTAGGGCCTTCCTCTGCCTGGTATAGATGTCCTGGATGGAGGTAGCTTGGCCCCAGTGATGTACTGGGCCGTAAGCACTACCCTCTGTAGTGCCTTGCGGTCTGAGGCCGAGCAGTTGCCATACCAGGCGGTGATGCAACCAGTCAGGATGCTCTCGATGGTGCAGCTAAAGGACTTTTTGTGGATCTGAGGACCCATGCCAAATCTTTTCAGTCTCCTGAGGGGGAATAGTCATTGTCGTGCCCTCTTCWCGACTGTCTTGGTGTGTTTGGACCATGATAGTTCGTTGGTGATGTGGACACCAAGGAACTTGAATCTCTCAACCTGCTCCACTATAGCCCCGTCAATGAGATTGGGGGCGTGATCGGCCCTCCATTTCCTGTAGTCCTCGATCATCTCCTTTGTCTTGATCACATTGAGGGAGAGGTTGTCTCTGACCTTCTCCCTATAGGCTGTCTCATCGTTGTCGGTAATCAGGCCTACCACTGTTGTGTCATCAGCAAACTTGAGCATGTTGAGTCATGCTTGGCCATGAAGTCATGGGTGAACAGGGAGTACAGGAGGGGACTGAGCATGCACCCCTGAGGGGCCGCCGTGTTGAGCATAAGTGTGGCAGATGTGTTGTTACCAATCCTGCTGTAATGCAATTCAAAGTTTACCTGTCTATTGTTGTTGTTACTCAACTGCTTCAAGTTCCACACTAGGTGGATAGTTTTTGTTGAGCAAGACGCCACTGTGGGGCAGAATAATGTCATGAATTGTTAGCTTGTCAGTTACAGCAAATGTTTTCACCTGTGTGAGTACAATTAGGGTAATACTGAATAGTCACACAAACCATAAGTACAATAGCAGTTGTATACTGTACACAAGACCACACACTGTGCACTCTGGAGACCTTTAATCAAGATTTAGAGAACTGTGGCCAAATGGCATTGTGTGTTGTGTATACAGTCTCGTGAGCCAGCCCTGTACAGTACAGGAGCGCAACCAGCAGTCTACAGCGATCCTCATTGTCTTCTCTAGGAAACCAAACCTAATCAATTACACAAGAAAAACCATGAGAGAAAGGAATGAATTAGCCGGGAATGAGAGGACACAATGGAGCACTCCTCTATGGTAATTAAAATATGCTTGGAACAGGGAATTCCGGAATTGTCAATGGAGCATGCTCAATCGAGTATTCTCATATTCCCTCCATCCCTCTCCACCCCCCTCTCTCTACTCATCATCACAACCGTAATTAGCAGTAATCCACAGAATAATGACATTACCTGCTGCTGTTTTTTTTAAATATAATTATAATTAAAGGCTCATTTATTTGCCTCAATTATATCCCATTGGACTGCAGTGGAGCTGATTCAAATTGAATTACACACTTAATAATCACAACAGCACTCTGATGATTGTAGGAGGAGCCCTGAAACAGATAGTATTAATAGATAGCCTGGTTTGGAGAAATGCTCATCAAGTTATTAGCACGGCACAGATGCTAATGTGGCAAACCCAAGTTTAGATGCTACAATGGGGATGTCAATATGGATTGAGAGAAGCAACGTGCAGAAAGTAGTCCCATCCGTCAGTGATGTGTCTGTCTCACAGTAACCACATCACCCAGTGAATGGTCGTTACACCAGTCCAGATGTTTGATCTGACAGATGGGGAGACAATGCCAACTCCATAATATTTTTACAATCCCTAGTCTGTAATATGACACCTGTGAGAGAAAATGGGAAATGAGTCTGTTAAGCGCAATGTTTATTCATATCAGGTTTATGAGGAGAGCATGATACAGATACAGATATGGCCATGTGGCCAAACAACATTGCCTTTATTTACATCTCAGTCTACTGTATCTATCATGGTGGCCTTCAGACTTTCAGCTGTGATGTGTATTACAGTGTGTGGCTGCTGGAGAGCCACTTGACCTGACCTCAGTTTCCTCCTTCAGCCAGTCTCTAATTACTGTATAGGCCTAGGGTCACATCCACTCCTGGTGGGTGGCTACCTGGCAGTGGTGGTCCAGACTGCTGATGATGGGGGCATGACCCTACAGCACATGGCCAGCGGCCTCATTACAGTGGACTGGTTGACCTTGTTTGTTAGAAGTCAGTGTCAGGACTTTTTCTTGCTCCTGGTGCTGTATGTTGTAATTCCACTGCTACTGTGAACAATGACCAGTAGAGCACATGGGGTACTATGGTCTATAGCCTATGGCACTATGCTTCCTAGGGTTAGTTTAGTTTTCAGATGTCTGCTATAAAAAGAAAGAGTTAAGGAAATGCCCACTGCATTGCCATCAAAATTACAGCTGAGTCATTCCAAATTCATCCATTTCACTTCATTCTCTTCCTCATTTTATTCGCTTCCCTCCCTCTCTCTCCTTGTGTGTGGCTCCAGCTTGCAGTAATAAGATCATAAAGAGCAGCCGGGAGTAACTGTGTGACAAGTGTCATACATGAAATGAATATAGGGCGCAAGAGGGAGACTACATTTCACCGTCTGATCAGGTAGGAATGGGGAATGTGCTTTGMAGAGTGGCCATTGGATTTCTGTCAGGTGACCATGCTAAGTAGATGATAAAGAATCTATAAAAGCCTGTGAGTTATATCCACCTGCTTTACCTGAGGCTCTTCCTAGGGCTTGGTTTCACGGTCCACATAAATCTAGCCCGCCACTGGTCTGATCACAAAGCTAGATTAGATTGTAACCATGGAGTCAGTACAGTCCTGGGGTTTTACAGCGCTGCGCACCCG
The DNA here is from genome assembly GCF_002910315.2 of Salvelinus sp. IW2-2015. Lineage (NCBI taxonomy): Eukaryota > Metazoa > Chordata > Actinopteri > Salmoniformes > Salmonidae > Salvelinus > Salvelinus sp. IW2-2015. The sequence continues at coordinate 21,055,815 of NC_036863.1, read as the reverse complement.
GCAGAGCCATTTGCAAAATCATGGCAACATTGTTTGCCTTTCAAGTCTTGTTTCTGTCACTGACACCCTAAGACCTGCATTACAGATGGATAATGTGTTTCTTTTCATCTTTCGGATATATAATTCCTGTCAAGGCTATGTGAGAGGGAGGATGCTCTAGGTGTACCTTGTCTCCAATAGCAATATTATCCAACTGCATCCACCACTGATCCATAATAACTAATGGTATCTGTGAACATGGATGGCTTTGGTAACGGTCTAAAATGTAAGCCTGCAGCTGAGTATCTTTAAAGGTCCAATGCAGCCGTTTTTATCTCAATATCAAATTATTTCTGGGTAACAATCCTCCGAAGGTCTAGTCAAGGACACACACACACACACCAAACCACACACATACATCCACAGCCCACTACACACACACCCGCAAACCCTCTCGACACGTACAAACATACACTCAATAGTGTGATCACACTGAGCTTGTTTTTCTACACAGCACAGTTATGAGTTCCACAGCTCCATGTATGGCTCCATGTTGCTGGGGTGACAAATGGCCTGGTAGCAGAGGACGATGCTATCGGCACCACACTGTTCTGTCATCCCGTTCCCTCTTCCTATACCAGGCGCCTGCTCCGGGTGTGAGCACTGCAGTTTGTACCTCTAAACCGGACGACCAGATGAAGGTAGAGTACAGTATAAGTACATAGAAAAATGGAAGGAGACATGTATAGTGAAAATACATGTAGATAACCTATGGGCCTACATTTACTTGCAATTGTGCAGTCAAAGTAATCAGCTACAAACTAAATATGTTCCGGTGTATTAGACATACATTTCACACCATTTGCGGTAGTGTACTTAAAATACTTGACTTCTTGCTTTTACAAACTATGTCCCACTGTTTAATGTATACTCCTCAGTCCCCGTTGAGCCTTGTTATTGATGCAGTGTACCCTCTTCTCCTCCACACCCCTGCCACTAATGCACCTATCCCACTCCTCTCTGACCTACTGCAAGAGGAGGCTGATGCAAAATGCATTTCATTATAATCTGCAGTCTACTGTACCACTGAGGATCCCTGGAGCACTCTTCAACTGTACATCACGTCCAAGAACCTCCTTTTCCCCAACACTCAAGTACACTTTTGTTCCAGGAGCAATAGCCACTTTCACTATAAAAGGTCCATCGGGTCTTTGGATACAAATGTATGCAATTCAGCTGCTAAATGGCACTGCACCCAAGGCAGATAGATAGTTCCAATTTTCCTGCATTCGGCCACCTGGAGTTTCCTCTTCCGGAGTACTGTGGCTGGAATCCTATTTATAGATGCTACAATGGCGCTTCCATTAATCGGAGACAAATAGCTGGTGTGTGTTGTTGTTCGGTAGCAGCCACCTCAGGGTAGTGTGAGGGAGACACTGTTTAGCTACCAGAGTAATGTCCCTCTCATTAGAATTGTATACTTCATGTTCTATTTGGTCTACATTACATATTACATTTTACACAGTGTCCTAACACTTTGTCAATCAGCTTTTAATTTCTTTTCTGATACACATCTATGCAATCCCTATTGATATGCATCTATGCAATCCCGATAGCTAAAGGCAATTTAAACATTGCTCGATCCTATGTTTGGATACAGGTCTTCTATCGTATAAGGAATGCCTTTGAACATTCTAGTGTAAATACAGCAGGACCTCCAGATATCAGCTCAGCAGCTGTGCTATCCCAGTTAGATCCTGCAGATATGGAAGACCCGCAGGCCATGTACTGTACTGTAATATTCCAGGTGAAGCTCAACCAGCTTCACCTGGAATGCTTTTCCAACTGTCTTGAAGGAGCTCCCACATATGCTGAGCACTTGTTGGCTGCTTTTCCTTCACTCTRCGGTCCAACTCATCCCAAACCATCTCAATTGGGTTGAGGTCGGGTGATTGTGGAGGCCAGGTCATCTGATGCAGCACTCCCTCACTCTCCTTCTTAGTCAAATAGCCCTTACACAGCCTGGAGGTGTGTTTTGGGTCATTGTCCTGTTGAAAAACAAATGATAGTCCCACTAAGCTCAAACCAGATGGGATGGCTTATCGCTGCAGAATGCTGTGGTAGCCATGCTGGTTKAAGTGCGCCTTGAATTCTAAATAAATCACCGACAGTGTCACCAGAAAAGCACCATCACACCTCCTCCTCCATGCTTCACAGTGGGAACCACACATGCGGAGATCATCCGTTCACCTACTCAGCGTCTCACAATGACACGCAGTTGGAACCAAAAATCGGAAATTTGGTCTAGAATTTGCTTGTGTTTCTTGGCCCAAGCAAGTCTCTTCTTATTATTGATGTCCTTTAGTAGTGGTTTCTGTCCTCTGAACTGTTGATGTTGAGATGTGTCTGTTACTTTGTGAAGTATTTATTTGGGCTGCAAATTCTGAGGCTGGTAACTCGAATGACCTTATCCTCTGCAGCAGAGTTAACTCTGGGTCTTCCTTTCCTGTGGCGGTCCTCATGAGAGCCCATTTCATCATAGCTCTTGATGGTTTTTGCGACTGCTCATTTGCAAAATTTTCCGCAATGACTGACCTTCATGTCTTGAAGTATTGATGGACTGTCATTTATCTTTGCTTATTTGAGCTGTTCTTGCCATAATATGGACTTGGTATTTTACCAAATAAGGCAATCTTCTGTATACAACCCCTACCTTGTCACAACACAACTGATTGGCTCAAACACATTAAGAAGGAAATAAATTCCACAAATTAACTTTGAACAAGGCACACCTGTTAATTGAAATGCATTCCAATCGACTGGTTGAGAGAATACCAAGAATRTGCAAAGCTGTCATCAAGGCAAAGGGTGGCTACTTTGAAGAATTTCAAATAAAAAATATATGTATTTGTTTATGTCACACCCTGATCTGTTTCACCTGTCTTTGTGATGCCCTCCCTCCATCCCACCACCAGTTGCTATAGTAGCTATTAAGTGAATGTTTATGAGGCCTCCAAACACTAGTGATATATCCTGCTGCATGCTTCATAAGGCGCTGATTGATCAGCAGGAGACTAGCGGACCAGGGGGGTTGGAGGAGACGTAATGGAAACACATTGACTAAATCATTTCAGGAGGGACAATAAAACAAAATGGCTTTATCGATATTTCACTCAATCTGTTTATGGATGTTTATGGCCAGTGCATTATAGGATGTCACCGGGAGAGTCGGCCCAGTCCGGTTCCCAATGGAGAGTTTAGTGAGAGAGCAAGTGTGTGAGTGTGAGTGTCTGTTTGTGCAAACATTTGTGCGCATGTGTGTGCCTATGTATGAAAGTCGACTAAAGTTCATAAGGTGATGTGTAAATGAAAGTGAGAAGATATTGATCAAGTGGTTCCCATAGGCAGGCTATTGATTCAAGGCCATGCATACTACAACTAAGCTCTGATTGTACTGCAGTTGTTAAGAAAGGAGGGAAAATAACAGTCACTGTTCGATCATACGCAGTACTGTCTCCTATGTTGAACTCCATTCTGTTACCAGATATCCAAATATACAGTATTCTGTATGTGGGGAATATTAAACATTCAGTATTACAGCGCCCATATTAGGACTGCATCCCGTTATCTTGCTCTCTAAATAAGGGTGTGAAAGTGAAGACAGTGAGGTATGCCTTAAATCTGCAATATGTAACTTTTGGGGTGAACCAACCAAATTCACATAGAAATGTGAGTTATAGATCTGTCATTCTCATTGAAAGCAAGTTTAAGAAGCAGTAGATCTGTTTTATATGTGCTTTTGTTATGCTTCCCGTTCTTAAGTTTAGTTTTTGCGTCTTTTACTTTCAGTTTTGTACACCAGCTTCAAACAGCTGAAAATACTATATTTTTTGTTATGGAAAATATATTTCACAGCGGTTTAGATTGTACAATAATTCTCTAAATAATGAATGCTTGTTTTTTCTTTTTCCTGGTCTTGATCTGACTACAGCTGCAGTCTGTCAACACTGAGTAACTTTATTACTTTCTCTCTAATGGGCTCTAATTAGCATCTATCAACATGTCTATGGACTGTGGCTAGCGGGGTGGTAGCAGTGTTTGAGAGAAGACTGACTGGGCTCTGCAGTGACAGAATGAGGAACTGATGTCGTGTTCTCTGATAAACTGCACTGGTCATTTAGAACAGATTTTCTGGGTTTTTACTCTTCACCTTAATGCTGTGTTATGCATTAAGCCAAAACCATTCTAGGTTATGTCCCTCAGACTGTATGAATTCACATAACGAAACGAGCTTGAAGAGACGGTACTTACAGTGGGGAGAACAAGTATTTGATACACTGCCGATTTTGCAGGTTTTCCTACTTACAAAGCATGTAGAGGTCTGTAATTTTTTATCATAGGTACACTTCAACTATGAGAGACGGAATCTAAAACAAAAATCCAGAAAATCACATTGTATGATTTTTAAGTAATTAATTTGCATTTTATTGCATGACATAAGTATTTGATACATCAGAAAAGCAGAACTTAATATTTGGTACAGAAACCTTTGTTTGCAATTACAGAGATCATACGTTTCCTGTAGTTCTTGACTAGGTTTGCACACACTGCAGCAGGGATTTTGGCCCACTCCTCCATACCTGTCTCTTATACACATCTAGATGTGTATAAGAGACAGCTCCAGGACCTTGAGATGCTTCTTACGGAGCCACTCCTTAGTTGCCATGGCTGTGTGCTTCGTGTCGTTGTCATGCTGGAAGACCCAGCCACGACCCATCTTCAATGCTCTTACTGAGGGAAGGAGGTTGTTGGCCAAGATCTCGCGATACATGGCCCCATCCATCCTCCCCTCAATACGGTGCAGTCGTCCTGTCCCCTTTGCAGAAAAGCATCCCCAAAGAATGATGTTTCCACCTCCATGCTTCACGGTTGGGATGGTGTTCTTGGGGTTGTACTCATACTTCTTCTTCCTCCAAACACGGCGAGTGGAGTTAGACCAAAAAGCTMTATTTTTGTCTCATCAGACCACATGACCTTCTCCCATTCCTCCTCTGGATCATCCAGATGGTCATTGGCAAACTTCAGACAGGCCTGGACATGCAATGGCTTAAGCAGGGGGACCTTGCGTGCGCTGCAGGATTTTAATCCATGACGGCGTAGTGTGTTACTAATGGTTTTCTTTGAGACTGTGGTCCCAGCTCTCTTCAGGTCATTGACCAGGTCCTGCCGTGTAGTTCTGGGCTGATCCCTCACCTTCCTCATGATCATTGATGCCCCACGAGGTGAAATCTTGCATGGAGCCCCAGACCGAGGGTGATTGACCGTCATCTTGAACTTCTTCCATTTTCTAATAATTGCGCCAACAGTTGTTTCCTTCTCACCAAGCTGCTTGCCTATTGTCCTGTAGCCCTGTCTCTTATACACATCTAGATGTGTATAAGAGACAGGTGGTACACTTCAACTATGAGAGACGGAATCTAAAACAAAAATCCAGAAAATCACATTGTATGATTTTTAAGTAATTAATTTGCATTTTATTGCATGACATAAGTATTTGATACATCAGAAAAGCAGAACTTAATATTTGGTACAGAAACCTTTGTTTGCAATTAAAGCTGTCTCTTATACACATCTAGATGTGTATAAGAGACAGGACTGTGAGAGCCGGAATTCTTACTGGTTGGTAGGTGATCAAATACTTATGTCATGCAATAAAATGCAAATTAATTATTTAAAAATCATACAATGTGATTTTCTGGATTTTTGTTTTAGATTCCGTCTCTCACAGTTGAAGTGTACCTATGATAAAAAATTACAGACCTCTACATGCTTTGTAAGTAGGAAAACCTGCAAAATCGGCAGTGTATCAAATACTTGTTCTCCCCACTGTACGTAATGTGTGAGTTTATGGCAAAAGAGGCCCCTCAGTTGTAAATCCCAAATTGTGATATTTCAAAATGTTGCTTTGACACTACGGTATTCTGAAATACTGCTGTCTTGACAGCTCATCACACACCCATGTACTCAGTGAACACTGACATTACATATGGACAGCCTCTATTGCTTTTCATGGATATGGGTGGCAAGTTTGAATAGTCTTCTCTTTCAGGCAGGGGGCTGAGTTTTTCTCTGTCAGCATTGTTAAATAAATACAGTCCAAATTGTTCATTTTGACCATTAAGCTGGCACTCTATACTGGCCATCTTTCTCTCCATAATATGATAATCGGCAGGTAGCCTAGTGGTTAGAGAGTTGGGCMAGTAACCAAAAGATTGTGAAATCGAATCCCGAGTTGACCAGGTAAAAATCTGTCATTCTGCCCCTGAACAAGGCAGTTAACCCACTGTTCCTAGGCTGTCATTGTAAATAATAATTTGTTCTTAACTGACTTGCCTAGTTAAATAAAAAAAAATAAAAAAAATCCTCATAAAAGCTGCATCATGACTCTTTTCCATACCATCTGAGCAAAAGGTAATGTCTTGACTGTGAGGCCTGGTTATTTACATGAAGAGCTCCTTGTTACAGTGTAGAAATATGTATGATTTTTTTTCTGGTCTGTGAGTCGGTGGGTGACTTGTGACAGGCTTTTTGGGTTTGGGGATTGTGAGATGTCTCTTGTCTGTCATAGTCTCAGTAGTCTGTTGGTAGATACATGTACATATACAACAGCCTACAGTGTATAACTGCCGCTAGAGACAGTTGATGCATATGGGTTGCAAGCAGTGGTGGAAAAGTACCCAATTGTCATACTTGAGTAAAAGTAAAGATACCTTAATAGAAAATTACTCAAGTAAAAGTGAAAGTCACCCAGTAAAATACTACTTGAGTAAAAGTCTAAAAGTATTTTGTTTTAAATGTACGTAAGTATCAAAAGAACATGTAATTGCTAAAATATACTTAGGTATCAAAAGCTTTGCGTTCTTAGGAAACTATGCAGTATTTCGTTTTTTTATGTATTGTTTCTTACACTGTTACCCCAGGAAATCTTRAGTGTTATTACATACAGCCGGGAAGAACTATTGGATATAAGAGCAACGTCAACTTACCAACATTACGACGAGTAATACGACTTTCCCAAAGCGGATCCTCTGTTTGGAGCACCACCCAGGACAATGGATCGGATCCCAGTAGGCGACCAAAAACAACGGCGCTGCAGAAGGGGCAGACAGAGCGGTCTTCTGGTCAGGCTCCGTAGACGGGCAGATCGCTCACCGCTCCCGAGTATACTACTCGCCAATGTCCAGTCTCTTGACAACAAGGTAGATGAAATTCAAGCAAGGGTTGCCTTCCAGAGAGACATCAGAGATTGTAACATTCTCTGTTTCACGGAAACATGGCTCTATCGGGATACGTTATCAGAGTCAGTACAGCCACCCGGTTTCTTCACGCATCGCGCCGACAGAAACAAGCATCTCTCTGGTAAGAAGAAGGGCGGGGGTGTATGCCTAATGATTAACGAGTCGTGGTGTGATCATAACAACATACAGGAACTCAAGTCCTTTTGTTCACCTGACCTACAATTCCTTACAATCAAATGCCGACCGCATTATCTACCAAGAGAATTTTCTTCGATTATAATCACAGCCGTGTATATCCCCCCCAAGCAGACACCTCGACGGCCCTGAAAGAACTTAATTGGACTCTATGTAAACTGGAAACCACATATTCTGAGGCTGCATTTGTTGTAGCAGGGGATTTTAACAAGGCTAATCTGAAAACAAGGCTCCCTAAATTTTATCAGCATATCGAATGCACGACCCGGGCGGTCAAAATTCTGGATCATTGCTACTCTAACGTCCGCTACGCAAACAATGCCCTCCCTCGCCCTCCTTTTCGGCAAATCTGACCACGACTCAATTTTGTTGCTCCCAGAATATAGACAGAAACTAAAACAGGAAACATCCGTGCTCAGGTTTGTTCAATGCTGGTCCGACCAATCTGATTCCACGCTTCAAGATTGCTTCAATCACGTGTACTGGGATATGTTCCAGATAGCTTCAGACAACAACATTGATGTATACGCTGATTCGGTGAGCGAGTTTATTAGCAAGTGCATCGGTGATGTTGTACCCACGGTGACTATTGAAACCTTCCCAAACCAGAAACCGTGGATTGATGGCAGCATTTGCGCAAAACTGAAAGCGCAAACCACTGCTTTTAATCATGGCAAGGCAACCAGAAACATGACCGAATACAAACAGTGTAGCTATTCCCTCCCCAAGGCAATCAAACAAGCTATGCGTCTGTCACGCCCTGGCCTTAGTTATCTTTGTTTTCTTTATTATTTTCGTTAGGTCAGGGTGTGACATGGGGGATGTATGTGTTTTGTATTGTCTAGGGGTTTTTGTATGTTTATGGGTGCTGTGGCTTAGTTGGYTAAAGTGTCTAGTCTAGGTGTATGTATGTCTATGGTTGCCTAGATTGGTTCTCAATTAGAGACAGCTGTCTATCGTTGTCTCTGATTGGGAACCATATTTAGGCAGCCATATTCATTAGGTAGTTCGTGGGTGATTGTCTATGTGTAGTGTTTAGTGTCAGCACTATTTGTTCTATAGCTTCACGTTCGTCGTTTTATTGTTTTGTATAGTTTGTATAGTGTTCTTTGTTTCGTTTTCGTCTTCAATAAAAGAAGATGTATTGTTATCACGCTGCGCCTTGGTCCTCCTCTCTTCCACAATACGACGATCGTGACAGCGTCAGTATAGAGAAAAAGTAGAGGCGCAATTCAACGGCTCAGACACGAGACGTATATGGCAGGGTCTACAGTCAAACACAGATTACAAAAAGAAAACCAGCCCCGTCGCAGACACCGACGTCTTGCTCCCAGACAAACTAAACAACTTCTTTGCTCGTTTTGAGGACAATACAGTGCCACTGACACGGCCCGTTACCAAAACCTGTGGGCTCTTCTTTACCACAGCCAACATGAGTAAAAYGTTTAAACGTGTTAACCCTTGCAAGGGTGCCGGCCCAGACGGCATCCCTAGCCACGTCCTCAGAGTATGCGCAGACCAGCTTGCTGGTGTGTTTACTGACATATTCAATCAATACTATTCCAGTCTGCTGTTCCCACATGCTTCAAGAGGGCCACCATTGTTCCTGTTCCCAAGAAAGCTAAGGTAACTGAGCTAAACGACTACCGCCCCGTAGCACTCACTTCCGTCATCATGAAGTGCTTTGATGGACTAGGCAAGGATCATATCACCTCCACCCTACCTGACACCCTAGACCCACTCCAATTTGCTTACCGCCCCAATAGGTCCACAGACAATGCATTCGCAATCACACTGCACACGGCCCTAACCCATCTGGACAAGAGGAATACCTATGTAAAAATGCTGTTCATCGATTAGAGCTCAGCATTTAACACCATAGTACCCTCCAAACTCGTCATTAAGCTCGAGACCCTAGGAAACAACATCTCCACCCCACTGATCCTCAACACTGGGGCCCCACAAGGGTGCGTTCTCAGCCCTCTCCTGTACTCCCTGTTCACCCATGACTGCGTGGCCATGCACGCCTCCAACTTGATCATCAAGTGTGCAGATGACACTACAGTGGTAGGCTTGATTACCAACAACGACGAGACGGCCTACAGGGAGGAGGTGAGGGCCCTCGGAGTGGGGTGTCAGGTAAACAACCTAACACTCAACGTCAACAAAACAAAGGAGATGATCGTGGACTTCAGGAAACAGCAGAGGGAGCACCCCCCTATCCACTTCAACGGGACAGTAGTGGAGAAGGTGGAATGTTTTAAATTCCTTGGCGAACACATCACGGACAAACTGAAATGGTCCACCCACACAGACAGCGTGGCGAAAAGGCGCAACCTCAGGAGGCTGAATAAATTTGGCTTGTCACCAAAAACACTCACAAACGTTTACAGATGCACAATCGAGAGCATCCTGTCGGGCTGTATCACCACCTGGTACGGCAACTGCTCCGCCCACAATTGTAAGGCTTTCCAGAGGGTAGTGAGGTCTGCACAACGCATCACCTGGAGGGAAACTACCTGCCCTCCAGGACACCTACACCGCCCGATGTCACAGGAAGGCCAAAAAGATCATCAAAGACAACAACCACCCGAGCCACTGCCTGTTGACTCAGCGAGGTCAGTACAGGTGCATCAAAGCAGGGACCAAGAGACTGAAAAACAGCTTCTATCTCAAGGCCATCAGACTGTTAAACAGCCATCACTAACATTGAGTGGCTGCTACCAACATACGGACTCAAATCTCTAGCCACTTTAATAATTAAAAATTGGATGTAATAAATGTATCACTAGTCACTTTAAACAATGCCACTTTATATAATGTTTACAAACCCTACATTACTCAGCTCATATGTATATACTGTACTCTATACCATCTACTGCATCTTGCCTATGCCGTTCGGCCATCGCTCATCCATATATTTATATTTATATGTACATATTCTTATTCATCCCTTTACACTTGTGTGTATAAGGTAGTTGTTGTGAAATTGTTAGATTACTTGTTTGATATTACTGCATGGTCAGAACTAGAAGCACAAGCACTTCGCTATGCTCGCATTAACATCTGCTAACCATGTGTATGTGACCATTAAAATTTGATTTGCTTTGATTTTAAAAGTATAAATCATTTAAAATTCCTTAAATTAAGCAAACCAGACAGCATAATTTCCTTGTTTTTTTTATTTCCGTATAGCCAGGGGCATGCGCCAACACAGACATCATTCACAAACAAAGCATGTGTTTAGTGAGTCTGCCAGATCAGATCAATTTCTTGATAATTGTGTGAATTAGGCATTTTTTCTGTCCTGCTAAGCATTCAAAATGTAATGAGTACTTTTGGGTGTAAGGGGAAATGTGTGGAGTAAAAAGTACATAATTCTCTTTAGGAATATAGTGAAGTAAAAGTTGTCTTAAATATAAATAGTAAAGTAAAGTACAGATACCCCTAAAAACGACTTAAGTAGTACTTTCAATTATTGTTGCTTAAGTAAATTACACCACTGACTGCAGGTAGCCTAGTGGTTAGAGCATTGGGCCAGTAACTAAAAGGTCACTGGTTCAAATACCTGAGCTGATAAGGTGAAAATCTGTTGATGTGTCCTTGAGTAAAGCACTTAACCCTAATTTGCTCCAGGGGTGTCGTACTACTATGGCTGATCCAGAAAACAACACATTTCACTGCACCTATCTAGTTTACATGACTATAAAAACATCACATGGATGGAGTACTGGCTCCTGTTAAGTGTCTCTTAATGCACCCTCATCCCTGTGGGAGTTCAAACAAAGTGCATCTGACAATATTCAATTACAATTTATACTGTATTCCATGTGGCCTGCGTTATCTCCATATTGACTCCATTAATAATACTTTTCATATTCATCTGTTTCATGCAACTCTCATTGCATTAGCCTGTCTGCTGTTTCAATGTTTGCTTCCTTACAAAAACATTTTATCAAATAATGTTTCTATTATTACCTTTTTGACAAATACATTTGTCACTGAGTGGTGAATAAGAACCCTGACCTAAACCCTCTAAAAGGGGAATGCAAAAACAAAAAAATAGCTTGAAGAAACCTTCTGAGTCATTTTACAACACAGAAGTCCAGTGACACAGTCTTATAGCCATTCCCTTCATCCCTGCTGAAGAGGTGTGACTCCTAGCAGCAGAGCTGTCAGAGTAAAACAATGGAGTAAACTTTCCCCACTGAGCACAGCTCTTCAAACCCAATGCAGAACAAACCCCCTGCCAAGCCTACTGAACATACGCCCAAGAGGCCTTTGGGATACATACAGGAAGACCAACGCTGCTGTGCTGTTGCCATTACATTTACATCAGGAGAACAGAAGCGCTTCCACCGGGAATAGACCATCAAGTTATCTAGAGTGCATTCGGAAAATAATTCAGACCCCTTGACTTTTTTCACATTTTGTTACAGAAAAAAACTGAAATATACCATTTACATAAGTATGCAGACCCTTTACTTTGTTGAATAAGCTTTGACAGCGATTACAGCCTCGAGTCTTCTTGGGTATGACACTACAAGCGTGGCACACCTGTATTTGGGGAGTTTTTCCCATTCTTCTCTGCAGGTCCTCTCAAGCTCTGTTAGGTTGGATGGGGAGCATCCTTGCACAGCTATTTTCAGGTCTCTCTAGAGATGTCCGATTGGGTTCAAGTGCGGGCTCTGGCTGGGCCACTGAAGGACATTGAGAAACTTGTCCCGAAGCCACTCCTGCRTTGWCTTTGCTTTGTGCACAGGGTCGTTGTCCTGCTGGAAGGTGAAACTTTGCCCCAGTCTGAGGTCCTGAGCACTCTGGAGCAGGTTTTCATGAAGGATCTCTCTGTAGTTTGTTCCGTTCATCTTTCCCTCGATCCTGACTAGCCTCCCATTCCCTGCCGCTGAAAAACATCCCCACAGCACGATGCCGCCACCACCATGCTTCACCGTAGGGATGGTGCCAGGTTTCCTCCAGACGTGACGCTTGGCATTCAGACCAAAGTGTTCAATCTTGGTTTCTTCAGACCAGAGGATCTTGTTTCTCATGGTCTGTGTCCATTAGTTGCCTTTTGGCAAACTCAAAGCAGTCTGTTATGTGACCTTTGCTGAAGAGTGGCTTCCATCTGGATACTCTACCATAAAGGCCTGATTGGTGGAGTGCTGCAGAGATGGTTGTCCTTCTGGAAGATTCTCCCATCTCAACAGTGGAACTCTGGAGCTCTGTAAGAGTGACCTTCAGGTTTTTGGTCACCTCCCTGACAAAGGCCCTTCTACCCAGATTGCTCAGTTTGGCCAGGGGGCCAGCTCTAGGAAGAGTCTTTGTGGTTCCAAACTTCTTTCATTTAAGAATGATGGAGGCCACTGTGTTCTTGTGGACCTTCAATGCTGCAGAAATGTTTTGGTACCCTTCCCTAGACACTTCCCTTCCCCAATTCCTTCGACCTCATGGCTTGGTTTTTCCTCAGACATGCACTCTCAACTGTGGGACCTTATATGGACAGCTCTGTGCCTTTCCAAATCATGTGCAATCAATTTAATTTACCACAGGTGGACTCCAATCAAGTTKTGGAAACATTTCAAGGATGATCAATGAAAACAAGATACACCTGACCTCAATTTCGAGTCTCATAGCAAAGGGTCTGAATACTTATGTAAATACGGTATTAAAAAAAATMTTTTTCAAAAATGTCTAAAAACCTGGTTTCACTTTGTCATTATGGGGTATTGTGTGTCAATTTTAGAATAAGGCTGTAACATAACAAAATGTGGAAAAATTCAAGGGGTCTGAATACTTTCCGAATGTCCCACATAGCTGAGGGAGTACTTCTCTTTGCATATTTTCCCTTGCTGCTCTCCGAGTGAAAAGCTGAGAGCTGTAATTCAAGAAAATCCTTAAAGGAATAACGTCCCTGTAAATATTCTCAAGTATTCAGGTACCTAAMCATCACCCTGTCGCTGTTATTGAAAATACTCACCTTATTTGTTTTTGAATAGGATAACTTTTTTACCGCTAAACTTTTAGAGGTGTTTTGGAGTCCCTGCCGTGCCACAAAGTGCTTTGAAACACATTTAGTTGAGGCCATCGATCTACTAGCAGCACCCCAACGTAAAGGTTATTCAATAGCATAGGGTGGGACTACAGTAGCTCAGAGCCTAAATTAACTCTGTGGCATAGGTGAGACCTTGTGGGACGTGGCGGCCATGGCGGCCCATATAGATCTGTAGCTTCAGAGATTATGTCCATTGATTTGGCATCACAGTGTGGTATTGAGCGACGGACCGACGGCTGGCAGAGAGGGAAGGTCTCCTGGCTAATGTTGTAGTTCTGTGATTACAGGTGCCGAGGGAGCCGTATTCACCAACTCTGTGGAGACGCCACACGTCAGGGCCGAGCCCTTCAAAGAGCTACGGTAAGATAAGTTTCTCTTTGAATCCACCCTGATGCACACACATAAGTATACATGCACACAAACACACACACAGCTATAACAGTATCTATTAACTTTCCCCTTTTCTATGCATTCATAATTAAATTAAATWAAATAAAAAATAAAATAAAAAATATTGCTGTAGCATGTCTCTGGGTTGCTATTATAAAAGGAAGGAAAAATCACACGCGCGCAGAGGATTTACTGTTTAGTTTAGTTTGGGCTGATGCATTTGGGTTGATTGAAGATTACATGGCATTTCCCTTATTCAAGTATTGCAACCACACTGCTCGCACTCGCCAACGAGCGTCTGCGTTGCTAAGCGCTAAAATAGAAGTCAGTTCTATGTGTGATGCTGAACACGGTGAAAGTCCTGCCTCTCCCATCTCCTCATTGGTTTATAGAAGCAGATACCTACGTGCCATCTCCTCATTGGTTATACCCACGTGGGTGACTGAAAGATGAACTGAGTTCGGTCGGGCGTCGAGGTAACTATGAAAGTTAGATGCCAATTGCCATATAAAGTCCAAAGAAGAAAAAGCATGGAAGGAGGAGAGATGACTAGAAACGATTCGGTTGACCGTTTTATGTGTGGATTAATTGTCGGAGTAGAGGACCTTGTGCATTTCAGGTAAAATAACAACTCAACGTTTATATCCCAGGACAAATTAGCTAGCAACAGCAAGCTAGCTAAATAGGACAAATTAGTTAGCAACTGCAAGCTAGCTAGCTACATTGCCATAAATGTTTAATGCTTTTCAACAGGTCCACAAGTTAATATAAATGGTTCGGAGTTTGTTTTGATATTTCAACCKGCGTGTCGTGATCGCGTTTGGTGTGGGGGGACAAAATCAATTTGCGCACGATGGCTTACGCGCTCGTCCGGTTTGGGTAAGGTGTAAGCCTTGGTGTGTGGCTGAGTGATGAGGGAGGGTGTGATTGGATTATTTCCTTTTAAATTATTCACTAACCCTATGCATACTGCCACTGACAACCATTACTATATATTCCAGCCAGATAAGTGGTGTTTTAAAGATTTCTGTAGATGTTCTGCTGACAGGGCCTATACTGCAGGTGTGTGTTCTGTCATCAGACTAAGGTTATTAGCTTGTGCTAAGCCACAGCATCAAAATCTTCCTTTTTATTGGAGTAGAGAATGATATGTGAGTCCCCACCTATATGCTAGCATACAGTATAAACATAATTTTTTTGTAGTCAACTAAAATCACAGAATCGTTTTTAATAGTTTAGAAACAGCAGATAGGCTCCACTCACATGTAGATAGATACATTTTACCCTTGTAGCAAATAATACAGTGTAACATTACTTTGGGGGACTCCCGAGTTGTGCATCGGTCTAAGGCACTGCATCTCAGTGCTAGAGGCATCACTACAGACCCTTGTTCGATTCCAGGCTGTATCACAACCGGCCGTGTTTGGGATTCCCATAGGGCGGTGCACAATTGACCCAGCTTCGTCCGGGTTAGGCTTTGGCCGGGGTAGGCCGTCATTGTAAATAAGAATTTGTTCTTAACTGACTTGCCTAGTTAAATAAAGGATAATTAAATACAAAAATTAGCTTTGGAACAGGCCTACATGATTGGACTTTCTTCCAATGCCCTGTAGCTTGGAAAGACTCAACTCTGTGAAGCAATTTACACTCCTCGAGCAATTAGCGCTCTATCCCGTCCAGTTGAGTGTTGATGAAAAACCATTTGGTTGCGTTGTTGTGTGGTCTCCGACATGTACAGATCAATGGCTGTATCTTTGGCAGAGGATGAGCCCCCTCTCCACCCAGATCAATGCCCGAATGCTCATCAAAATGTAATTAAAGGAGCTTCTCATTAACTAAAACAAACATATGAAGTACAATGGCAATATCAGAGGCGAGAGACGTAGAGAAGGGAGAGAGGGAGAGGGGAATAGATAAGTAGAGTGTGGCTGATGGCTGACAAGTAGTGGATTAGACATGGCAGGGAAGACAGATTTGTAGGCAGAGAGATAATGAGCAGTTAGTGCCACTTGGAGCGTTAGCCTCCACCGACACACTACCTCCTGGTGACTATACTACCACACCGCCACCCAAAACATATATGGACAGACACACACAAACACACTCTTCACCTTCCACCTTACCATCTACAACATGGGTGTCAAACATATAGCCCAATGTTTGGGGGTCCAATCCGGCCCGTGGGCGTTTTGAGATTATCATTTGGGTGGGGGCGAAACAAATTAAATATACTTTAAAATGACTTAACCCAAATTTAAACTGTGTAGAAATGATAATGGACCTACATTTATACAGTTTTGTTGACTGTCCAGCTCACTTACAATCACAGAAATGAAAACTAGACATTCAGGGAGTATCAAAAATTCCCAAAACAATAGATAGAGGACTCGTTGCAGACCGAATGGGGCCCCCGGGGCAAAATGGATTTGACACCCCTGCCCTAAAATGATGTTTGTGAAGCCACAGACACAGCACCTCTCTCCCTCCCCCTGGCCCTAACAGAGTGAGAAGAGAGAAGGGTACAGTGGGCCCACTCTCGTTGACAGTTGACACTGGTTATCATCCCTGCCTCCACATACACCAAACATCCTGACACCCATCAATCAATATGAACACTCTGTATGAACACGCATTTCGTAGCATCACCATGCTACTGTAGCAGCCCATGCATCATCCTTTACTTTCAGAACAGAGGAGGCCCATTCAGTGGAACTTAGATAGAACTGTACAGCTTCTTCATGTAAATGAACCGTGACTCATCAATCATTTACGGAGCTTTAGACATGATCATTTAACCTTTTACTGCAATAGGCTAAATCAGGGTCAGACAGTGACTCTTGGTAGTCTTAAAAGAATCTACTTTGAAACAAACATATACAACTCACAAACATGGTTATAGGCTTACAAAAGTTTGCATCGAAATATTACACTTTATATACATCACAGAAGACGGAAATATAACAAAATTGTTTGACATAGAAACACCAMATTTTTTGGCAGGATTTTTGGGAAAAGGACAGATCACTTTGAGTGATGCTCCGGAGCTCAGCATACCATTCCCAGTGTAATTGTTGGTTGGAAGCTAAGGCTTTTCCACTATTTATGTGCTCTTTTGTAACAAGTGGCCAATTGAAAATGAAATATGGCCCAAATTATCCAATTACATTGGAAAGAGGGGTGAGCACAGTGGAGCATGAGTAAAATCGAATATTTCCATAATGTGTTGGAAACCTTGGCAGGCATCAATTCAGGATCCCATCATGTTCTATTTTGAGAGTCATATTCTCCTATTTAAAACAATAGCCGGCATCATATCTCTTCGGTTGATGATCATGTGTCATCCACATTGCATGTCTTTCTATTGAATACATTTCTCACTTGTGGCAGCAGAAAGGAGGACAGGAATATTTGACAGATGTCCTGACCCGTTCTCTACACAGATAAAGACGAAACAATATGATGCCTAGCTTGAGAGCAAAAAACAACACAATAACTCCTTGAACATGGAATGTGTTCTCAGAAAGGAGGACAGGAATATTTGACAGATGTCCTGACCCGTTCTCTACACAGATAAAGACGAAACAATATGATGCCTAGCTTGAGAGCAAAAAACAACACAATAACTCCTTGAACATGGAATGTGTTCTCAAGAACGAATGTGACATAATCCCATAAAAGTCTTCCTTTGAAAATGGAGCCACTATTTTATCTGGCTTTATTATTTGACCGTGTCGTGACATGACTTTAACATTAACATTGACTGTTATTTATCGAATTAACTAAATATGTCTAATTGTTACCTGATTAAATTAATCATGTAACAATTAACTCATTAGGATCTGGGGCACCACGAGAGCAGTTCTTTAAAGAGTTACCATCTCCCGAATCAAACACTAAAAGATCTTTACCTATCACACCTATAAACAGTCAACTTATTAATCAAAACCTCGTATCATATCACCATTCTGAACAGTCGTAACCTCCTTGCATCTAACCAGAGCCTTACTTATGATTCAGTACCACACAAATTGGTTTAATTATTTATTTACTAGCTAATTAAATGGGAACACAGGATAAACATACACACTCTGCACCGGTTATTGACTGGAGACGTAATATGCTGAAAACAGGTCCCTAGCGGAATGACAACAACATGGATGCTTGTTAAAGAAGAGAAGGAGAGGCAGAGAGAGGGACAGAGACATTTGACATTGCCACATTCAGAAACTTCTCTCACCTACAATAACCATATACTTTGCACACGAACCGCAGCCCTCTTTGATCAGCCGTACCAGTCATTGTCCGGGAGGTGATCTTATCATCTCCACCTCATGTTGAGATTAAAAGTTCAAACCATTTTAAACGTGTAGCAGCCGCTTCATACATTTTCTGGTTCCTTCTGTTTTTTTCTTAACCCATTATTTATACATTTTGCTCGAAAGGGGCGGTTCCGGCAGGCTGGCACACTCCCTGACCTCACTCCGGGGCAGTGACTACTCACTGTGCCAAGTTATGGAAAACAATTATCTCTTATAACTTCTCAAATCACATCCTTCTCTTAACAAAAACACTTTCATCATGTTCCATATTACATGCACAACCCTTAGTATGGAAACTTCATCTGTGTAGTGGGTATACTTTCCAAGTTACAGTATTTCCTTTATATCATTTTTAATGACATCACAAAATAACAAACATAATGACATTAGTGTTCTATAGATCGCCTCTGACCATTCCCCACTTTCTACGTTAGAAATATTGTTCCAGTGTTCCCTTTTGAGCGTGTTAGAGTTTCAGCGGGAAAAGTCTGTTGCGACAAAGCACATTCCTTTGGTGAATTTTGAGAGCACAGGCCTGGATCTTCTCTGTTCATTTACAACAGGACGTGAGTTGTTAATCCCCACTAGTTCTTTCTCCCCCGCTATGGGTGAGAGGGGGACTGATTGAAGTTATTCATTGCAAACCTGATCTGACCTATTTGGATTCTCATGGACAGTCATGACAACCATCATAACTGTTTTACCTTTGAGCAGAGTTTTGGAGGTGATTTGTAATCATTAAAACAAATTCTGTGTCTGTAGTTCGGCTGAGGAAGTAGGCCCTGGTGGAAATGCAATAGGTTTAGCGCTCCCATCCACACTGCACTAAGACCCAGACATGTCAAACAGACCCCCATTTCAAAGAGTAATTTGGCGAACATAGTGTGCCGTCGCCGATGTTCAGGTCACAAAATTATTTCAGAAAGCCACAATCACACTAATCACTGGAGATAATAAACTCTACTGTTATCCAACCAATTAACTCTATGATCACTTGTCCGGTTAAAGTAGGATCCATTTCATTTCATTTCTCACAGTTGACCACTGTATACAGATAATACTGTATGTATCAGATCATAATTAGCCATGATTAGGAGACATTGTGAAGGACACAAAAGGGAAAACACACCGCAAAAATATGGCGTACATTTACATTGTAATCCCATTCAATTTCTTTCAAGTGGGAAACCATATAATTTACACAATGGCATATTTGAACTCTGGTGATATGAACGAGGACGCATGAAAAGTCAACCTTTGATCTCAGCTGGAGATGTTGATGGTGGTGCATGCCACCAGAGGAAGGGAGGGAACAGAGAGAGAGAAAGGGAAGGGAGGGGGGGAGGCACTCTCTCTTTTGTTTTAAAGCATCCATCCCCCTGGTGGCATCTCATATTCTCGATGGATGCAAATGACCCCTTATCTTCCTGTTTTACGGGTGATGCTCAGCGGGGGGAGGGGGACTCTGTGATCCTGAGTCGACGCCAAGGATGCTGTTGCTGTAACGTTATGTCTTATAATCGGTTTATTTTCCCTCCAGCAGCATCTGAGACACGCAGCACAGCCCAACCCTGAATACAGATAGCCAGGCTGAGGCTCACAATCACACGCTTTTCAAAGAGAAAGAGCACTTTGGGCTAAAATTAATGGGAATGATTGTTTGGATTTTCAAACCAATAAATACTTTTTAAATTCCTTTATTGTGATTCTAATCAATGATTGAATAGTTGTTGTTTGACTCTTTTCTGATCCAAACATGACAACAACACATGTCATGATGACAATGTTTTGTCCTTCATCTTTACAGTAGAGATAGTAAGCTGTTCCTCATCCTCCTACACTGATGTCGAACTCCAAAGTAAAGTTTTGTCCTGTTGTGTTGATCACCTCTGAGAGGACATGGTGTACCATCACAGCGTTATTCTGCTCATTTATGTTTTAGCAGACACACTTAGCGCTATGTTTACTCTCTAAGAGTGGACATTATGTCCAAAGCATTATGTCCACATGTACGCTCCCTGGTTGGTCAATATTTCCAATTACATACAGAGATAGTGACCATCTCTTTGATTTTAAACATAATACAATAAGTATACATGCTGTAGAGTCCTATACCCCACTCTGGATATGTAGCCTATTTTGAATTTCTGCCTAGATTCAGACTGCTTGAATATTATAAGCATTTGATGATTTCCCAGTGTGGCCAACATTGCACACTCGTCAAATCAAATCAAATCAAATTGTATTGGTCACATACACATGGTTAGCAGATGTTAATATGAGTGTAGCGAAATGCTTGTGCTTCTAGGTCCAACAGTGCAGTAATATATAACAAGTAATCTAACAATTTCACAACAACTACCTTATACACACAAGTGTAAAGGGATGAATAAGAGTATGTACATATAAATATATGGATGAGCGATGGCCGTGTGGCATAGGCAAGATGCAGTAGATGGTATAGAGTACAGTATATACATATGAGCTGAGTAATGTAGGGTATGTAAACATTATATAAAGGGCATTGTTTAAAGTGACTAGTGATACATTTATTACATACTATTTTTTATTATTAAAGTGGCTAGAAATTTGACTCTGTAGCCACTCAATGTTAGTGATGGCTGTTTAACAGTCTGATGKCCTTGAGATAGAAGCTGTTTTTCAGTCTCTCGGTCCCAGCGTTGATGCACCTGTGCTGACCTCGCCTTCCAGATGGTAACGGGGTGAACAGGCAGTGGCTCGGGTGGTTGTTGTCCTTGATGATCTTTTTGGCCTTCCTGTGACATCGGGTGCTGTAGGTGTCCTGGGGGGCAGGTAGTTTGCCCCCAGTGATGCGTTGTGCAGACCTCACTACCCTCTGGAGAGCCTTACAATTGTGGGAGGAGCAGTTGCCATACCAGGCTGTGATACAGCCCGACAGGATGCTCTCGATTGTGCATCTGTAAAAGTTTGTGAGTGTTTTCGGTGAGCCAAATTTCTTCAGCCTCCTGAGGTTGAAGAGGTGCTGTTGCTCCTTCTTCGCCACGCTGTCTGAGTGGGTGGACCATTTCAGTTTGTCCGTGATGTGTACGTCGAGGAACTAGAAACTTTCCACCTTCTCCACTGCGGTCCCATCGATGTAGATAGGGGGGTGCACCCTCTGCTGTTAACTGAAGTCCACGATTATCTCCTTTGTTTTGTTGACGTTGAGTGTGAGGTTATTTTCCTGACACCACACTCCAAGGGCCCTCACCTCCCTGTAGGCCGTCTCGTTGTTGTTGGTAATCAAGCCAACCACTGTAGTGTCGTCTGCAGACTTGATGATTGAGTTGGAAGCGTGCATGGCCACGCAGTCATGGGTGAACAAGGAGTACAGGAGAGGGCTGAGAACGCACCCTTGTGGGGTCCCAGTGTTGAGGATCAGCGGGGTGGAGATGTTGTTTCCGTCGGTGGCCATTGTGTGATTATAGTTATAACCCAGGCCCCTTTGTTGCCATTTCATGTCCTCATTTTCCAAACATKAACAAATGAAATGGCAGTAATATACTAGAATATAATAATATGATATATAATATCATAATACAATTCTAAAATACAGTCAAGTAATATCACAGCAATACGTAATGGAAATCTGATATGATTCAAGATCTTTCATCTAGAATTCATCCTTCACTTCAACACTTGAATGTCTATGTAAAGGCAAAGCAAACCCATTTGATATTAATAAAGATGACAGCTAGTTATTTGAATATAAATTCTGCTTGTTGTTTGTTGGTCATGTGATCGATACTTAATTTCCTTTGTTGGGCGGCGGCTGAGGCTGGCAGGAGCCAGAGAAGACAGAGAGAGGGAAATGAACTGGAAGCTCTGCTACTGCAGTCACAGCCACAACCTCTTATCCCAGATCATTGTCTAGTGTCTCCCTGTCTCCGTTCCACACTCTGGTTCATATCTCCTATCACTGACAGAGTTATAACAACACTCCCCCAACAGATAGACATGGATAGCATATTCTTACACAATGGAGGCCCTATGTATGAACCACTGATACATATGGCAGCAAGCAGAAATCATTTTGGGAAATCTCAATTTACTGAATTTACCTTTCACTTTTAGTGTGTTTTAGTCACTTGATGTGTGTTGTAGTCACTTGCTGCAGCAATGAACAGGATAACAGAAAGGACACACGATCAGTTGGATAATGAAGCAAGCCCTCTATCATGTAGGAAATATCTTCCTTTATGTGTAATCAGTGAATGCATTACCATGTTGATTTAAATCTCTGTTGTTACACTCCTCATTAGCATTCCAGAAAAATTCAATACACTCTCACAGCTGTAATATGCTGACTGCGCAAGCGACAGGACTTCCGGTTTCTCATTTTACTGAATAAAATATCCACTTTTCAGTATGTTCAGACTAGAGGTCGACGGTTGTTATGAAAACTTGAAATTAAGTTAATCAAGTTTTCATAACAATCGGAAATTGGTATTTTTGGGCGCCGATTTGACGATTTTTATATATTTTTATTTTTTATTTTTTTACACCTTTATTTAATCTTTATTTAACTAGGCAAGTCAGTTAAGAACACATTCTTATTTTCAATGACAGCCTAACGAGGCAGAACGACAGATTTTTAACCTTGTCAGCTCGGGGGATCCAATCTTGCAAGCCTCGACGCCTTACAGTTAACTAGTCCAATGCTCTAACACCTGATTACATTGCACTCCACGAAGAGCCTGCCTGTTAGCGAATGCAGTAAGCTAAGGTAAGTTGCTAGCTAGCATTAAATTTATCTTATAAAAAACAATCAATCAATGACTGTCATTGCTCCAATGTGTACTTAACCATAAACATCAATGCCTTTCTTAAAATCAATACACAAGTATATATTTTTAAACCTGCATATTTAGCTAAAAGAACCAGGTGCCAGGGCACTTACAGGTGAAATTGTGATTTCTCTTGCGATCATTGCACGCAGATCAGGGTATATGCAAAGTTTGGCCGCCTGGCTCTTTGCGAACTAATTTGCCAGAATTTTACGTAATTATGACAACATTGAAGGTTGTGCAATGTAACAGGAATATTAGACTCATGGATGCCACCCTTTAGATAAAATCGGAACGGAATAAACGTTTTGTTTTCGAGGTGATAGTTTCCGGATTAGTCAAAGGTATATGGTTTAGAGCAGGGGTGTCAAACAATACGGCCGCGCGGGCCGGACGCCCAAGGAGGTTTGATCAGGCCCGCAGGATAATTTGAAAGTGGAAAAAATGCATAAAAGACATGGAATTAATATTTTTAATTCGCTGCAATTCATGGATTATCCGCTAAGGGGCGCACTTTCTTCCATCAGAGTAGAAGACAAGCTGCATCACTGAGACAGACTGGAAAACAGCAGACGGTATCAATGCGCCATCTGCTGCTTGTTACGACGTGTTAATACCGTGCTCCTACCTCTCCGCTACACCCTCATTAGCCAAAATGTCGTTATCCAAACGGAGAAAAGTAGATAAGGAGTGAAGAATTTTCAAAGAAAAATGGACCACGTCCTATTTATTTAACAGAGATGCACGGAAAACCTTCGTGCTTGGTGTGTTTGCAACAAGTTTTCTGTATTGAGGAATATAATATTCGACGCCACTACGAGACTCATCACAGCGAAAAATATGACGGCTTGCAAGACAACTAGAAAAGAGATAAGATAACGAATTGCTGCGGGTCTGAGGAAACAGCAGTCAACTTCATCCGAAGCCGAGAAGTCAGTGAAGCAGCGGTAAAAGCCAGCTACCTAATTGCTAGCGAAATAGCATTAGCATCGAAGCCGTATTCGCACGGTGACTTTGTTAAAACGATGCATGAGAAGGCGGCTGAACGTATGTGCCGAGAAGCGACAAGCTTTTGCCAATATTAGCCTGACGAGGAATACTATGCAGAGAGAGATTTCGGAACTATCGGCAGATTTGCCAGTCAATTGAAACAGAGAGTCAAGTCATTTATTGCATTTTCCGTGGCAATTGACGAGAGCACTGACATCACAGACGTGGCCAACTGGCCATATTTATCGAGGATTGATGAGACATTGACTGTTACTGAAGAGTCCTGAGTTGGTGCCAATGATGGACACCCAAACAGCCGTGGACATTTTCGGCTCTGTCGTTTGCTGCATTGGACAGTTGGAGTGGACTGTCCGCGCTGTCAGCCTGGCTCACAGACGGCGCGCACTCCATGTCGGAAAAGAAAGCAGGTGTCGCGACAAATGTCAAAACAAAGTACAACCCTTAATGGAGGAGATCGTTTCTGGACATTTCACTGTATTTGCACCAGGAGGCATTGGTTGCAAGTCGCTGAAAATGGACCACGTCATGGAGGTGGTTTTCGCACTGTAAATTTCATCCGGTCCAGAGGTCTGAAACCATCGTCAGTTTGACAAACTTCTCAGCGACAGCACATTACCACACACCTCCATACCACACTGAAGTAATGGTTAAGCCGAGGCGCTTGTGCTGAGGCATTTCTTTGATCTACGAGGAAATCGGACAGTTCATGGGAAGAAAAAGGAAAACCGGTGTTGGAATTACAATCTCAGGAATGGCTACGGCCTTGCATTCTTGGTTGATATTACTGAAACACTTGAACAATCTGAACAAAATTGCAAGCCGCAAAAAGTTGTCACACAGTTTTCTGACAACAACATGCATTTAAGTTGAAGCTGACTTTTGTGGAGATGCAACTGGCAAATGGCAACCCTGCTCATTTCCCCTGTCTGAGAGATGTTCCTAATGTTCTTGTGCCTCTTTACACCAAAACAAAGGAAAGACATAAGTTTGGTTATTATAGCAGAGTATGTATATTTAATGGTCCGGCCCACTTGACATCTCCCTAGGCCGTATGTGGCCCACGATGCGAAAATGAGTTTGACACCCCTGGTTTAGAGAGAAATAGTCGAAAAGTTATAATTCCTGTAATAACTTGCGGCTGAAATTGAAAGGGTTCCTCGTTATTTTACCGTCATGTCTCCATAGAGAATGTCTTGATCTACTTCAAATAAGGTCGTTTCGTGCAGGCTTAAACCGCCTCGACGTTTTGATACCCGTGTAAATCTCACTAGGTAACGTAACGTTTGTCAACATATTTTCATATACCACTCTACAAAAAATTATCTTCGCTTATATTTAGCCAATATTGATCAGAGTTACTTGTCCTATGGATATCTACACAGTTAAAATTGGCACGGTGGTGTAAGCCTACACGAAACACAGACCTTATTTTAAGTGAATCTAAAAATATCCTATGGAATAAATGAAGGAACCCGCTTTTCAGATTTTGCTAGAAGGTGTCATGGGAATTATGACTCGCACTTTGGTTGTCAATTCTTACCATGCCCTTATTAAAATAGGATTTCCTGCATATAGAAATTAAAGTTTTTGTTTCAACATTCATCACTGGTAACTTAAACTCTATTTTTATTCAAACAGTTGAGAGTATTTGTCTCCGAAGCAGACTCTTCAGTATCATTGTCACTTCAGAGCTGTGTGGTGTGTGTGTGTATTTAAGTATTATATTAAGTTAAATAAAAGTGTTCATTGTTCATTCAGTATTGTTGCAATTGTCATTATTACACAAATGTGTGCGTGTGTATGATATAGTAATATATATATATATATATATATATATATATATATATATAAAAAACAAATTCTAATAAATCGGCCGATTAATCGGTATCTGTTTTTGTTCTCAATAATCAGTATTTGGCGTGAAAAACAAACGGTGACCTCTAGTTCAGACCACATAATAGGGCAACAATATGTGAATATACGGATGTACTAATCACAATATTTCACATTGTTTGTCTGCATGATTTAAATCTAATATTAATTTGCATGAGGACAATTCCACTTGACCAATAGTTATTGCTATAGTATCCTCTAGTGCCGCTGGTGCCAATAACATCTATATTGCCACCAACTGGTCTGGTGCAGCCATCTAAGGTTGCAGTGACTTTATATTCACACAGCTTCTAAGAACATATACACTGAGTGTAAAAAATATTAGGAACGCCTTTCTAATATTGAGTTGCACCCCCTTTTGCCCTCAGAACAGCCTCAGTTCGTCAGGGCATGGACTCTACAAGATGTCAAAAGCGTTCCACCGGGATGCTGGCCCATGTTGACTCCAATGCTTCCCATTGATACACACAGGAAACTGTTGAGAACCCAGCAGCGTTGCAGTTCTTGATACACTCAAACCAGTGCGCCTGGCACTTATTACCATACCCCGTTCAAAGGCACTTAAATCTTTTGTCTTGCCCATTCACACCAAATGGCGTACATACTTAGGCTTAGGCTTAGATTTAGGCTTAGGCTTAGGCTTAGGCTTATAAGTATTTCTTTAACCTGTCTCCTCCCCTTCATCTACACTGATTTCAGTGGATTTAACAGGTGACATATATAAGGGATCATAGTTTTCACCTGGTCAGTCTATGTCATGGAAAGAGCAGGTGTTCCTAATGTTTTGTACACTCTGTGAATTAGCATTTCCCTAGCTAGCTGAGCTGTTTTACAAGAAAACACCTGAGATGACTCAAATACTGTTGCTAGCAAGCCCTCCTTGGCGACAAAGTTATTGGGGCGTGGGTATTATCAGATCCGAGGCGAGATAAACTATCCATCATGTTTTGTGTTTTGGTAAGAGCTCGGAGTGACGTCATGCACCCAAAAAGCCTCACCCAATCAACCAACGGATATTAATGGCCATGTTCGAGAGGCTCAAAACCATAATGTATCGTGGGTAAATTGTTACTGACTGATCTACAAATAATAATGAGTAGTTATTTATGATGCAAGGTTCTTTGTAGATCAGTCAGTTGGCATTCACCTGCACTGTCGGCTGCAGTGTCAGCTGCAATGTCGAACAAGCCCTTCGGGTATCCTACGAAAGGACATTTTCGCGACCGGATATGTGATAAACCAGCATCTCCCAAAAACAGATGTCCTGATACTGTATGCCAATGACAAACTTAACATGGTTCATCATGGTAATGTCTTTGATGAACCTAAAACGTAAAAATGTGATAGGCCATTGTGAAGTGGATTTACAAAGTATTTCAATGGACACGTAAAATCTGATTTTCTGATTGATCAATAACTCAGCCATCTCTTAACAAATCCGCTTTTCTCAAACTAAGTTAAGAGATCTACCATGGGCCTACATACATATGGGCATACGTGTTAACCCTCGCAAGGCTGCAGGCCCAGACGGCATTCCCAGCCGCGTCCTCAGAGCATGCGCAGACCAGCTGGCTGGTGTGTTGATTACGGGGCGTAGCTGTTAAGCTCACTTACCTTAGGCTTGTCTTGGCAAGGGAACAAGGTGTGTGCCTCTTGAAGCATGTGGAACAGAGACTGGGATAAGGATTGATTGAAT